>NW_028123392.1:0-345983 GCF_965194805.1 Balaenoptera borealis | reverse complement strand
CTAGCCTCATGACATTGATTTCATGGCTGAGTGATATTCCATTGTACATAAGGACCACAACTTCTTTATCCGTTTTTCTCTTTCCTGGGATATTTAAGGTGTAATGAAGTGGAGGTTCTTGTCAACAGAGCAGCCCTAAACCTTGGGGTGCCTGTGTCTTGCTGATTTTTAGTTTTCCCAATTTATACGCCCATGAGCGGAAGTGCCCTATGCTCTCTAAGCTGTGTTTTTTAGATGTTTCAGGACACACCGTACACTTCTCCAGAGTGGCTGTTGGCAATTTACAACCCGCCCATCAGCGTAGCAAGGCTCCCATTTCTCCATGGCCCGTCCTGCATTTCTGCTTTTTACACTTTTTTCAGCATGGCCCTTTTGACCGACGGGAAGCGAGCCTTGTTTGTAGCGCTGATTTGCCTTTCCAGCTTGCTTGGTTGGCCAAAAAGGGCGTATGCGTTTTTTCCTGAATATATTCAGGAAAAAACGCATACGCCCTTTTTGGCCAAGGGCATCATTGTCGACGTTTTGCCGCTTTTCATGTGCTTTCAAGGCGATTCGAATCTACCTCCTGAAATCTGTTTCCTGCAATTCTGCCTTGCTTTCAAATCCTCTTCGTTGCCTTCCCTCAATATATTTGTGGACGAGAGTTACCATTTATAACTCTGCAGGTTTGTGAATTGCAGTGCCCCTGAGCTCCAGTTTTCAACTCGCTTTAGTGGGAGCTGGCCGCAAAAGCGCAGGATTGCTTCAGGCCCTATTCTGGTTCCGGGGGGCAGGCTGAGCCTGTGATTATTTCTTCTTCCTGATGGGAAAATAGAGTGACCTGTGCCTGTCCCAACACCTAGAGCTAGTCTCTCATTGGTTGCCCCTCTTCCCGTTCATCCTCAGGACAAATTGCAACCTTTTCGGAACCGGAGGTTAAAGGTGTTGATCCTTCAAGTAGGGAGATTGCTGGTAAAGCGGCTGGAATGGCGAACCCGAGCACAAGGAGATGAGAAATGAGGTGCGTTTTAGAAACCTTTCCCGATCGCATGATGTACCATCTTCTGGGTTTCTCATGCAAGTTTTCGATGTAGGAAGGTGCCCTTGAACCTGGAGATTTGGGACCCATGGGATGGGTACCACGCAGTATTACTTGAAAGGGTCTGCGTTTGCTCACCCAACCTCACCAAACCTCTCAGCCCCAAGAGTGTCCACCCTTATGTCTCACCCAGCTGTGGGTCTAGGTATGGTCAATCCAGGTTGCATCACAGCCCCTGAACGAATTTTGTAAGCATTTCTCTCTCTTTCACTGTCTTTGTTTCACGGGTTTTTAAAAGTAATTGATTTTTATAATGGGGTTTAGCTGCTTTTCACTGCTGTGTTTATGCCGCTTTACACCCACTTGACTCACTTACAGAGAGATATCAATACATAGGTTTTAAGTTTCTTACTAGTCAGATATATTCTTGTGCGGTGAATAGGGGGTGTTGAGCCCAGTTCACTGAGCAAGGAGTAGGTCTTGTCTATTACATATTGGGTTTATGGAACGGTATCTGAGCTAATTTGAAACCCTTGTTTTATGCATCACCCCACCTCTCCTTTCCCGTTAAGCAGCCATAGTGTGTTTTCTAAACGTGTGACTCTGTTCTGTTTTGTAATTCAGTTCAAGTGTAGCGGTTTTTACATTCCCTCTATAAGTGATATCTTATGATAAGTGTCTTTTTCTGTGTGACTTATTTCACTTAGAATCGTCGTACCTAAATCCACTCATCATGCTGCTACTAGCCTCATGACATTGATTTCATGGCTGAGTGATATTCCATTGTACATAAGGACCACAACTTCTTTATCCGTTTTTCTCTTTCCTGGGATATTTAAGGTGTAATGAAGTGGAGGTTCTTGTCAACAGAGCAGCCCTAAACCTTGGGGTGCCTGTGTCTTGCTGATTTTTAGTTTTCCCAATTTATACGCCCATGAGCGGAAGTGCCCTATGCTCTCTAAGCTGTGTTTTTTAGATGTTTCAGGACACACCGTACACTTCTCCAGAGTGGCTGTTGGCAATTTACAACCCGCCCATCAGCGTAGCAAGGCTCCCATTTCTCCATGGCCCGTCCTGCATTTCTGGTTTTTACACTTTTTTCAGCATGGCCCTTTTGACCGACGGGAAGCGAGCCTTCTTTGTAGCGCTGATTTGCCTTTCCAGCTTGCTTGGTTGGCCAAAAAGGGCGTATGCGTTTTTTCCTGAATATATTCAGGAAAAAACGCATACGCCCTTTTTGGCCAAGGGCATCATTGTCGACGTTTTGCCGCTTTTCATGTGCTTTCAGGGCGATTCGAATCTACCTCCTGAAATCTGTTTCCTGCAATTCTGCCTTGCTTTCAAATCCTCTTCGTTGCCTTCCCTCAATATATTTGTGGACGAGAGTTACCATTTATAACTCTGCAGGTTTGTCAATTGCAGTACCCCTGAGCTCCAGTTTTCAACTCGCTTTAGTGGGAGCTGGCCGCAAAAGCGCAGGATTGCTTCAGGCCCTATTCTGGTTCCGGGGGGCAGGCTGAGCCTGTGGTTATTTCTTCTTCCTGATGGGAAAATAGAGTGACCTGTGCCTGTCCCAACACCTAGAGCTAGTCTCTCATTGGTTCCCCCTCTTCCCTTTCATCCTCAGGACAAATTGCAACCTTTTCGGAACCGGAGGTTAAAGGTGCTGATCCTTCAAGTAGGGAGATTGCTGGTAAAGCGGCTGGAATGGCGAACCCGAGCACAAGGAGATGAGAAATGAGGTGCGTTTTAGAAACCTTTCCCGATCGCATGGTGTACCATCTTCTGGGTTTCTCATGCAAGTTTTCGATGTAGGAAGGTGCCCTTGAACCTGGAGATTTGGGACCCATGGGATGGGTACCACGCAGTATTACTTGAAAGGGTCTGCGTTTGCTCACCCTACCTCACCAAACCTCTCAGCCCCAAGAGTGTCCACCCTTATGTCTCACCCAGCTGTGGGTCTAGGTATGGTCAATCCAGGTTGCATCACAGCCCCTGAACGAATTTTGTAAGCATTTCTCTCTCTTTCACTGTCTTTGTTTCACGGGTTTTTAAAAGTAATTGATTTTTATAATGGGGTTTAGCTGCTTTTCACTGCTGTGTTTATGCCGCTTTACACCCACTTGACTCACTTACAGAGAGATATCAATACATAGGTTTTAAGTTTCTTACTAGTCAGATATATTCTTGTGCGGTGAATAGGGGGTGTTGAGCCCAGTTCACTGAGCAAGGAGTAGGTCTTGTCTATTACATATTGGGTTTATGGAACGGTATCTGAGCTAATTTGAAACCCTTGTTTTATGCATCACCCCACCTCTCCTTTCCCGTTAAGCAGCCATAGTGTGTTTTCTAAACGTGTGACTCTGTTCTGTTTTGTAATTCAGTTCAAGTGTAGCGGTTTTTACATTCCCTCTATAAGTGATATCTTATGATAAGTGTCTTTTTCTGTGTGACTTATTTCACTTAGAATCGTCGTACCTAAATCCACTCATCATGCTGCTACTAGCCTCATGACATTGATTTCATGGCTGAGTGATATTCCATTGTACATAAGGACCACAACTTCTTTATCCGTTTTTCTCTTTCCTGGGATATTTAAGGTGTAATGAAGTGGAGGTTCTTGTCAACAGAGCAGCCCTAAACCTTGGGGTGCCTGTGTCTTGCTGATTTTTAGTTTTCCCAATTTATACGCCCATGAGCGGAAGTGCCCTATGCTCTCTAAGCTGTGTTTTTTAGATGTTTCAGGACACACCGTACACTTCTCCAGAGTGGCTGTTGGCAATTTACAACCCGCCCATCAGCGTAGCAAGGCTCCCATTTCTCCATGGCCCGTCCTGCATTTCTGGTTTTTACACTTTTTTCAGCATGGCCCTTTTGACCGACGGGAAGCGAGCCTTCTTTGTAGCGCTGATTTGCCTTTCCAGCTTGCTTGGTTGGCCAAAAAGGGCGTATGCGTTTTTTCCTGAATATATTCAGGAAAAAACGCATACGCCCTTTTTGGCCAAGGGCATCATTGTCGACGTTTTGCCGCTTTTCATGTGCTTTCAGGGCGATTCGAATCTACCTCCTGAAATCTGTTTCCTGCAATTCTGCCTTGCTTTCAAATCCTCTTCGTTGCCTTCCCTCAATATATTTGTGGACGAGAGTTACCATTTATAACTCTGCAGGTTTGTGAATTGCAGTGCCCCTGAGCTCCAGTTTTCAACTCGCTTTAGTGGGAGCTGGCCGCAAAAGCGCAGGATTGCTTCAGGCCCTATTCTGGTTCCGGGGGGCAGGCTGAGCCTGTGGTTATTTCTTCTTCCTGATGGGAAAATAGAGTGACCTGTGCCTGTCCCAACACCTAGAGCTAGTCTCTCATTGGTTCCCCCTCTTCCCTTTCATCCTCAGGACAAATTGCAACCTTTTCGGAACCGGAGGTTAAAGGTGCTGATCCTTCAAGTAGGGAGATTGCTGGTAAAGCGGCTGGAATGGCGAACCCGAGCACAAGGAGATGAGAAATGAGGTGCGTTTTAGAAACCTTTCCCGATCGCATGGTGTACCATCTTCTGGGTTTCTCATGCAAGTTTTCGATGTAGGAAGGTGCCCTTGAACCTGGAGATTTGGGACCCATGGGATGGGTACCACGCAGTATTACTTGAAAGGGTCTGCGTTTGCTCACCCAACCTCTGCAAACCTCTCAGCCCCAAGAGTGTCCACCCTTATGTCTCACCCAGCTGTGGGTCTAGGTATGGTCAATCCAGGTTGCATCACAGCCCCTGAACGAATTTTGTAAGCATTTCTCTCTCTTTCACTGTCTTTGTTTCACGGGTTTTTAAAAGTAATTGATTTTTATAATGGGGTTTAGCTGCTTTTCACTGCTGTGTTTATGCCGCTTTACACCCACTTGACTCACTTACAGAGAGATATCAATACATAGGTTTTAAGTTTCTTACTAGTCAGATATATTCTTGTGCGGTGAATAGGGTGTGTTGAGTCCAGTTCACTGAGCAAGGAGTAGGTCTTGTCTATTACATATTGGGTTTATGGAACGGTATCTGAGCTAATTTGAAACCCTTGTTTTATGCATCACCCCACCTCTCCTTTCCCGTTAAGCAGCCATAGTGTGTTTTCTAAACGTGTGACTCTGTTCTGTTTTGTAATTCAGTTCAAGTGTAGCAGTTTTTACATTCCCTCTATAAGTGATATCTTATGATAAGTGTCTTTTTTTGTGTGACTTATTTCACTTAGAATCGTCGTACCTAAATCCACTCATCATGCTGCTACTAGCCTCATGACATTGATTTCATGGCTGAGTGATATTCCATTGTACATAAGGACCACAACTTCTTTATCCGTTTTTCTCTTTCCTGGGATATTTAAGGTGTAATGAAGTGGAGGTTCTTGTCAACAGAGCAGCCCTAAACCTTGGGGTGCCTGTGTCTTGCTGATTTTTAGTTTTCCCAATTTATACACCCATGAGCGGAAGTGCCCTATGCTCTCTAAGCTGTGTTTTTTAGATGTTTCAGGACACACCGTACACTTCTCCAGAGTGTCTGTTGGCCATTTACAACCCGCCCATCAGCGTAGCAAGGCTCCCATTTCTCCATGGCCTGTCCTGCATTTCTGGTTTTTACACTTTTATCAGCATGGCCCTTTTGACCGACGGGAAGCGAGCCTTCTTTGTAGCGCTGATTTGCCTTTCCAGCTTGCTTGGTTGGCCAAAAAGGGCGTATGCGTTTTTTCCTGAATATATTCAGGAAAAAACGCATAAGCACTTTTTGGCCAAGGGCATCATTGTCGACGTTTTGCCGCTTTTCATGTGCTTTCAAGGTGATTCGAATCTACCTCCTGAAATCTGTTTCCTGCAATTCTGCCTTGCTTTCAAATCCTCTTCGTTGCCTTCCCTCAATATATTTGTGGACGAGAGTTACCATTTATAACTCTGCAGGTTTGTGAATTGCAGTGCCCCTGAGCTCCATTTTTCAACTCGCTTTAGTGGGAGCTGGCCGCAAAAGCGCAGGATTGCTTCAGGCCCTATTCTGGTTCCGGGGGGCAGGCTGAGCCTGTGGTTATTTCTTCTTCCTGATGGGAAAATAGAGTGACCTGTGCCTGTCCCAACACCTAGAGCTAGTCTCTCATTGGTTCCCCCTCTTCCCGTTCATCCTCAGGACAAATTGCAACCTTTTCGGAACCGGAGGTTAAAGGTGCTGATCCTTCAAGTAGGGAGATTGCTGGTAAAGCGGCTGGAATTGCGAACCCGAGCACAAGGAGATGAGAAATGAGGTGTGTTTTAGAAACCTTTCCCGATCGCATGGTGTACCATCTTCTGGGTTTCTCATGCAAGTTTTCGATGTAGGAAGGTGCCCTTGAACCTGGAGATTTGGGACCCATGGGATGGGTACCACGCAGTATTACTTGAAAGGGTCTGCGTTTGCTCACCCAACCTCACCAAACCTCTCAGCCCCAAGAGTGTCCACCCTTATGTCTCACCCAGCTGTGGGTCTAGGTATGGTCAATCCAGGTTGCATCACAGCCCCTGAAGGAATTTTGTAAGCATTTCTCTCTTTCACTGTCTTTGTTTCACGGGTTTTTAAAAGTAATTGATTTTTATAGTGGGGTTTAGCTGCTTTTCACTGCTGTGTTTATGCCGCTTTACACCCACTTGACTCACTTACAGAGAGATATCAATACATAGGTTTTAAGTTTCTTACGAGTCAGATATATTCTTGTGCGGTGAATAGGGGGTGTTGAGTCCAGTTCACTGAGCAAGGAGTAGGTCTTGTCTATTACATATTGGGTTTATGGAACGGTATCTGAGCTAATTTGAAACCCTTGTTTTATGCATCACCCCACCTCTCCTTTCCCGTTAAGCAGCCATAGTGTGTTTTCTAAACGTGTGACCATGTTCTGTTTTGTAATTCAGTTCAAGTGTAGCGGTTTTTACATTCCCTCTATAAGTGATATCTTATGATAAGTGTCTTTTTCTGTGTGACTTATTTCACTTAGAATCGTCGTACCTAAATCCACTCATCATGCTGCTACTAGCCTCATGACATTGATTTCATGGCTGAGTGATATTCCATTGTACATAAGGACCACAACTTCTTTATCCGTTTTTCTCTTTCCTGGGATATTTAAGGTGTAATGAAGTGGAGGTTCTTGTCAACAGAGCAGCCCTAAACCTTGGGGTGCCTGTGTCTTGCTGATTTTTAGTTTTCCCAATTTATACGCCCATGAGCGGAAGTGCCCTATGCTCTCTAAGCTGTGTTTTTTAGATGTTTCAGGACACACCGTACACTTCTCCAGAGTGGCTGTTGGCAATTTACAACCCGCCCATCAGCGTAGCAAGGCTCCCATTTCTCCATGGCCCGTCCTGCATTTCTGGTTTTTACACTTTTTTCAGCATGGCCCTTTTGACCGACGGGAAGCGAGCCTTCTTTGTAGCGCTGATTTGCCTTTCCAGCTTGCTTGGTTGGCCAAAAAGGGCGTATGCGTTTTTTCCTGAATATATTCAGGAAAAAACGCATACGCCCTTTTTGGCCAAGGGCATCATTGTCGACGTTTTGCCGCTTTTCATGTGCTTTCAGGGCGATTCGAATCTACCTCCTGAAATCGGTTTCCTGCAATTCTGCCTTGCTTTCAAATCCTCTTCGTTGCCTTCCCTCAATATATTTGTGGACGAGAGTTACCATTTATAACTCTGCAGGTTTGTCAATTGCAGTGCCCCTGAGCTCCAGTTTTCAACTCGCTTTAGTGGGAGCTGGCCGCAAAAGCGCAGGATTGCTTCAGGCCCTATTCTGGTTCCGGGGGGCAGGCTGAGCCTGTGATTATTTCTTCTTCCTGATGGGAAAATAGAGTGACCTGTGCCTGTCCCAACACCTAGAGCTAGTCTCTCATTGGTTGCCCCTCTTCCCGTTCATCCTCAGGACAAATTGCAACCTTTTCGGAACCGGAGGTTAAAGGTGCTGATCCTTCAAGTAGGGAGATTGCTGGTAAAGCGGCTGGAATGGCGAACCCGAGCACAAGGAGATGAGAAATGAGGTGCGTTTTAGAAACCTTTCCCGATCGCATGGTGTACCATCTTCTGGGTTTCTCATGCAAGTTTTCGATGTAGGAAGGTGCCCTTGAACCTGGAGATTTGGGACCCATGGGATGGGTACCACGCAGTATTACTTGAAAGGGTCTGCGTTTGCTCACCCAACCTCACCAAACCTCTCAGCCCCAAGAGTGTCCACCCTTATGTCTCACCCAGCTGTGGGTCTAGGTATGGTCAATCCAGGTTGCATCTCAGCCCCTGAACGAATTTTGTAAGCATTTCTCTCTCTTTCACTGTCTTTGTTTCACGGGTTTTTAAAAGTAATTGATTTTTATAATGGGGTTTAGCTGCTTTTCACTGCTGTGTTTATGCCGCTTTACACCCACTTGACTCACTTACAGAGAGATATCAATACATAGGTTTTAAGTTTCTTACTAGTCAGATATATTCTTGTGCGGTGAATAGGGGGTGTTGAGCCCAGTTCACTGAGCAAGGAGTAGGTCTTGTCTATTACATATTGGGTTTATGGAACGGTATCTGAGCTAATTTGAAACCCTTGTTTTATGCATCACCCCACCTCTCCTTTCCCGTTAAGCAGCCATAGTGTGTTTTCTAAACGTGTGACTCTGTTCTGTTTTGTAATTCAGTTCAAGTGTAGCGGTTTTTACATTCCCTCTATAAGTGATATCTTATGATAAGTGTCTTTTTCTGTGTGACTTATTTCACTTAGAATCGTCGTACCTAAATCCACTCATCATGCTGCTACTAGCCTCATGACATTGATTTCATGGCTGAGTGATATTCCATTGTACATAAGGACCACAACTTCTTTATCCGTTTTTCTCTTTCCTGGGATATTTAAGGTGTAATGAAGTGGAGGTTCTTGTCAACAGAGCAGCCCTAAACCTTGGGGTGCCTGTGTCTTGCTGATTTTTAGTTTTCCCAATTTATACGCCCATGAGCGGAAGTGCCCTATGCTCTCTAAGCTGTGTTTTTTAGATGTTTCAGGACACACCGTACACTTCTCCAGAGTGGCTGTTGGCCATTTACAACCCGCCCATCAGCGTAGCAAGGCTCCCATTTCTCCATGGCCCGTCCTGCATTTCTGCTTTTTACACTTTTTTCAGCATGGCCCTTTTGACCGACGGGAAGCGAGCCTTGTTTGTAGCGCTGATTTGCCTTTCCAGCTTGCTTGGTTGGCCAAAAAGGGCGTATGCGTTTTTTCCTGAATATATTCAGGAAAAAACGCATACGCCCTTTTTGGCCAAGGGCATCATTGTCGACGTTTTGCCGCTTTTCATGTGCTTTCAAGGCGATTCGAATCTACCTCCTGAAATCTGTTTCCTGCAATTCTGCCTTGCTTTCAAATCCTCTTCGTTGCCTTCCCTCAATATATTTGTGGACGAGAGTTACCATTTATAACTCTGCAGGTTTGTGAATTGCAGTGCCCCTGAGCTCCAGTTTTCAACTCGCTTTAGTGGGAGCTGGCCGCAAAAGCGCAGGATTGCTTCAGGCCCTATTCTGGTTCCGGGGGGCAGGCTGAGCCTGTGATTATTTCTTCTTCCTGATGGGAAAATAGAGTGACCTGTGCCTGTCCCAACACCTAGAGCTAGTCTCTCATTGGTTGCCCCTCTTCCCGTTCATCCTCAGGACAAATTGCAACCTTTTCGGAACCGGAGGTTAAAGGTGTTGATCCTTCAAGTAGGGAGATTGCTGGTAAAGCGGCTGGAATGGCGAACCCGAGCACAAGGAGATGAGAAATGAGGTGCGTTTTAGAAACCTTTCCCGATCGCATGATGTACCATCTTCTGGGTTTCTCATGCAAGTTTTCGATGTAGGAAGGTGCCCTTGAACCTGGAGATTTGGGACCCATGGGATGGGTACCACGCAGTATTACTTGAAAGGGTCTGCGTTTGCTCACCCAACCTCACCAAACCTCTCAGCCCCAAGAGTGTCCACCCTTATGTCTCACCCAGCTGTGGGTCTAGGTATGGTCAATCCAGGTTGCATCACAGCCCCTGAACGAATTTTGTAAGCATTTCTCTCTCTTTCACTGTCTTTGTTTCACGGGTTTTTAAAAGTAATTGATTTTTATAATGGGGTTTAGCTGCTTTTCACTGCTGTGTTTATGCCGCTTTACACCCACTTGACTCACTTACAGAGAGATATCAATACATAGGTTTTAAGTTTCTTACTAGTCAGATATATTCTTGTGCGGTGAATAGGGGGTGTTGAGCCCAGTTCACTGAGCAAGGAGTAGGTCTTGTCTATTACATATTGGGTTTATGGAACGGTATCTGAGCTAATTTGAAACCCTTGTTTTATGCATCACCCCACCTCTCCTTTCCCGTTAAGCAGCCATAGTGTGTTTTCTAAACGTGTGACTCTGTTCTGTTTTGTAATTCAGTTCAAGTGTAGCGGTTTTTACATTCCCTCTATAAGTGATATCTTATGATAAGTGTCTTTTTCTGTGTGACTTATTTCACTTAGAATCGTCGTACCTAAATCCACTCATCATGCTGCTACTAGCCTCATGACATTGATTTCATGGCTGAGTGATATTCCATTGTACATAAGGACCACAACTTCTTTATCCGTTTTTCTCTTTCCTGGGATATTTAAGGTGTAATGAAGTGGAGGTTCTTGTCAACAGAGCAGCCCTAAACCTTGGGGTGCCTGTGTCTTGCTGATTTTTAGTTTTCCCAATTTATACGCCCATGAGCGGAAGTGCCCTATGCTCTCTAAGCTGTGTTTTTTAGATGTTTCAGGACACACCGTACACTTCTCCAGAGTGGCTGTTGGCAATTTACAACCCGCCCATCAGCGTAGCAAGGCTCCCATTTCTCCATGGCCCGTCCTGCATTTCTGGTTTTTACACTTTTTTCAGCATGGCCCTTTTGACCGACGGGAAGCGAGCCTTCTTTGTAGCGCTGATTTGCCTTTCCAGCTTGCTTGGTTGGCCAAAAAGGGCGTATGCGTTTTTTCCTGAATATATTCAGGAAAAAACGCATACGCCCTTTTTGGCCAAGGGCATCATTGTCGACGTTTTGCCGCTTTTCATGTGCTTTCAGGGCGATTCGAATCTACCTCCTGAAATCTGTTTCCTGCAATTCTGCCTTGCTTTCAAATCCTCTTCGTTGCCTTCCCTCAATATATTTGTGGACGAGAGTTACCATTTATAACTCTGCAGGTTTGTCAATTGCAGTACCCCTGAGCTCCAGTTTTCAACTCGCTTTAGTGGGAGCTGGCCGCAAAAGCGCAGGATTGCTTCAGGCCCTATTCTGGTTCCGGGGGGCAGGCTGAGCCTGTGGTTATTTCTTCTTCCTGATGGGAAAATAGAGTGACCTGTGCCTGTCCCAACACCTAGAGCTAGTCTCTCATTGGTTCCCCCTCTTCCCTTTCATCCTCAGGACAAATTGCAACCTTTTCGGAACCGGAGGTTAAAGGTGCTGATCCTTCAAGTAGGGAGATTGCTGGTAAAGCGGCTGGAATGGCGAACCCGAGCACAAGGAGATGAGAAATGAGGTGCGTTTTAGAAACCTTTCCCGATCGCATGGTGTACCATCTTCTGGGTTTCTCATGCAAGTTTTCGATGTAGGAAGGTGCCCTTGAACCTGGAGATTTGGGACCCATGGGATGGGTACCACGCAGTATTACTT
The DNA here is from genome assembly GCF_965194805.1 of Balaenoptera borealis. NCBI lineage: Eukaryota > Metazoa > Chordata > Mammalia > Artiodactyla > Balaenopteridae > Balaenoptera > Balaenoptera borealis. The sequence goes on along the minus strand of NW_028123392.1, from coordinate 334,291 downwards.
GAAAGGGTCTGCGTTTGCTCACCCTACCTCACCAAACCTCTCAGCCCCAAGAGTGTCCACCCTTATGTCTCACCCAGCTGTGGGTCTAGGTATGGTCAATCCAGGTTGCATCACAGCCCCTGAACGAATTTTGTAAGCATTTCTCTCTCTTTCACTGTCTTTGTTTCACGGGTTTTTAAAAGTAATTGATTTTTATAATGGGGTTTAGCTGCTTTTCACTGCTGTGTTTATGCCGCTTTACACCCACTTGACTCACTTACAGAGAGATATCAATACATAGGTTTTAAGTTTCTTACTAGTCAGATATATTCTTGTGCGGTGAATAGGGGGTGTTGAGCCCAGTTCACTGAGCAAGGAGTAGGTCTTGTCTATTACATATTGGGTTTATGGAACGGTATCTGAGCTAATTTGAAACCCTTGTTTTATGCATCACCCCACCTCTCCTTTCCCGTTAAGCAGCCATAGTGTGTTTTCTAAACGTGTGACTCTGTTCTGTTTTGTAATTCAGTTCAAGTGTAGCGGTTTTTACATTCCCTCTATAAGTGATATCTTATGATAAGTGTCTTTTTCTGTGTGACTTATTTCACTTAGAATCGTCGTACCTAAATCCACTCATCATGCTGCTACTAGCCTCATGACATTGATTTCATGGCTGAGTGATATTCCATTGTACATAAGGACCACAACTTCTTTATCCGTTTTTCTCTTTCCTGGGATATTTAAGGTGTAATGAAGTGGAGGTTCTTGTCAACAGAGCAGCCCTAAACCTTGGGGTGCCTGTGTCTTGCTGATTTTTAGTTTTCCCAATTTATACGCCCATGAGCGGAAGTGCCCTATGCTCTCTAAGCTGTGTTTTTTAGATGTTTCAGGACACACCGTACACTTCTCCAGAGTGGCTGTTGGCAATTTACAACCCGCCCATCAGCGTAGCAAGGCTCCCATTTCTCCATGGCCCGTCCTGCATTTCTGGTTTTTACACTTTTTTCAGCATGGCCCTTTTGACCGACGGGAAGCGAGCCTTCTTTGTAGCGCTGATTTGCCTTTCCAGCTTGCTTGGTTGGCCAAAAAGGGCGTATGCGTTTTTTCCTGAATATATTCAGGAAAAAACGCATACGCCCTTTTTGGCCAAGGGCATCATTGTCGACGTTTTGCCGCTTTTCATGTGCTTTCAGGGCGATTCGAATCTACCTCCTGAAATCTGTTTCCTGCAATTCTGCCTTGCTTTCAAATCCTCTTCGTTGCCTTCCCTCAATATATTTGTGGACGAGAGTTACCATTTATAACTCTGCAGGTTTGTGAATTGCAGTGCCCCTGAGCTCCAGTTTTCAACTCGCTTTAGTGGGAGCTGGCCGCAAAAGCGCAGGATTGCTTCAGGCCCTATTCTGGTTCCGGGGGGCAGGCTGAGCCTGTGGTTATTTCTTCTTCCTGATGGGAAAATAGAGTGACCTGTGCCTGTCCCAACACCTAGAGCTAGTCTCTCATTGGTTCCCCCTCTTCCCTTTCATCCTCAGGACAAATTGCAACCTTTTCGGAACCGGAGGTTAAAGGTGCTGATCCTTCAAGTAGGGAGATTGCTGGTAAAGCGGCTGGAATGGCGAACCCGAGCACAAGGAGATGAGAAATGAGGTGCGTTTTAGAAACCTTTCCCGATCGCATGGTGTACCATCTTCTGGGTTTCTCATGCAAGTTTTCGATGTAGGAAGGTGCCCTTGAACCTGGAGATTTGGGACCCATGGGATGGGTACCACGCAGTATTACTTGAAAGGGTCTGCGTTTGCTCACCCAACCTCTGCAAACCTCTCAGCCCCAAGAGTGTCCACCCTTATGTCTCACCCAGCTGTGGGTCTAGGTATGGTCAATCCAGGTTGCATCACAGCCCCTGAACGAATTTTGTAAGCATTTCTCTCTCTTTCACTGTCTTTGTTTCACGGGTTTTTAAAAGTAATTGATTTTTATAATGGGGTTTAGCTGCTTTTCACTGCTGTGTTTATGCCGCTTTACACCCACTTGACTCACTTACAGAGAGATATCAATACATAGGTTTTAAGTTTCTTACTAGTCAGATATATTCTTGTGCGGTGAATAGGGGGTGTTGAGCCCAGTTCACTGAGCAAGGAGTAGGTCTTGTCTATTACATATTGGGTTTATGGAACGGTATCTGAGCTAATTTGAAACCCTTGTTTTATGCATCACCCCACCTCTCCTTTCCCGTTAAGCAGCCATAGTGTGTTTTCTAAACGTGTGACTCTGTTCTGTTTTGTAATTCAGTTCAAGTGTAGCGGTTTTTACATTCCCTCTATAAGTGATATCTTATGATAAGTGTCTTTTTCTGTGTGACTTATTTCACTTAGAATCGTCGTACCTAAATCCACTCATCATGCTGCTACTAGCCTCATGACATTGATTTCATGGCTGAGTGATATTCCATTGTACATAAGGACCACAACTTCTTTATCCGTTTTTCTCTTTCCTGGGATATTTAAGGTGTAATGAAGTGGAGGTTCTTGTCAACAGAGCAGCCCTAAACCTTGGGGTGCCTGTGTCTTGCTGATTTTTAGTTTTCCCAATTTATACGCCCATGAGCGGAAGTGCCCTATGCTCTCTAAGCTGTGTTTTTTAGATGTTTCAGGACACACCGTACACTTCTCCAGAGTGGCTGTTGGCAATTTACAACCCGCCCATCAGCGTAGCAAGGCTCCCATTTCTCCATGGCCCGTCCTGCATTTCTGGTTTTTACACTTTTTTCAGCATGGCCCTTTTGACCGACGGGAAGCGAGCCTTCTTTGTAGCGCTGATTTGCCTTTCCAGCTTGCTTGGTTGGCCAAAAAGGGCGTATGCGTTTTTTCCTGAATATATTCAGGAAAAAACGCATACGCCCTTTTTGGCCAAGGGCATCATTGTCGACGTTTTGCCGCTTTTCATGTGCTTTCAAGGCGATTCGAATCTACCTCCTGAAATCTGTTTCCTGCAATTCTGCCTTGCTTTCAAATCCTCTTCGTTGCCTTCCCTCAATATATTTGTGGACGAGAGTTACCATTTATAACTCTGCAGGTTTGTGAATTGCAGTGCCCCTGAGCTCCAGTTTTCAACTCGCTTTAGTGGGAGCTGGCCGCAAAAGCGCAGGATTGCTTCAGGCCCTATTCTGGTTCCGGGGGGCAGGCTGAGCCTGTGGTTATTTCTTCTTCCTGATGGGAAAATAGAGTGACCTGTGCCTGTCCCAACACCTAGAGCTAGTCTCTCATTGGTTCCCCCTCTTCCCGTTCATCCTCAGGACAAATTGCAACCTTTTCGGAACCGGAGGTTAAAGGTGCTGATCCTTCAAGTAGGGAGATTGCTGGTAAAGCGGCTGGAATGGCGAACCCGAGCACAAGGAGATGAGAAATGAGGTGCGTTTTAGAAACCTTTCCCGATCGCATGGTGTACCATCTTCTGGGTTTCTCATGCAAGTTTTCGATGTAGGAAGGTGCCCTTGAACCTGGAGATTTGGGACCCATGGGATGGGTACCACGCAGTATTACTTGAAAGGGTCTGCGTTTGCTCACCCAACCTCACCAAACCTCTCAGCCCCAAGAGTGTCCACCCTTATGTCTCACCCAGCTGTGGGTCTAGGTATGGTCAATCCAGGTTGCATCACAGCCCCTGAACGAATTTTGTAAGCATTTCTCTCTCTTTCACTGTCTTTGTTTCACGGGTTTTTAAAAGTAATTGATTTTTATAATGGGGTTTAGCTGCTTTTCACTGCTGTGTTTATGCCGCTTTACACCCACTTGACTCACTTACAGAGAGATATCAATACATAGGTTTTAAGTTTCTTACTAGTCAGATATATTCTTGTGCGGTGAATAGGGGGTGTTGAGCCCAGTTCACTGAGCAAGGAGTAGGTCTTGTCTATTACATATTGGGTTTATGGAACGGTATCTGAGCTAATTTGAAACCCTTGTTTTATGCATCACCCCACCTCTCCTTTCCCGTTAAGCAGCCATAGTGTGTTTTCTAAACGTGTGACTCTGTTCTGTTTTGTAATTCAGTTCAAGTGTAGCGGTTTTTACATTCCCTCTATAAGTGATATCTTATGATAAGTGTCTTTTTCTGTGTGACTTATTTCACTTAGAATCGTCGTACCTAAATCCACTCATCATGCTGCTACTAGCCTCATGACATTGATTTCATGGCTGAGTGATATTCCATTGTACATAAGGACCACAACTTCTTTATCCGTTTTTCTCTTTCCTGGGATATTTAAGGTGTAATGAAGTGGAGGTTCTTGTCAACAGAGCAGCCCTAAACCTTGGGGTGCCTGTGTCTTGCTGATTTTTAGTTTTCCCAATTTATACGCCCATGAGCGGAAGTGCCCTATGCTCTCTAAGCTGTGTTTTTTAGATGTTTCAGGACACACCGTACACTTCTCCAGAGTGGCTGTTGGCAATTTACAACCCGCCCATCAGCATAGCAAGGCTCCCATTTCTCCATGGCCCGTCCTGCATTTCTGGTTTTTACACTTTTTTCAGCATGGCCCTTTTGACCGACGGGAAGCGAGCCTTCTTTGTAGCGCTGATTTGCCTTTCCAGCTTGCTTGGTTGGCCAAAAAGGGCGTATGCGTTTTTTCCTGAATATATTCAGGAAAAAACGCATACGCCCTTTTTGGCCAAGGGCATCATTGTCGACGTTTTGCCGCTTTTCATGTGCTTTCAAGGCGATTCGAATCTACCTCCTGAAATCTGTTTCCTGCAATTCTGCCTTGCTTTCAAATCCTCTTCGTTGCCTTCCCTCAATATATTTGTGGACGAGAGTTACCATTTATAACTCTGCAGGTTTGTGAATTGCAGTGCCCCTGAGCTCCAGTTTTCAACTCGCTTTAGTGGGAGCTGGCCGCAAAAGCGCAGGATTGCTTCAGGCCCTATTCTGGTTCCGGGGGGCAGGCTGAGCCTGTGGTTATTTCTTCTTCCTGATGGGAAAATAGAGTGACCTGTGCCTGTCCCAACACCTAGAGCTAGTCTCTCATTGGTTCCCCCTCTTCCCGTTCATCCTCAGGACAAATTGCAACCTTTTCGGAACCGGAGGTTAAAGGTGCTGATCCTTCAAGTAGGGAGATTGCTGGTAAAGCGGCTGGAATGGCGAACCCGAGCACAAGGAGATGAGAAATGAGGTGCGTTTTAGAAACCTTTCCCGATCGCATGGTGTACCATCTTCTGGGTTTCTCATGCAAGTTTTCGATGTAGGAAGGTGCCCTTGAACCTGGAGATTTGGGACCCATGGGATGGGTACCACGCAGTATTACTTGAAAGGGTCTGCGTTTGCTCACCCAACCTCACCAAACCTCTCAGCCCCAAGAGTGTCCACCCTTATGTCTCACCCAGCTGTGGGTCTAGGTATGGTCAATCCAGGTTGCATCACAGCCCCTGAACGAATTTTGTAAGCATTTCTCTCTCTTTCACTGTCTTTGTTTCACGGGTTTTTAAAAGTAATTGATTTTTATAATGGGGTTTAGCTGCTTTTCACTGCTGTGTTTATGCCGCTTTACACCCACTTGACTCACTTACAGAGAGATATCAATACATAGGTTTTAAGTTTCTTACTAGTCAGATATATTCTTGTGCGGTGAATAGGGGGTGTTGAGCCCAGTTCACTGAGCAAGGAGTAGGTCTTGTCTATTACATATTGGGTTTATGGAACGGTATCTGAGCTAATTTGAAACCCTTGTTTTATGCATCACCCCACCTCTCCTTTCCCGTTAAGCAGCCATAGTGTGTTTTCTAAACGTGTGACTCTGTTCTGTTTTGTAATTCAGTTCAAGTGTAGCGGTTTTTACATTCCCTCTATAAGTGATATCTTATGATAAGTGTCTTTTTCTGTGTGACTTATTTCACTTAGAATCGTCGTACCTAAATCCACTCATCATGCTGCTACTAGCCTCATGACATTGATTTCATGGCTGAGTGATATTCCATTGTACATAAGGACCACAACTTCTTTATCCGTTTTTCTCTTTCCTGGGATATTTAAGGTGTAATGAAGTGGAGGTTCTTGTCAACAGAGCAGCCCTAAACCTTGGGGTGCCTGTGTCTTGCTGATTTTTAGTTTTCCCAATTTATTCGCCCATGAGCGGAAGTGCCCTATGCTCTCTAAGCTGTGTTTTTTAGATGTTTCAGGACACACCGTACACTTCTCCAGAGTGGCTGTTGGCCATTTACAACCCGCCCATCAGCGTAGCAAGGCTCCCATTTCTCCATGGCCCGTCCTGCATTTCTGGTTTTTACACTTTTTTCAGCATGGCCCTTTTGACCGACGGGAAGCGAGCCTTGTTTGTAGCGCTGATTTGCCTTTCCAGCTTGCTTGGTTGGCCAAAAAGGGCGTATGCGTTTTTTCCTGAATATATTCAGGAAAAAACGCATACGCCCTTTTTGGCCAAGGGCATCATTGTCGACGTTTTGCCGCTTTTCATGTGCTTTCAAGGCGATTCGAATCTACCTCCTGAAATCTGTTTCCTGCAATTCTGCCTTGCTTTCAAATCCTCTTCGTTGCCTTCCCTCAATATATTTGTGGACGAGAGTTACCATTTATAACTCTGCAGGTTTGTCAATTGCAGTGCCCCTGAGCTCTAGTTTTCAACTCGCTTTAGTGGGAGCTGGCCACAAAAGCGCAGGATTGCTTCAGGCCCTATTCTGGTTCCGGGGGGCAGGCTGAGCCTGTGGTTATTTCTTCTTCCTGATGGGAAAATAGAGTGACCTGTGCCTGTCCCAACACCTAGAGCTAGTCTCTCATTGGTTCCCCCTCTTCCCTTTCATCCTCAGGACAAATTGCAACCTTTTCGGAACCGGAGGTTAAAGGTGCTGATCCTTCAAGTAGGGAGATTGCTGGTAAAGCGGCTGGAATGGCGAACCCGAGCACAAGGAGATGAGAAATGAGGTGCGTTTTAGAAACCTTTCCCGATCGCATGGTGTACCATCTTCTGGGTTTCTCATGCAAGTTTTCGATGTAGGAAGGTGCCCTTGAACCTGGAGATTTGGGACCCATGGGATGGGTACCACGCAGTATTACTTGAAAGGGTCTGCGTTTGCTCACCCAACCTCACCAAACCTCTCAGCCCCAAGAGTGTCCACCCTTATGTCTCACCCAGCTGTGGGTCTAGGTATGGTCAATCCAGGTTGCATCACAGCCCCTGAACGAATTTTGTAAGCATTTCTCTCTCTTTCACTGTCTTTGTTTCACGGGTTTTTAAAAGTAATTGATTTTTATAATGGGGTTTAGCTGCTTTTCACTGCTGTGTTTATGCCGCTTTACACCCACTTGACTCACTTACAGAGAGATATCAATACATAGGTTTTAAGTTTCTTACTAGTCAGATATATTCTTGTGTGGTGAATAGGGTGTGTTGAGTCCAGTTCACTGAGCAAGGAGTAGGTCTTGTCTATTACATATTGGGTTTATGGAACGGTATCTGAGCTAATTTGAAACCCTTGTTTTATGCATCACCCCACCTCTCCTTTCCCGTTAAGCAGCCATAGTGTGTTTTCTAAACGTGTGACCCTGTTCTGTTTTGTAATTCAGTTCAAGTGTAGCGGTTTTTACATTCCCTCTATAAGTGATATCTTATGATAAGTGTCTTTTTCTGTGTGACTTATTTCACTTAGAATCGTCGTACCTAAATCCACTCATCATGCTGCTACTAGCCTCATGACATTGATTTCATGGCTGAGTGATATTCCATTGTACATAAGGACCACAACTTCTTTATCCGTTTTTCTCTTTCCTGGGATATTTAAGGTGTAATGAAGTGGAGGTTCTTGTCAACAGAGCAGCCCTAAACCTGGGGTGCCTGTGTCTTGCTGATTTTTAGTTTTCCCAATTTATACGCCCATGAGCGGAAGTGCCCTATGCTCTCTTAGCTGTGTTTTTTAGATGTTTCAGGACACACCGTACACTTCTCCAGAGTGGCTGTTGGCAATTTACAACCCGCCCATCAGCGTAGCAAGGCTCCCATTTCTCCATGGCCCGTCCTGCATTTCTGCTTTTTACACTTTTTTCAGCATGGCCCTTTTGACCGACGGGAAGCGAGCCTTCTTTGTAGCGCTGATTTGCCTTTCCAGCTTGCTTGGTTGGCCAAAAAGGGCGTATGCGTTTTTTCCTGAATATATTCAGGAAAAAACGCATACGCCCTTTTTGGCCAAGGGCATCATTGTCGACGTTTTGCCGCTTTTCATGTGCTTTCAAGGCGATTCGAATCTACCTCCTGAAATCTGTTTCCTGCAATTCTGCCTTGCTTTCAAATCCTCTTCGTTGCCTTCCCTCAATATATTTGTGGACGAGAGTTACCATTTATAACTCTGCAGCTTTGTGAATTGCAGTGCCCCTGAGCTCCATTTTTCAACTCGCTTTAGTGGGAGCTGGCCGCAAAAGCGCAGGATTGCTTCAGGCCCTATTCTGGTTCCGGGGGGCAGGCTGAGCCTGTGGTTATTTCTTCTTCCTGATGGGAAAATAGAGTGACCTGTGCCTGTCCCAACACCTAGAGCTAGTCTCTCATTGGTTCCCCCTCTTCCCGTTCATCCTCAGGACAAATTGCAACCTTTTCGGAACCGGAGGTTAAAGGTGCGGATCCTTCAAGTAGGGAGATTGCTGGTAAAGCGGCTGGAATTGCGAACCCGAGCACAAGGAGATGAGAAATGAGGTGTGTTTTAGAAACCTTTCCCGATCGCATGGTGTACCATCTTCTGGGTTTCTCATGCAAGTTTTCGATGTAGGAAGGTGCCCTTGAACCTGGAGATTTGGGACCCATGGGATGGGTACCACGCAGTATTACTTGAAAGGGTCTGCGTTTGCTCACCCAACCTCACCAAACCTCTCAGCCCCAAGAGTGTCCACCCTTATGTCTCACCCAGCTGTGGGTCTAGGTATGGTCAATCCAGGTTGCATCACAGCCCCTGAAGGAATTTTGTAAGCATTTCTCTCTTTCACTGTCTTTGTTTCATGGGTTTTTAAAAGTAATTGATTTTTATAGTGGGGTTTAGCTGCTTTTCACTGCTGTGTTTATGCCGCTTTACACCCACTTGACTCACTTACAGAGAGATATCAATACATAGGTTTTAAGTTTCTTACTAGTCAGATATATTCTTGTGCGGTGAATAGGGTGTGTTGAGTCCAGTTCACTGAGCAAGGAGTAGGTCTTGTCTATTACATATTGGGTTTATGGAACGGTATCTGAGCTAATTTGAAACCCTTGTTTTATGCATCACCCCACCTCTCCTTTCCCGTTAAGCAGCCATAGTGTGTTTTCTAAACGTGTGACTCTGTTCTGTTTTGTAATTCAGTTCAAGTGTAGCAGTTTTTACATTCCCTCTATAAGTGATATCTTATGATAAGTGTCTTTTTTTGTGTGACTTATTTCACTTAGAATCGTCGTACCTAAATCCACTCATCATGCTGCTACTAGCCTCATGACATTGATTTCATGGCTGAGTGATATTCCATTGTACATAAGGACCACAACTTCTTTATCCGTTTTTCTCTTTCCTGGGATATTTAAGGTGTAATGAAGTGGAGGTTCTTGTCAACAGAGCAGCCCTAAACCTTGGGGTGCCTGTGTCTTGCTGATTTTTAGTTTTCCCAATTTATACACCCATGAGCGGAAGTGCCCTATGCTCTCTAAGCTGTGTTTTTTAGATGTTTCAGGACACACCGTACACTTCTCCAGAGTGTCTGTTGGCCATTTACAACCCGCCCATCAGCGTAGCAAGGCTCCCATTTCTCCATGGCCTGTCCTGCATTTCTGGTTTTTACACTTTTATCAGCATGGCCCTTTTGACCGACGGGAAGCGAGCCTTCTTTGTAGCGCTGATTTGCCTTTCCAGCTTGCTTGGTTGGCCAAAAAGGGCGTATGCGTTTTTTCCTGAATATATTCAGGAAAAAACGCATAAGCACTTTTTGGCCAAGGGCATCATTGTCGACGTTTTGCCGCTTTTCATGTGCTTTCAAGGTGATTCGAATCTACCTCCTGAAATCTGTTTCCTGCAATTCTGCCTTGCTTTCAAATCCTCTTCGTTGCCTTCCCTCAATATATTTGTGGACGAGAGTTACCATTTATAACTCTGCAGGTTTGTGAATTGCAGTGCCCCTGAGCTCCATTTTTCAACTCGCTTTAGTGGGAGCTGGCCGCAAAAGCGCAGGATTGCTTCAGGCCCTATTCTGGTTCCGGGGGGCAGGCTGAGCCTGTGGTTATTTCTTCTTCCTGATGGGAAAATAGAGTGACCTGTGCCTGTCCCAACACCTAGAGCTAGTCTCTCATTGGTTCCCCCTCTTCCCGTTCATCCTCAGGACAAATTGCAACCTTTTCGGAACCGGAGGTTAAAGGTGCTGATCCTTCAAGTAGGGAGATTGCTGGTAAAGCGGCTGGAATTGCGAACCCGAGCACAAGGAGATGAGAAATGAGGTGTGTTTTAGAAACCTTTCCCGATCGCATGGTGTACCATCTTCTGGGTTTCTCATGCAAGTTTTCGATGTAGGAAGGTGCCCTTGAACCTGGAGATTTGGGACCCATGGGATGGGTACCACGCAGTATTACTTGAAAGGGTCTGCGTTTGCTCACCCAACCTCACCAAACCTCTCAGCCCCAAGAGTGTCCACCCTTATGTCTCACCCAGCTGTGGGTCTAGGTATGGTCAATCCAGGTTGCATCACAGCCCCTGAAGGAATTTTGTAAGCATTTCTCTCTTTCACTGTCTTTGTTTCACGGGTTTTTAAAAGTAATTGATTTTTATAGTGGGGTTTAGCTGCTTTTCACTGCTGTGTTTATGCCGCTTTACACCCACTTGACTCACTTACAGAGAGATATCAATACATAGGTTTTAAGTTTCTTACGAGTCAGATATATTCTTGTGCGGTGAATAGGGGGTGTTGAGTCCAGTTCACTGAGCAAGGAGTAGGTCTTGTCTATTACATATTGGGTTTATGGAACGGTATCTGAGCTAATTTGAAACCCTTGTTTTATGCATCACCCCACCTCTCCTTTCCCGTTAAGCAGCCATAGTGTGTTTTCTAAACGTGTGACCATGTTCTGTTTTGTAATTCAGTTCAAGTGTAGCGGTTTTTACATTCCCTCTATAAGTGATATCTTATGATAAGTGTCTTTTTCTGTGTGACTTATTTCACTTAGAATCGTCGTACCTAAATCCACTCATCATGCTGCTACTAGCCTCATGACATTGATTTCATGGCTGAGTGATATTCCATTGTACATAAGGACCACAACTTCTTTATCCGTTTTTCTCTTTCCTGGGATATTTAAGGTGTAATGAAGTGGAGGTTCTTGTCAACAGAGCAGCCCTAAACCTTGGGGTGCCTGTGTCTTGCTGATTTTTAGTTTTCCCAATTTATACGCCCATGAGCGGAAGTGCCCTATGCTCTCTAAGCTGTGTTTTTTAGATGTTTCAGGACACACCGTACACTTCTCCAGAGTGGCTGTTGGCAATTTACAACCCGCCCATCAGCGTAGCAAGGCTCCCATTTCTCCATGGCCCGTCCTGCATTTCTGGTTTTTACACTTTTTTCAGCATGGCCCTTTTGACCGACGGGAAGCGAGCCTTCTTTGTAGCGCTGATTTGCCTTTCCAGCTTGCTTGGTTGGCCAAAAAGGGCGTATGCGTTTTTTCCTGAATATATTCAGGAAAAAACGCATACGCCCTTTTTGGCCAAGGGCATCATTGTCGACGTTTTGCCGCTTTTCATGTGCTTTCAGGGCGATTCGAATCTACCTCCTGAAATCGGTTTCCTGCAATTCTGCCTTGCTTTCAAATCCTCTTCGTTGCCTTCCCTCAATATATTTGTGGACGAGAGTTACCATTTATAACTCTGCAGGTTTGTGAATTGCAGTGCCCCTGAGCTCCAGTTTTCAACTCGCTTTAGTGGGAGCTGGCCGCAAAAGCGCAGGATTGCTTCAGGCCCTATTCTGGTTCCGGGGGGCAGGCTGAGCCTGTGATTATTTCTTCTTCCTGATGGGAAAATAGAGTGACCTGTGCCTGTCCCAACACCTAGAGCTAGTCTCTCATTGGTTGCCCCTCTTCCCGTTCATCCTCAGGACAAATTGCAACCTTTTCGGAACCGGAGGTTAAAGGTGCTGATCCTTCAAGTAGGGAGATTGCTGGTAAAGCGGCTGGAATGGCGAACCCGAGCACAAGGAGATGAGAAATGAGGTGCGTTTTAGAAACCTTTCCCGATCGCATGGTGTACCATCTTCTGGGTTTCTCATGCAAGTTTTCGATGTAGGAAGGTGCCCTTGAACCTGGAGATTTGGGACCCATGGGATGGGTACCACGCAGTATTACTTGAAAGGGTCTGCGTTTGCTCACCCAACCTCACCAAACCTCTCAGCCCCAAGAGTGTCCACCCTTATGTCTCACCCAGCTGTGGGTCTAGGTATGGTCAATCCAGGTTGCATCTCAGCCCCTGAACGAATTTTGTAAGCATTTCTCTCTCTTTCACTGTCTTTGTTTCACGGGTTTTTAAAAGTAATTGATTTTTATAATGGGGTTTAGCTGCTTTTCACTGCTGTGTTTATGCCGCTTTACACCCACTTGACTCACTTACAGAGAGATATCAATACATAGGTTTTAAGTTTCTTACTAGTCAGATATATTCTTGTGCGGTGAATAGGGGGTGTTGAGCCCAGTTCACTGAGCAAGGAGTAGGTCTTGTCTATTACATATTGGGTTTATGGAACGGTATCTGAGCTAATTTGAAACCCTTGTTTTATGCATCACCCCACCTCTCCTTTCCCGTTAAGCAGCCATAGTGTGTTTTCTAAACGTGTGACTCTGTTCTGTTTTGTAATTCAGTTCAAGTGTAGCGGTTTTTACATTCCCTCTATAAGTGATATCTTATGATAAGTGTCTTTTTCTGTGTGACTTATTTCACTTAGAATCGTCGTACCTAAATCCACTCATCATGCTGCTACTAGCCTCATGACATTGATTTCATGGCTGAGTGATATTCCATTGTACATAAGGACCACAACTTCTTTATCCGTTTTTCTCTTTCCTGGGATATTTAAGGTGTAATGAAGTGGAGGTTCTTGTCAACAGAGCAGCCCTAAACCTTGGGGTGCCTGTGTCTTGCTGATTTTTAGTTTTCCCAATTTATACGCCCATGAGCGGAAGTGCCCTATGCTCTCTAAGCTGTGTTTTTTAGATGTTTCAGGACACACCGTACACTTCTCCAGAGTGGCTGTTGGCAATTTACAACCCGCCCATCAGCGTAGCAAGGCTCCCATTTCTCCATGGCCCGTCCTGCATTTCTGCTTTTTACACTTTTTTCAGCATGGCCCTTTTGACCGACGGGAAGCGAGCCTTGTTTGTAGCGCTGATTTGCCTTTCCAGCTTGCTTGGTTGGCCAAAAAGGGCGTATGCGTTTTTTCCTGAATATATTCAGGAAAAAACGCATACGCCCTTTTTGGCCAAGGGCATCATTGTCGACGTTTTGCCGCTTTTCATGTGCTTTCAAGGCGATTCGAATCTACCTCCTGAAATCTGTTTCCTGCAATTCTGCCTTGCTTTCAAATCCTCTTCGTTGCCTTCCCTCAATATATTTGTGGACGAGAGTTACCATTTATAACTCTGCAGGTTTGTGAATTGCAGTGCCCCTGAGCTCCAGTTTTCAACTCGCTTTAGTGGGAGCTGGCCGCAAAAGCGCAGGATTGCTTCAGGCCCTATTCTGGTTCCGGGGGGCAGGCTGAGCCTGTGATTATTTCTTCTTCCTGATGGGAAAATAGAGTGACCTGTGCCTGTCCCAACACCTAGAGCTAGTCTCTCATTGGTTGCCCCTCTTCCCGTTCATCCTCAGGACAAATTGCAACCTTTTCGGAACCGGAGGTTAAAGGTGTTGATCCTTCAAGTAGGGAGATTGCTGGTAAAGCGGCTGGAATGGCGAACCCGAGCACAAGGAGATGAGAAATGAGGTGCGTTTTAGAAACCTTTCCCGATCGCATGATGTACCATCTTCTGGGTTTCTCATGCAAGTTTTCGATGTAGGAAGGTGCCCTTGAACCTGGAGATTTGGGACCCATGGGATGGGTACCACGCAGTATTACTTGAAAGGGTCTGCGTTTGCTCACCCAACCTCACCAAACCTCTCAGCCCCAAGAGTGTCCACCCTTATGTCTCACCCAGCTGTGGGTCTAGGTATGGTCAATCCAGGTTGCATCACAGCCCCTGAACGAATTTTGTAAGCATTTCTCTCTCTTTCACTGTCTTTGTTTCACGGGTTTTTAAAAGTAATTGATTTTTATAATGGGGTTTAGCTGCTTTTCACTGCTGTGTTTATGCCGCTTTACACCCACTTGACTCACTTACAGAGAGATATCAATACATAGGTTTTAAGTTTCTTACTAGTCAGATATATTCTTGTGCGGTGAATAGGGGGTGTTGAGCCCAGTTCACTGAGCAAGGAGTAGGTCTTGTCTATTACATATTGGGTTTATGGAACGGTATCTGAGCTAATTTGAAACCCTTGTTTTATGCATCACCCCACCTCTCCTTTCCCGTTAAGCAGCCATAGTGTGTTTTCTAAACGTGTGACTCTGTTCTGTTTTGTAATTCAGTTCAAGTGTAGCGGTTTTTACATTCCCTCTATAAGTGATATCTTATGATAAGTGTCTTTTTCTGTGTGACTTATTTCACTTAGAATCGTCGTACCTAAATCCACTCATCATGCTGCTACTAGCCTCATGACATTGATTTCATGGCTGAGTGATATTCCATTGTACATAAGGACCACAACTTCTTTATCCGTTTTTCTCTTTCCTGGGATATTTAAGGTGTAATGAAGTGGAGGTTCTTGTCAACAGAGCAGCCCTAAACCTTGGGGTGCCTGTGTCTTGCTGATTTTTAGTTTTCCCAATTTATACGCCCATGAGCGGAAGTGCCCTATGCTCTCTAAGCTGTGTTTTTTAGATGTTTCAGGACACACCGTACACTTCTCCAGAGTGGCTGTTGGCAATTTACAACCCGCCCATCAGCGTAGCAAGGCTCCCATTTCTCCATGGCCCGTCCTGCATTTCTGGTTTTTACACTTTTTTCAGCATGGCCCTTTTGACCGACGGGAAGCGAGCCTTCTTTGTAGCGCTGATTTGCCTTTCCAGCTTGCTTGGTTGGCCAAAAAGGGCGTATGCGTTTTTTCCTGAATATATTCAGGAAAAAACGCATACGCCCTTTTTGGCCAAGGGCATCATTGTCGACGTTTTGCCGCTTTTCATGTGCTTTCAGGGCGATTCGAATCTACCTCCTGAAATCTGTTTCCTGCAATTCTGCCTTGCTTTCAAATCCTCTTCGTTGCCTTCCCTCAATATATTTGTGGACGAGAGTTACCATTTATAACTCTGCAGGTTTGTCAATTGCAGTACCCCTGAGCTCCAGTTTTCAACTCGCTTTAGTGGGAGCTGGCCGCAAAAGCGCAGGATTGCTTCAGGCCCTATTCTGGTTCCGGGGGGCAGGCTGAGCCTGTGGTTATTTCTTCTTCCTGATGGGAAAATAGAGTGACCTGTGCCTGTCCCAACACCTAGAGCTAGTCTCTCATTGGTTCCCCCTCTTCCCTTTCATCCTCAGGACAAATTGCAACCTTTTCGGAACCGGAGGTTAAAGGTGCTGATCCTTCAAGTAGGGAGATTGCTGGTAAAGCGGCTGGAATGGCGAACCCGAGCACAAGGAGATGAGAAATGAGGTGCGTTTTAGAAACCTTTCCCGATCGCATGGTGTACCATCTTCTGGGTTTCTCATGCAAGTTTTCGATGTAGGAAGGTGCCCTTGAACCTGGAGATTTGGGACCCATGGGATGGGTACCACGCAGTATTACTTGAAAGGGTCTGCGTTTGCTCACCCTACCTCACCAAACCTCTCAGCCCCAAGAGTGTCCACCCTTATGTCTCACCCAGCTGTGGGTCTAGGTATGGTCAATCCAGGTTGCATCACAGCCCCTGAACGAATTTTGTAAGCATTTCTCTCTCTTTCACTGTCTTTGTTTCACGGGTTTTTAAAAGTAATTGATTTTTATAATGGGGTTTAGCTGCTTTTCACTGCTGTGTTTATGCCGCTTTACACCCACTTGACTCACTTACAGAGAGATATCAATACATAGGTTTTAAGTTTCTTACTAGTCAGATATATTCTTGTGCGGTGAATAGGGGGTGTTGAGCCCAGTTCACTGAGCAAGGAGTAGGTCTTGTCTATTACATATTGGGTTTATGGAACGGTATCTGAGCTAATTTGAAACCCTTGTTTTATGCATCACCCCACCTCTCCTTTCCCGTTAAGCAGCCATAGTGTGTTTTCTAAACGTGTGACTCTGTTCTGTTTTGTAATTCAGTTCAAGTGTAGCGGTTTTTACATTCCCTCTATAAGTGATATCTTATGATAAGTGTCTTTTTCTGTGTGACTTATTTCACTTAGAATCGTCGTACCTAAATCCACTCATCATGCTGCTACTAGCCTCATGACATTGATTTCATGGCTGAGTGATATTCCATTGTACATAAGGACCACAACTTCTTTATCCGTTTTTCTCTTTCCTGGGATATTTAAGGTGTAATGAAGTGGAGGTTCTTGTCAACAGAGCAGCCCTAAACCTTGGGGTGCCTGTGTCTTGCTGATTTTTAGTTTTCCCAATTTATACGCCCATGAGCGGAAGTGCCCTATGCTCTCTAAGCTGTGTTTTTTAGATGTTTCAGGACACACCGTACACTTCTCCAGAGTGGCTGTTGGCAATTTACAACCCGCCCATCAGCGTAGCAAGGCTCCCATTTCTCCATGGCCCGTCCTGCATTTCTGGTTTTTACACTTTTTTCAGCATGGCCCTTTTGACCGACGGGAAGCGAGCCTTCTTTGTAGCGCTGATTTGCCTTTCCAGCTTGCTTGGTTGGCCAAAAAGGGCGTATGCGTTTTTTCCTGAATATATTCAGGAAAAAACGCATACGCCCTTTTTGGCCAAGGGCATCATTGTCGACGTTTTGCCGCTTTTCATGTGCTTTCAGGGCGATTCGAATCTACCTCCTGAAATCTGTTTCCTGCAATTCTGCCTTGCTTTCAAATCCTCTTCGTTGCCTTCCCTCAATATATTTGTGGACGAGAGTTACCATTTATAACTCTGCAGGTTTGTGAATTGCAGTGCCCCTGAGCTCCAGTTTTCAACTCGCTTTAGTGGGAGCTGGCCGCAAAAGCGCAGGATTGCTTCAGGCCCTATTCTGGTTCCGGGGGGCAGGCTGAGCCTGTGGTTATTTCTTCTTCCTGATGGGAAAATAGAGTGACCTGTGCCTGTCCCAACACCTAGAGCTAGTCTCTCATTGGTTCCCCCTCTTCCCTTTCATCCTCAGGACAAATTGCAACCTTTTCGGAACCGGAGGTTAAAGGTGCTGATCCTTCAAGTAGGGAGATTGCTGGTAAAGCGGCTGGAATGGCGAACCCGAGCACAAGGAGATGAGAAATGAGGTGCGTTTTAGAAACCTTTCCCGATCGCATGGTGTACCATCTTCTGGGTTTCTCATGCAAGTTTTCGATGTAGGAAGGTGCCCTTGAACCTGGAGATTTGGGACCCATGGGATGGGTACCACGCAGTATTACTTGAAAGGGTCTGCATTTGCTCACCCAACCTCTGCAAACCTCTCAGCCCCAAGAGTGTCCACCCTTATGTCTCACCCAGCTGTGGGTCTAGGTATGGTCAATCCAGGTTGCATCACAGCCCCTGAACGAATTTTGTAAGCATTTCTCTCTCTTTCACTGTCTTTGTTTCACGGGTTTTTAAAAGTAATTGATTTTTATAATGGGGTTTAGCTGCTTTTCACTGCTGTGTTTATGCCGCTTTACACCCACTTGACTCACTTACAGAGAGATATCAATACATAGGTTTTAAGTTTCTTACTAGTCAGATATATTCTTGTGCGGTGAATAGGGGGTGTTGAGCCCAGTTCACTGAGCAAGGAGTAGGTCTTGTCTATTACATATTGGGTTTATGGAACGGTATCTGAGCTAATTTGAAACCCTTGTTTTATGCATCACCCCACCTCTCCTTTCCCGTTAAGCAGCCATAGTGTGTTTTCTAAACGTGTGACTCTGTTCTGTTTTGTAATTCAGTTCAAGTGTAGCGGTTTTTACATTCCCTCTATAAGTGATATCTTATGATAAGTGTCTTTTTCTGTGTGACTTATTTCACTTAGAATCGTCGTACCTAAATCCACTCATCATGCTGCTACTAGCCTCATGACATTGATTTCATGGCTGAGTGATATTCCATTGTACATAAGGACCACAACTTCTTTATCCGTTTTTCTCTTTCCTGGGATATTTAAGGTGTAATGAAGTGGAGGTTCTTGTCAACAGAGCAGCCCTAAACCTTGGGGTGCCTGTGTCTTGCTGATTTTTAGTTTTCCCAATTTATACGCCCATGAGCGGAAGTGCCCTATGCTCTCTAAGCTGTGTTTTTTAGATGTTTCAGGACACACCGTACACTTCTCCAGAGTGGCTGTTGGCAATTTACAACCCGCCCATCAGCGTAGCAAGGCTCCCATTTCTCCATGGCCCGTCCTGCATTTCTGGTTTTTACACTTTTTTCAGCATGGCCCTTTTGACCGACGGGAAGCGAGCCTTCTTTGTAGCGCTGATTTGCCTTTCCAGCTTGCTTGGTTGGCCAAAAAGGGCGTATGCGTTTTTTCCTGAATATATTCAGGAAAAAACGCATACGCCCTTTTTGGCCAAGGGCATCATTGTCGACGTTTTGCCGCTTTTCATGTGCTTTCAAGGCGATTCGAATCTACCTCCTGAAATCTGTTTCCTGCAATTCTGCCTTGCTTTCAAATCCTCTTCGTTGCCTTCCCTCAATATATTTGTGGACGAGAGTTACCATTTATAACTCTGCAGGTTTGTGAATTGCAGTGCCCCTGAGCTCCAGTTTTCAACTCGCTTTAGTGGGAGCTGGCCGCAAAAGCGCAGGATTGCTTCAGGCCCTATTCTGGTTCCGGGGGGCAGGCTGAGCCTGTGGTTATTTCTTCTTCCTGATGGGAAAATAGAGTGACCTGTGCCTGTCCCAACACCTAGAGCTAGTCTCTCATTGGTTCCCCCTCTTCCCGTTCATCCTCAGGACAAATTGCAACCTTTTCGGAACCGGAGGTTAAAGGTGCTGATCCTTCAAGTAGGGAGATTGCTGGTAAAGCGGCTGGAATGGCGAACCCGAGCACAAGGAGATGAGAAATGAGGTGCGTTTTAGAAACCTTTCCCGATCGCATGGTGTACCATCTTCTGGGTTTCTCATGCAAGTTTTCGATGTAGGAAGGTGCCCTTGAACCTGGAGATTTGGGACCCATGGGATGGGTACCACGCAGTATTACTTGAAAGGGTCTGCGTTTGCTCACCCAACCTCACCAAACCTCTCAGCCCCAAGAGTGTCCACCCTTATGTCTCACCCAGCTGTGGGTCTAGGTATGGTCAATCCAGGTTGCATCACAGCCCCTGAACGAATTTTGTAAGCATTTCTCTCTCTTTCACTGTCTTTGTTTCACGGGTTTTTAAAAGTAATTGATTTTTATAATGGGGTTTAGCTGCTTTTCACTGCTGTGTTTATGCCGCTTTACACCCACTTGACTCACTTACAGAGAGATATCAATACATAGGTTTTAAGTTTCTTACTAGTCAGATATATTCTTGTGCGGTGAATAGGGGGTGTTGAGCCCAGTTCACTGAGCAAGGAGTAGGTCTTGTCTATTACATATTGGGTTTATGGAACGGTATCTGAGCTAATTTGAAACCCTTGTTTTATGCATCACCCCACCTCTCCTTTCCCGTTAAGCAGCCATAGTGTGTTTTCTAAACGTGTGACTCTGTTCTGTTTTGTAATTCAGTTCAAGTGTAGCGGTTTTTACATTCCCTCTATAAGTGATATCTTATGATAAGTGTCTTTTTCTGTGTGACTTATTTCACTTAGAATCGTCGTACCTAAATCCACTCATCATGCTGCTACTAGCCTCATGACATTGATTTCATGGCTGAGTGATATTCCATTGTACATAAGGACCACAACTTCTTTATCCGTTTTTCTCTTTCCTGGGATATTTAAGGTGTAATGAAGTGGAGGTTCTTGTCAACAGAGCAGCCCTAAACCTTGGGGTGCCTGTGTCTTGCTGATTTTTAGTTTTCCCAATTTATACGCCCATGAGCGGAAGTGCCCTATGCTCTCTAAGCTGTGTTTTTTAGATGTTTCAGGACACACCGTACACTTCTCCAGAGTGGCTGTTGGCAATTTACAACCCGCCCATCAGCATAGCAAGGCTCCCATTTCTCCATGGCCCGTCCTGCATTTCTGGTTTTTACACTTTTTTCAGCATGGCCCTTTTGACCGACGGGAAGCGAGCCTTCTTTGTAGCGCTGATTTGCCTTTCCAGCTTGCTTGGTTGGCCAAAAAGGGCGTATGCGTTTTTTCCTGAATATATTCAGGAAAAAACGCATACGCCCTTTTTGGCCAAGGGCATCATTGTCGACGTTTTGCCGCTTTTCATGTGCTTTCAAGGCGATTCGAATCTACCTCCTGAAATCTGTTTCCTGCAATTCTGCCTTGCTTTCAAATCCTCTTCGTTGCCTTCCCTCAATATATTTGTGGACGAGAGTTACCATTTATAACTCTGCAGGTTTGTGAATTGCAGTGCCCCTGAGCTCCAGTTTTCAACTCGCTTTAGTGGGAGCTGGCCGCAAAAGCGCAGGATTGCTTCAGGCCCTATTCTGGTTCCGGGGGGCAGGCTGAGCCTGTGGTTATTTCTTCTTCCTGATGGGAAAATAGAGTGACCTGTGCCTGTCCCAACACCTAGAGCTAGTCTCTCATTGGTTCCCCCTCTTCCCGTTCATCCTCAGGACAAATTGCAACCTTTTCGGAACCGGAGGTTAAAGGTGCTGATCCTTCAAGTAGGGAGATTGCTGGTAAAGCGGCTGGAATGGCGAACCCGAGCACAAGGAGATGAGAAATGAGGTGCGTTTTAGAAACCTTTCCCGATCGCATGGTGTACCATCTTCTGGGTTTCTCATGCAAGTTTTCGATGTAGGAAGGTGCCCTTGAACCTGGAGATTTGGGACCCATGGGATGGGTACCACGCAGTATTACTTGAAAGGGTCTGCGTTTGCTCACCCAACCTCACCAAACCTCTCAGCCCCAAGAGTGTCCACCCTTATGTCTCACCCAGCTGTGGGTCTAGGTATGGTCAATCCAGGTTGCATCACAGCCCCTGAACGAATTTTGTAAGCATTTCTCTCTCTTTCACTGTCTTTGTTTCACGGGTTTTTAAAAGTAATTGATTTTTATAATGGGGTTTAGCTGCTTTTCACTGCTGTGTTTATGCCGCTTTACACCCACTTGACTCACTTACAGAGAGATATCAATACATAGGTTTTAAGTTTCTTACTAGTCAGATATATTCTTGTGCGGTGAATAGGGGGTGTTGAGCCCAGTTCACTGAGCAAGGAGTAGGTCTTGTCTATTACATATTGGGTTTATGGAACGGTATCTGAGCTAATTTGAAACCCTTGTTTTATGCATCACCCCACCTCTCCTTTCCCGTTAAGCAGCCATAGTGTGTTTTCTAAACGTGTGACTCTGTTCTGTTTTGTAATTCAGTTCAAGTGTAGCGGTTTTTACATTCCCTCTATAAGTGATATCTTATGATAAGTGTCTTTTTCTGTGTGACTTATTTCACTTAGAATCGTCGTACCTAAATCCACTCATCATGCTGCTACTAGCCTCATGACATTGATTTCATGGCTGAGTGATATTCCATTGTACATAAGGACCACAACTTCTTTATCCGTTTTTCTCTTTCCTGGGATATTTAAGGTGTAATGAAGTGGAGGTTCTTGTCAACAGAGCAGCCCTAAACCTTGGGGTGCCTGTGTCTTGCTGATTTTTAGTTTTCCCAATTTATTCGCCCATGAGCGGAAGTGCCCTATGCTCTCTAAGCTGTGTTTTTTAGATGTTTCAGGACACACCGTACACTTCTCCAGAGTGGCTGTTGGCCATTTACAACCCGCCCATCAGCGTAGCAAGGCTCCCATTTCTCCATGGCCCGTCCTGCATTTCTGGTTTTTACACTTTTTTCAGCATGGCCCTTTTGACCGACGGGAAGCGAGCCTTCTTTGTAGCGCTGATTTGCCTTTCCAGCTTGCTTGGTTGGCCAAAAAGGGCGTATGCGTTTTTTCCTGAATATATTCAGGAAAAAACGCATACGCCCTTTTTGGCCAAGGGCATCATTGTCGACGTTTTGCCGCTTTTCATGTGCTTTCAAGGCGATTCGAATCTACCTCCTGAAATCTGTTTCCTGCAATTCTGCCTTGCTTTCAAATCCTCTTCGTTGCCTTCCCTCAATATATTTGTGGACGAGAGTTACCATTTATAACTCTGCAGGTTTGTCAATTGCAGTGCCCCTGAGCTCTAGTTTTCAACTCGCTTTAGTGGGAGCTGGCCACAAAAGCGCAGGATTGCTTCAGGCCCTATTCTGGTTCCGGGGGGCAGGCTGAGCCTGTGGTTATTTCTTCTTCCTGATGGGAAAATAGAGTGACCTGTGCCTGTCCCAACACCTAGAGCTAGTCTCTCATTGGTTCCCCCTCTTCCCTTTCATCCTCAGGACAAATTGCAACCTTTTCGGAACCGGAGGTTAAAGGTGCTGATCCTTCAAGTAGGGAGATTGCTGGTAAAGCGGCTGGAATGGCGAACCCGAGCACAAGGAGATGAGAAATGAGGTGCGTTTTAGAAACCTTTCCCGATCGCATGGTGTACCATCTTCTGGGTTTCTCATGCAAGTTTTCGATGTAGGAAGGTGCCCTTGAACCTGGAGATTTGGGACCCATGGGATGGGTACCACGCAGTATTACTTGAAAGGGTCTGCGTTTGCTCACCCTACCTCACCAAACCTCTCAGCCCCAAGAGTGTCCACCCTTATGTCTCACCCAGCTGTGGGTCTAGGTATGGTCAATCCAGGTTGCATCACAGCCCCTGAACGAATTTTGTAAGCATTTCTCTCTCTTTCACTGTCTTTGTTTCACGGGTTTTTAAAAGTAATTGATTTTTATAATGGGGTTTAGCTGCTTTTCACTGCTGTGTTTATGCCGCTTTACACCCACTTGACTCACTTACAGAGAGATATCAATACATAGGTTTTAAGTTTCTTACTAGTCAGATATATTCTTGTGCGGTGAATAGGGGGTGTTGAGCCCAGTTCACTGAGCAAGGAGTAGGTCTTGTCTATTACATATTGGGTTTATGGAACGGTATCTGAGCTAATTTGAAACCCTTGTTTTATGCATCACCCCACCTCTCCTTTCCCGTTAAGCAGCCATAGTGTGTTTTCTAAACGTGTGACTCTGTTCTGTTTTGTAATTCAGTTCAAGTGTAGCGGTTTTTACATTCCCTCTATAAGTGATATCTTATGATAAGTGTCTTTTTCTGTGTGACTTATTTCACTTAGAATCGTCGTACCTAAATCCACTCATCATGCTGCTACTAGCCTCATGACATTGATTTCATGGCTGAGTGATATTCCATTGTACATAAGGACCACAACTTCTTTATCCGTTTTTCTCTTTCCTGGGATATTTAAGGTGTAATGAAGTGGAGGTTCTTGTCAACAGAGCAGCCCTAAACCTTGGGGTGCCTGTGTCTTGCTGATTTTTAGTTTTCCCAATTTATACGCCCATGAGCGGAAGTGCCCTATGCTCTCTAAGCTGTGTTTTTTAGATGTTTCAGGACACACCGTACACTTCTCCAGAGTGGCTGTTGGCAATTTACAACCCGCCCATCAGCGTAGCAAGGCTCCCATTTCTCCATGGCCCGTCCTGCATTTCTGGTTTTTACACTTTTTTCAGCATGGCCCTTTTGACCGACGGGAAGCGAGCCTTCTTTGTAGCGCTGATTTGCCTTTCCAGCTTGCTTGGTTGGCCAAAAAGGGCGTATGCGTTTTTTCCTGAATATATTCAGGAAAAAACGCATACGCCCTTTTTGGCCAAGGGCATCATTGTCGACGTTTTGCCGCTTTTCATGTGCTTTCAAGGCGATTCGAATCTACCTCCTGAAATCTGTTTCCTGCAATTCTGCCTTGCTTTCAAATCCTCTTCGTTGCCTTCCCTCAATATATTTGTGGACGAGAGTTACCATTTATAACTCTGCAGGTTTGTGAATTGCAGTGCCCCTGAGCTCCAGTTTTCAACTCGCTTTAGTGGGAGCTGGCCGCAAAAGCGCAGGATTGCTTCAGGCCCTATTCTGGTTCCGGGGGGCAGGCTGAGCCTGTGGTTATTTCTTCTTCCTGATGGGAAAATAGAGTGACCTGTGCCTGTCCCAACACCTAGAGCTAGTCTCTCATTGGTTCCCCCTCTTCCCGTTCATCCTCAGGACAAATTGCAACCTTTTCGGAACCGGAGGTTAAAGGTGCTGATCCTTCAAGTAGGGAGATTGCTGGTAAAGCGGCTGGAATGGCGAACCCGAGCACAAGGAGATGAGAAATGAGGTGCGTTTTAGAAACCTTTCCCGATCGCATGGTGTACCATCTTCTGGGTTTCTCATGCAAGTTTTCGATGTAGGAAGGTGCCCTTGAACCTGGAGATTTGGGACCCATGGGATGGGTACCACGCAGTATTACTTGAAAGGGTCTGCGTTTGCTCACCCAACCTCACCAAACCTCTCAGCCCCAAGAGTGTCCACCCTTATGTCTCACCCAGCTGTGGGTCTAGGTATGGTCAATCCAGGTTGCATCACAGCCCCTGAACGAATTTTGTAAGCATTTCTCTCTCTTTCACTGTCTTTGTTTCACGGGTTTTTAAAAGTAATTGATTTTTATAATGGGGTTTAGCTGCTTTTCACTGCTGTGTTTATGCCGCTTTACACCCACTTGACTCACTTACAGAGAGATATCAATACATAGGTTTTAAGTTTCTTACTAGTCAGATATATTCTTGTGCGGTGAATAGGGGGTGTTGAGCCCAGTTCACTGAGCAAGGAGTAGGTCTTGTCTATTACATATTGGGTTTATGGAACGGTATCTGACCTAATTTGAAACCCTTGTTTTATGCATCACCCCACCTCTCCTTTCCCGTTAAGCAGCCATAGTGTGTTTTCTAAACGTGTGACTCTGTTCTGTTTTGTAATTCAGTTCAAGTGTAGCGGTTTTTACATTCCCTCTATAAGTGATATCTTATGATAAGTGTCTTTTTCTGTGTGACTTATTTCACTTAGAATCGTCGTACCTAAATCCACTCATCATGCTGCTACTAGCCTCATGACATTGATTTCATGGCTGAGTGATATTCCATTGTACATAAGGACCACAACTTCTTTATCCGTTTTTCTCTTTCCTGGGATATTTAAGGTGTAATGAAGTGGAGGTTCTTGTCAACAGAGCAGCCCTAAACCTTGGGGTGCCTGTGTCTTGCTGATTTTTAGTTTTCCCAATTTATTCGCCCATGAGCGGAAGTGCCCTATGCTCTCTAAGCTGTGTTTTTTAGATGTTTCAGGACACACCGTACACTTCTCCAGAGTGGCTGTTGGCCATTTACAACCCGCCCATCAGCGTAGCAAGGCTCCCATTTCTCCATGGCCCGTCCTGCATTTCTGGTTTTTACACTTTTTTCAGCATGGCCCTTTTGACCGACGGGAAGCGAGCCTTCTTTGTAGCGCTGATTTGCCTTTCCAGCTTGCTTGGTTGGCCAAAAAGGGCGTATGCGTTTTTTCCTGAATATATTCAGGAAAAAACGCATACGCCCTTTTTGGCCAAGGGCATCATTGTCGACGTTTTGCCGCTTTTCATGTGCTTTCAAGGCGATTCGAATCTACCTCCTGAAATCTGTTTCCTGCAATTCTGCCTTGCTTTCAAATCCTCTTCGTTGCCTTCCCTCAATATATTTGTGGACGAGAGTTACCATTTATAACTCTGCAGGTTTGTCAATTGCAGTGCCCCTGAGCTCTAGTTTTCAACTCGCTTTAGTGGGAGCTGGCCGCAAAAGCGCAGGATTGCTTCAGGCCCTATTCTGGTTCCGGGGGGCAGGCTGAGCCTGTGGTTATTTCTTCTTCCTGATGGGAAAATAGAGTGACCTGTGCCTGTCCCAACACCTAGAGCTAGTCTCTCATTGGTTCCCCCTCTTCCCTTTCATCCTCAGGACAAATTGCAACCTTTTCGGAACCGGAGGTTAAAGGTGCTGATCCTTCAAGTAGGGAGATTGCTGGTAAAGCGGCTGGAATGGCGAACCCGAGCACAAGGAGATGAGAAATGAGGTGCGTTTTAGAAACCTTTCCCGATCGCATGGTGTACCATCTTCTGGGTTTCTCATGCAAGTTTTCGATGTAGGAAGGTGCCCTTGAACCTGGAGATTTGGGACCCATGGGATGGGTACCACGCAGTATTACTTGAAAGGGTCTGCGTTTGCTCACCCTACCTCACCAAACCTCTCAGCCCCAAGAGTGTCCACCCTTATGTCTCACCCAGCTGTGGGTCTAGGTATGGTCAATCCAGGTTGCATCACAGCCCCTGAACGAATTTTGTAAGCATTTCTCTCTCTTTCACTGTCTTTGTTTCACGGGTTTTTAAAAGTAATTGATTTTTATAATGGGGTTTAGCTGCTTTTCACTGCTGTGTTTATGCCGCTTTACACCCACTTGACTCACTTACAGAGAGATATCAATACATAGGTTTTAAGTTTCTTACTAGTCAGATATATTCTTGTGCGGTGAATAGGGGGTGTTGAGCCCAGTTCACTGAGCAAGGAGTAGGTCTTGTCTATTACATATTGGGTTTATGGAACGGTATCTGAGCTAATTTGAAACCCTTGTTTTATGCATCACCCCACCTCTCCTTTCCCGTTAAGCAGCCATAGTGTGTTTTCTAAACGTGTGACTCTGTTCTGTTTTGTAATTCAGTTCAAGTGTAGCGGTTTTTACATTCCCTCTATAAGTGATATCTTATGATAAGTGTCTTTTTCTGTGTGACTTATTTCACTTAGAATCGTCGTACCTAAATCCACTCATCATGCTGCTACTAGCCTCATGACATTGATTTCATGGCTGAGTGATATTCCATTGTACATAAGGACCACAACTTCTTTATCCGTTTTTCTCTTTCCTGGGATATTTAAGGTGTAATGAAGTGGAGGTTCTTGTCAACAGAGCAGCCCTAAACCTTGGGGTGCCTGTGTCTTGCTGATTTTTAGTTTTCCCAATTTATACGCCCATGAGCGGAAGTGCCCTATGCTCTCTAAGCTGTGTTTTTGAGATGTTTCAGGACACACCGTACACTTCTCCAGAGTGGCTGTTGGCAATTTACAACCCGCCCATCAGCGTAGCAAGGCTCCCATTTCTCCATGGCCCGTCCTGCATTTCTGGTTTTTACACTTTTTTCAGCATGGCCCTTTTGACCGACGGGAAGCGAGCCTTCTTTGTAGCGCTGATTTGCCTTTCCAGCTTGCTTGGTTGGCCAAAAAGGGCGTATGCGTTTTTTCCTGAATATATTCAGGAAAAAACGCATACGCCCTTTTTGGCCAAGGGCATCATTGTCGACGTTTTGCCGCTTTTCATGTGCTTTCAAGGCGATTCGAATCTACCTCCTGAAATCTGTTTCCTGCAATTCTGCCTTGCTTTCAAATCCTCTTCGTTGCCTTCCCTCAATATATTTGTGGACGAGAGTTACCATTTATAACTCTGCAGGTTTGTGAATTGCAGTGCCCCTGAGCTCCAGTTTTCAACTCGCTTTAGTGGGAGCTGGCCGCAAAAGCGCAGGATTGCTTCAGGCCCTATTCTGGTTCCGGGGGGCAGGCTGAGCCTGTGGTTATTTCTTCTTCCTGATGGGAAAATAGAGTGACCTGTGCCTGTCCCAACACCTAGAGCTAGTCTCTCATTGGTTCCCCCTCTTCCCGTTCATCCTCAGGACAAATTGCAACCTTTTCGGAACCGGAGGTTAAAGGTGCTGATCCTTCAAGTAGGGAGATTGCTGGTAAAGCGGCTGGAATGGCGAACCCGAGCACAAGGAGATGAGAAATGAGGTGCGTTTTAGAAACCTTTCCCGATCGCATGGTGTACCATCTTCTGGGTTTCTCATGCAAGTTTTCGATGTAGGAAGGTGCCCTTGAACCTGGAGATTTGGGACCCATGGGATGGGTACCACGCAGTATTACTTGAAAGGGTCTGCGTTTGCTCACCCAACCTCACCAAACCTCTCAGCCCCAAGAGTGTCCACCCTTATGTCTCACCCAGCTGTGGGTCTAGGTATGGTCAATCCAGGTTGCATCACAGCCCCTGAACGAATTTTGTAAGCATTTCTCTCTCTTTCACTGTCTTTGTTTCACGGGTTTTTAAAAGTAATTGATTTTTATAATGGGGTTTAGCTGCTTTTCACTGCTGTGTTTATGCCGCTTTACACCCACTTGACTCACTTACAGAGAGATATCAATACATAGGTTTTAAGTTTCTTACTAGTCAGATATATTCTTGTGCGGTGAATAGGGGGTGTTGAGCCCAGTTCACTGAGCAAGGAGTAGGTCTTGTCTATTACATATTGGGTTTATGGAACGGTATCTGAGCTAATTTGAAACCCTTGTTTTATGCATCACCCCACCTCTCCTTTCCCGTTAAGCAGCCATAGTGTGTTTTCTAAACGTGTGACTCTGTTCTGTTTTGTAATTCAGTTCAAGTGTAGCGGTTTTTACATTCCCTCTATAAGTGATATCTTATGATAAGTGTCTTTTTCTGTGTGACTTATTTCACTTAGAATCGTCGTACCTAAATCCACTCATCATGCTGCTACTAGCCTCATGACATTGATTTCATGGCTGAGTGATATTCCATTGTACATAAGGACCACAACTTCTTTATCCGTTTTTCTCTTTCCTGGGATATTTAAGGTGTAATGAAGTGGAGGTTCTTGTCAACAGAGCAGCCCTAAACCTTGGGGTGCCTGTGTCTTGCTGATTTTTAGTTTTCCCAATTTATACGCCCATGAGCGGAAGTGCCCTATGCTCTCTAAGCTGTGTTTTTTAGATGTTTCAGGACACACCGTACACTTCTCCAGAGTGGCTGTTGGCAATTTACAACCCGCCCATCAGCGTAGCAAGGCTCCCATTTCTCCATGGCCCGTCCTGCATTTCTGGTTTTTACACTTTTTTCAGCATGGCCCTTTTGACCGACGGGAAGCGAGCCTTCTTTGTAGCGCTGATTTGCCTTTCCAGCTTGCTTGGTTGGCCAAAAAGGGCGTATGCGTTTTTTCCTGAATATATTCAGGAAAAAACGCATACGCCCTTTTTGGCCAAGGGCATCATTGTCGACGTTTTGCCGCTTTTCATGTGCTTTCAGGGCGATTCGAATCTACCTCCTGAAATCTGTTTCCTGCAATTCTGCCTTGCTTTCAAATCCTCTTCGTTGCCTTCCCTCAATATATTTGTGGACGAGAGTTACCATTTATAACTCTGCAGGTTTGTCAATTGCAGTACCCCTGAGCTCCAGTTTTCAACTCGCTTTAGTGGGAGCTGGCCGCAAAAGCGCAGGATTGCTTCAGGCCCTATTCTGGTTCCGGGGGGCAGGCTGAGCCTGTGGTTATTTCTTCTTCCTGATGGGAAAATAGAGTGACCTGTGCCTGTCCCAACACCTAGAGCTAGTCTCTCATTGGTTCCCCCTCTTCCCTTTCATCCTCAGGACAAATTGCAACCTTTTCGGAACCGGAGGTTAAAGGTGCTGATCCTTCAAGTAGGGAGATTGCTGGTAAAGCGGCTGGAATGGCGAACCCGAGCACAAGGAGATGAGAAATGAGGTGCGTTTTAGAAACCTTTCCCGATCGCATGGTGTACCATCTTCTGGGTTTCTCATGCAAGTTTTCGATGTAGGAAGGTGCCCTTGAACCTGGAGATTTGGGACCCATGGGATGGGTACCACGCAGTATTACTTGAAAGGGTCTGCGTTTGCTCACCCTACCTCACCAAACCTCTCAGCCCCAAGAGTGTCCACCCTTATGTCTCACCCAGCTGTGGGTCTAGGTATGGTCAATCCAGGTTGCATCACAGCCCCTGAACGAATTTTGTAAGCATTTCTCTCTCTTTCACTGTCTTTGTTTCACGGGTTTTTAAAAGTAATTGATTTTTATAATGGGGTTTAGCTGCTTTTCACTGCTGTGTTTATGCCGCTTTACACCCACTTGACTCACTTACAGAGAGATATCAATACATAGGTTTTAAGTTTCTTACTAGTCAGATATATTCTTGTGCGGTGAATAGGGGGTGTTGAGCCCAGTTCACTGAGCAAGGAGTAGGTCTTGTCTATTACATATTGGGTTTATGGAACGGTATCTGAGCTAATTTGAAACCCTTGTTTTATGCATCACCCCACCTCTCCTTTCCCGTTAAGCAGCCATAGTGTGTTTTCTAAACGTGTGACTCTGTTCTGTTTTGTAATTCAGTTCAAGTGTAGCGGTTTTTACATTCCCTCTATAAGTGATATCTTATGATAAGTGTCTTTTTCTGTGTGACTTATTTCACTTAGAATCGTCGTACCTAAATCCACTCATCATGCTGCTACTAGCCTCATGACATTGATTTCATGGCTGAGTGATATTCCATTGTACATAAGGACCACAACTTCTTTATCCGTTTTTCTCTTTCCTGGGATATTTAAGGTGTAATGAAGTGGAGGTTCTTGTCAACAGAGCAGCCCTAAACCTTGGGGTGCCTGTGTCTTGCTGATTTTTAGTTTTCCCAATTTATACGCCCATGAGCGGAAGTGCCCTATGCTCTCTAAGCTGTGTTTTTTAGATGTTTCAGGACACACCGTACACTTCTCCAGAGTGGCTGTTGGCAATTTACAACCCGCCCATCAGCGTAGCAAGGCTCCCATTTCTCCATGGCCCGTCCTGCATTTCTGGTTTTTACACTTTTTTCAGCATGGCCCTTTTGACCGACGGGAAGCGAGCCTTCTTTGTAGCGCTGATTTGCCTTTCCAGCTTGCTTGGTTGGCCAAAAAGGGCGTATGCGTTTTTTCCTGAATATATTCAGGAAAAAACGCATACGCCCTTTTTGGCCAAGGGCATCATTGTCGACGTTTTGCCGCTTTTCATGTGCTTTCAGGGCGATTCGAATCTACCTCCTGAAATCTGTTTCCTGCAATTCTGCCTTGCTTTCAAATCCTCTTCGTTGCCTTCCCTCAATATATTTGTGGACGAGAGTTACCATTTATAACTCTGCAGGTTTGTGAATTGCAGTGCCCCTGAGCTCCAGTTTTCAACTCGCTTTAGTGGGAGCTGGCCGCAAAAGCGCAGGATTGCTTCAGGCCCTATTCTGGTTCCGGGGGGCAGGCTGAGCCTGTGGTTATTTCTTCTTCCTGATGGGAAAATAGAGTGACCTGTGCCTGTCCCAACACCTAGAGCTAGTCTCTCATTGGTTCCCCCTCTTCCCTTTCATCCTCAGGACAAATTGCAACCTTTTCGGAACCGGAGGTTAAAGGTGCTGATCCTTCAAGTAGGGAGATTGCTGGTAAAGCGG
This sequence comes from Balaenoptera borealis, assembly GCF_965194805.1. Taxonomy (NCBI): domain Eukaryota; kingdom Metazoa; phylum Chordata; class Mammalia; order Artiodactyla; family Balaenopteridae; genus Balaenoptera; species Balaenoptera borealis. The sequence goes on along the minus strand of NW_028123392.1, from coordinate 302,790 downwards.
CTGGAATGGCGAACCCGAGCACAAGGAGATGAGAAATGAGGTGCGTTTTAGAAACCTTTCCCGATCGCATGGTGTACCATCTTCTGGGTTTCTCATGCAAGTTTTCGATGTAGGAAGGTGCCCTTGAACCTGGAGATTTGGGACCCATGGGATGGGTACCACGCAGTATTACTTGAAAGGGTCTGCGTTTGCTCACCCAACCTCTGCAAACCTCTCAGCCCCAAGAGTGTCCACCCTTATGTCTCACCCAGCTGTGGGTCTAGGTATGGTCAATCCAGGTTGCATCACAGCCCCTGAACGAATTTTGTAAGCATTTCTCTCTCTTTCACTGTCTTTGTTTCACGGGTTTTTAAAAGTAATTGATTTTTATAATGGGGTTTAGCTGCTTTTCACTGCTGTGTTTATGCCGCTTTACACCCACTTGACTCACTTACAGAGAGATATCAATACATAGGTTTTAAGTTTCTTACTAGTCAGATATATTCTTGTGCGGTGAATAGGGGGTGTTGAGCCCAGTTCACTGAGCAAGGAGTAGGTCTTGTCTATTACATATTGGGTTTATGGAACGGTATCTGAGCTAATTTGAAACCCTTGTTTTATGCATCACCCCACCTCTCCTTTCCCGTTAAGCAGCCATAGTGTGTTTTCTAAACGTGTGACTCTGTTCTGTTTTGTAATTCAGTTCAAGTGTAGCGGTTTTTACATTCCCTCTATAAGTGATATCTTATGATAAGTGTCTTTTTCTGTGTGACTTATTTCACTTAGAATCGTCGTACCTAAATCCACTCATCATGCTGCTACTAGCCTCATGACATTGATTTCATGGCTGAGTGATATTCCATTGTACATAAGGACCACAACTTCTTTATCCGTTTTTCTCTTTCCTGGGATATTTAAGGTGTAATGAAGTGGAGGTTCTTGTCAACAGAGCAGCCCTAAACCTTGGGGTGCCTGTGTCTTGCTGATTTTTAGTTTTCCCAATTTATACGCCCATGAGCGGAAGTGCCCTATGCTCTCTAAGCTGTGTTTTTTAGATGTTTCAGGACACACCGTACACTTCTCCAGAGTGGCTGTTGGCAATTTACAACCCGCCCATCAGCGTAGCAAGGCTCCCATTTCTCCATGGCCCGTCCTGCATTTCTGGTTTTTACACTTTTTTCAGCATGGCCCTTTTGACCGACGGGAAGCGAGCCTTCTTTGTAGCGCTGATTTGCCTTTCCAGCTTGCTTGGTTGGCCAAAAAGGGCGTATGCGTTTTTTCCTGAATATATTCAGGAAAAAACGCATACGCCCTTTTTGGCCAAGGGCATCATTGTCGACGTTTTGCCGCTTTTCATGTGCTTTCAAGGCGATTCGAATCTACCTCCTGAAATCTGTTTCCTGCAATTCTGCCTTGCTTTCAAATCCTCTTCGTTGCCTTCCCTCAATATATTTGTGGACGAGAGTTACCATTTATAACTCTGCAGGTTTGTGAATTGCAGTGCCCCTGAGCTCCAGTTTTCAACTCGCTTTAGTGGGAGCTGGCCGCAAAAGCGCAGGATTGCTTCAGGCCCTATTCTGGTTCCGGGGGGCAGGCTGAGCCTGTGGTTATTTCTTCTTCCTGATGGGAAAATAGAGTGACCTGTGCCTGTCCCAACACCTAGAGCTAGTCTCTCATTGGTTCCCCCTCTTCCCGTTCATCCTCAGGACAAATTGCAACCTTTTCGGAACCGGAGGTTAAAGGTGCTGATCCTTCAAGTAGGGAGATTGCTGGTAAAGCGGCTGGAATGGCGAACCCGAGCACAAGGAGATGAGAAATGAGGTGCGTTTTAGAAACCTTTCCCGATCGCATGGTGTACCATCTTCTGGGTTTCTCATGCAAGTTTTCGATGTAGGAAGGTGCCCTTGAACCTGGAGATTTGGGACCCATGGGATGGGTACCACGCAGTATTACTTGAAAGGGTCTGCGTTTGCTCACCCAACCTCACCAAACCTCTCAGCCCCAAGAGTGTCCACCCTTATGTCTCACCCAGCTGTGGGTCTAGGTATGGTCAATCCAGGTTGCATCACAGCCCCTGAACGAATTTTGTAAGCATTTCTCTCTCTTTCACTGTCTTTGTTTCACGGGTTTTTAAAAGTAATTGATTTTTATAATGGGGTTTAGCTGCTTTTCACTGCTGTGTTTATGCCGCTTTACACCCACTTGACTCACTTACAGAGAGATATCAATACATAGGTTTTAAGTTTCTTACTAGTCAGATATATTCTTGTGCGGTGAATAGGGGGTGTTGAGCCCAGTTCACTGAGCAAGGAGTAGGTCTTGTCTATTACATATTGGGTTTATGGAACGGTATCTGAGCTAATTTGAAACCCTTGTTTTATGCATCACCCCACCTCTCCTTTCCCGTTAAGCAGCCATAGTGTGTTTTCTAAACGTGTGACTCTGTTCTGTTTTGTAATTCAGTTCAAGTGTAGCGGTTTTTACATTCCCTCTATAAGTGATATCTTATGATAAGTGTCTTTTTCTGTGTGACTTATTTCACTTAGAATCGTCGTACCTAAATCCACTCATCATGCTGCTACTAGCCTCATGACATTGATTTCATGGCTGAGTGATATTCCATTGTACATAAGGACCACAACTTCTTTATCCGTTTTTCTCTTTCCTGGGATATTTAAGGTGTAATGAAGTGGAGGTTCTTGTCAACAGAGCAGCCCTAAACCTTGGGGTGCCTGTGTCTTGCTGATTTTTAGTTTTCCCAATTTATACGCCCATGAGCGGAAGTGCCCTATGCTCTCTAAGCTGTGTTTTTTAGATGTTTCAGGACACACCGTACACTTCTCCAGAGTGGCTGTTGGCAATTTACAACCCGCCCATCAGCATAGCAAGGCTCCCATTTCTCCATGGCCCGTCCTGCATTTCTGGTTTTTACACTTTTTTCAGCATGGCCCTTTTGACCGACGGGAAGCGAGCCTTCTTTGTAGCGCTGATTTGCCTTTCCAGCTTGCTTGGTTGGCCAAAAAGGGCGTATGCGTTTTTTCCTGAATATATTCAGGAAAAAACGCATACGCCCTTTTTGGCCAAGGGCATCATTGTCGACGTTTTGCCGCTTTTCATGTGCTTTCAAGGCGATTCGAATCTACCTCCTGAAATCTGTTTCCTGCAATTCTGCCTTGCTTTCAAATCCTCTTCGTTGCCTTCCCTCAATATATTTGTGGACGAGAGTTACCATTTATAACTCTGCAGGTTTGTGAATTGCAGTGCCCCTGAGCTCCAGTTTTCAACTCGCTTTAGTGGGAGCTGGCCGCAAAAGCGCAGGATTGCTTCAGGCCCTATTCTGGTTCCGGGGGGCAGGCTGAGCCTGTGGTTATTTCTTCTTCCTGATGGGAAAATAGAGTGACCTGTGCCTGTCCCAACACCTAGAGCTAGTCTCTCATTGGTTCCCCCTCTTCCCGTTCATCCTCAGGACAAATTGCAACCTTTTCGGAACCGGAGGTTAAAGGTGCTGATCCTTCAAGTAGGGAGATTGCTGGTAAAGCGGCTGGAATGGCGAACCCGAGCACAAGGAGATGAGAAATGAGGTGCGTTTTAGAAACCTTTCCCGATCGCATGGTGTACCATCTTCTGGGTTTCTCATGCAAGTTTTCGATGTAGGAAGGTGCCCTTGAACCTGGAGATTTGGGACCCATGGGATGGGTACCACGCAGTATTACTTGAAAGGGTCTGCGTTTGCTCACCCAACCTCACCAAACCTCTCAGCCCCAAGAGTGTCCACCCTTATGTCTCACCCAGCTGTGGGTCTAGGTATGGTCAATCCAGGTTGCATCACAGCCCCTGAACGAATTTTGTAAGCATTTCTCTCTCTTTCACTGTCTTTGTTTCACGGGTTTTTAAAAGTAATTGATTTTTATAATGGGGTTTAGCTGCTTTTCACTGCTGTGTTTATGCCGCTTTACACCCACTTGACTCACTTACAGAGAGATATCAATACATAGGTTTTAAGTTTCTTACTAGTCAGATATATTCTTGTGCGGTGAATAGGGGGTGTTGAGCCCAGTTCACTGAGCAAGGAGTAGGTCTTGTCTATTACATATTGGGTTTATGGAACGGTATCTGAGCTAATTTGAAACCCTTGTTTTATGCATCACCCCACCTCTCCTTTCCCGTTAAGCAGCCATAGTGTGTTTTCTAAACGTGTGACTCTGTTCTGTTTTGTAATTCAGTTCAAGTGTAGCGGTTTTTACATTCCCTCTATAAGTGATATCTTATGATAAGTGTCTTTTTCTGTGTGACTTATTTCACTTAGAATCGTCGTACCTAAATCCACTCATCATGCTGCTACTAGCCTCATGACATTGATTTCATGGCTGAGTGATATTCCATTGTACATAAGGACCACAACTTCTTTATCCGTTTTTCTCTTTCCTGGGATATTTAAGGTGTAATGAAGTGGAGGTTCTTGTCAACAGAGCAGCCCTAAACCTTGGGGTGCCTGTGTCTTGCTGATTTTTAGTTTTCCCAATTTATACGCCCATGAGCGGAAGTGCCCTATGCTCTCTAAGCTGTGTTTTTTAGATGTTTCAGGACACACCGTACACTTCTCCAGAGTGGCTGTTGGCAATTTACAACCCGCCCATCAGCGTAGCAAGGCTCCCATTTCTCCATGGCCCGTCCTGCATTTCTGGTTTTTACACTTTTTTCAGCATGGCCCTTTTGACCGACGGGAAGCGAGCCTTCTTTGTAGCGCTGATTTGCCTTTCCAGCTTGCTTGGTTGGCCAAAAAGGGCGTATGCGTTTTTTCCTGAATATATTCAGGAAAAAACGCATACGCCCTTTTTGGCCAAGGGCATCATTGTCGACGTTTTGCCGCTTTTCATGTGCTTTCAAGGCGATTCGAATCTACCTCCTGAAATCTGTTTCCTGCAATTCTGCCTTGCTTTCAAATCCTCTTCGTTGCCTTCCCTCAATATATTTGTGGACGAGAGTTACCATTTATAACTCTGCAGGTTTGTGAATTGCAGTGCCCCTGAGCTCCAGTTTTCAACTCGCTTTAGTGGGAGCTGGCCGCAAAAGCGCAGGATTGCTTCAGGCCCTATTCTGGTTCCGGGGGGCAGGCTGAGCCTGTGGTTATTTCTTCTTCCTGATGGGAAAATAGAGTGACCTGTGCCTGTCCCAACACCTAGAGCTAGTCTCTCATTGGTTCCCCCTCTTCCCGTTCATCCTCAGGACAAATTGCAACCTTTTCGGAACCGGAGGTTAAAGGTGCTGATCCTTCAAGTAGGGAGATTGCTGGTAAAGCGGCTGGAATGGCGAACCCGAGCACAAGGAGATGAGAAATGAGGTGCGTTTTAGAAACCTTTCCCGATCGCATGGTGTACCATCTTCTGGGTTTCTCATGCAAGTTTTCGATGTAGGAAGGTGCCCTTGAACCTGGAGATTTGGGACCCATGGGATGGGTACCACGCAGTATTACTTGAAAGGGTCTGCGTTTGCTCACCCAACCTCACCAAACCTCTCAGCCCCAAGAGTGTCCACCCTTATGTCTCACCCAGCTGTGGGTCTAGGTATGGTCAATCCAGGTTGCATCACAGCCCCTGAACGAATTTTGTAAGCATTTCTCTCTCTTTCACTGTCTTTGTTTCACGGGTTTTTAAAAGTAATTGATTTTTATAATGGGGTTTAGCTGCTTTTCACTGCTGTGTTTATGCCGCTTTACACCCACTTGACTCACTTACAGAGAGATATCAATACATAGGTTTTAAGTTTCTTACTAGTCAGATATATTCTTGTGCGGTGAATAGGGGGTGTTGAGCCCAGTTCACTGAGCAAGGAGTAGGTCTTGTCTATTACATATTGGGTTTATGGAACGGTATCTGACCTAATTTGAAACCCTTGTTTTATGCATCACCCCACCTCTCCTTTCCCGTTAAGCAGCCATAGTGTGTTTTCTAAACGTGTGACTCTGTTCTGTTTTGTAATTCAGTTCAAGTGTAGCGGTTTTTACATTCCCTCTATAAGTGATATCTTATGATAAGTGTCTTTTTCTGTGTGACTTATTTCACTTAGAATCGTCGTACCTAAATCCACTCATCATGCTGCTACTAGCCTCATGACATTGATTTCATGGCTGAGTGATATTCCATTGTACATAAGGACCACAACTTCTTTATCCGTTTTTCTCTTTCCTGGGATATTTAAGGTGTAATGAAGTGGAGGTTCTTGTCAACAGAGCAGCCCTAAACCTTGGGGTGCCTGTGTCTTGCTGATTTTTAGTTTTCCCAATTTATTCGCCCATGAGCGGAAGTGCCCTATGCTCTCTAAGCTGTGTTTTTTAGATGTTTCAGGACACACCGTACACTTCTCCAGAGTGGCTGTTGGCCATTTACAACCCGCCCATCAGCGTAGCAAGGCTCCCATTTCTCCATGGCCCGTCCTGCATTTCTGGTTTTTACACTTTTTTCAGCATGGCCCTTTTGACCGACGGGAAGCGAGCCTTCTTTGTAGCGCTGATTTGCCTTTCCAGCTTGCTTGGTTGGCCAAAAAGGGCGTATGCGTTTTTTCCTGAATATATTCAGGAAAAAACGCATACGCCCTTTTTGGCCAAGGGCATCATTGTCGACGTTTTGCCGCTTTTCATGTGCTTTCAAGGCGATTCGAATCTACCTCCTGAAATCTGTTTCCTGCAATTCTGCCTTGCTTTCAAATCCTCTTCGTTGCCTTCCCTCAATATATTTGTGGACGAGAGTTACCATTTATAACTCTGCAGGTTTGTCAATTGCAGTGCCCCTGAGCTCTAGTTTTCAACTCGCTTTAGTGGGAGCTGGCCGCAAAAGCGCAGGATTGCTTCAGGCCCTATTCTGGTTCCGGGGGGCAGGCTGAGCCTGTGGTTATTTCTTCTTCCTGATGGGAAAATAGAGTGACCTGTGCCTGTCCCAACACCTAGAGCTAGTCTCTCATTGGTTCCCCCTCTTCCCTTTCATCCTCAGGACAAATTGCAACCTTTTCGGAACCGGAGGTTAAAGGTGCTGATCCTTCAAGTAGGGAGATTGCTGGTAAAGCGGCTGGAATGGCGAACCCGAGCACAAGGAGATGAGAAATGAGGTGCGTTTTAGAAACCTTTCCCGATCGCATGGTGTACCATCTTCTGGGTTTCTCATGCAAGTTTTCGATGTAGGAAGGTGCCCTTGAACCTGGAGATTTGGGACCCATGGGATGGGTACCACGCAGTATTACTTGAAAGGGTCTGCGTTTGCTCACCCTACCTCACCAAACCTCTCAGCCCCAAGAGTGTCCACCCTTATGTCTCACCCAGCTGTGGGTCTAGGTATGGTCAATCCAGGTTGCATCACAGCCCCTGAACGAATTTTGTAAGCATTTCTCTCTCTTTCACTGTCTTTGTTTCACGGGTTTTTAAAAGTAATTGATTTTTATAATGGGGTTTAGCTGCTTTTCACTGCTGTGTTTATGCCGCTTTACACCCACTTGACTCACTTACAGAGAGATATCAATACATAGGTTTTAAGTTTCTTACTAGTCAGATATATTCTTGTGCGGTGAATAGGGGGTGTTGAGCCCAGTTCACTGAGCAAGGAGTAGGTCTTGTCTATTACATATTGGGTTTATGGAACGGTATCTGAGCTAATTTGAAACCCTTGTTTTATGCATCACCCCACCTCTCCTTTCCCGTTAAGCAGCCATAGTGTGTTTTCTAAACGTGTGACTCTGTTCTGTTTTGTAATTCAGTTCAAGTGTAGCGGTTTTTACATTCCCTCTATAAGTGATATCTTATGATAAGTGTCTTTTTCTGTGTGACTTATTTCACTTAGAATCGTCGTACCTAAATCCACTCATCATGCTGCTACTAGCCTCATGACATTGATTTCATGGCTGAGTGATATTCCATTGTACATAAGGACCACAACTTCTTTATCCGTTTTTCTCTTTCCTGGGATATTTAAGGTGTAATGAAGTGGAGGTTCTTGTCAACAGAGCAGCCCTAAACCTTGGGGTGCCTGTGTCTTGCTGATTTTTAGTTTTCCCAATTTATACGCCCATGAGCGGAAGTGCCCTATGCTCTCTAAGCTGTGTTTTTGAGATGTTTCAGGACACACCGTACACTTCTCCAGAGTGGCTGTTGGCAATTTACAACCCGCCCATCAGCGTAGCAAGGCTCCCATTTCTCCATGGCCCGTCCTGCATTTCTGGTTTTTACACTTTTTTCAGCATGGCCCTTTTGACCGACGGGAAGCGAGCCTTCTTTGTAGCGCTGATTTGCCTTTCCAGCTTGCTTGGTTGGCCAAAAAGGGCGTATGCGTTTTTTCCTGAATATATTCAGGAAAAAACGCATACGCCCTTTTTGGCCAAGGGCATCATTGTCGACGTTTTGCCGCTTTTCATGTGCTTTCAAGGCGATTCGAATCTACCTCCTGAAATCTGTTTCCTGCAATTCTGCCTTGCTTTCAAATCCTCTTCGTTGCCTTCCCTCAATATATTTGTGGACGAGAGTTACCATTTATAACTCTGCAGGTTTGTGAATTGCAGTGCCCCTGAGCTCCAGTTTTCAACTCGCTTTAGTGGGAGCTGGCCGCAAAAGCGCAGGATTGCTTCAGGCCCTATTCTGGTTCCGGGGGGCAGGCTGAGCCTGTGGTTATTTCTTCTTCCTGATGGGAAAATAGAGTGACCTGTGCCTGTCCCAACACCTAGAGCTAGTCTCTCATTGGTTCCCCCTCTTCCCGTTCATCCTCAGGACAAATTGCAACCTTTTCGGAACCGGAGGTTAAAGGTGCTGATCCTTCAAGTAGGGAGATTGCTGGTAAAGCGGCTGGAATGGCGAACCCGAGCACAAGGAGATGAGAAATGAGGTGCGTTTTAGAAACCTTTCCCGATCGCATGGTGTACCATCTTCTGGGTTTCTCATGCAAGTTTTCGATGTAGGAAGGTGCCCTTGAACCTGGAGATTTGGGACCCATGGGATGGGTACCACGCAGTATTACTTGAAAGGGTCTGCGTTTGCTCACCCAACCTCACCAAACCTCTCAGCCCCAAGAGTGTCCACCCTTATGTCTCACCCAGCTGTGGGTCTAGGTATGGTCAATCCAGGTTGCATCACAGCCCCTGAACGAATTTTGTAAGCATTTCTCTCTCTTTCACTGTCTTTGTTTCACGGGTTTTTAAAAGTAATTGATTTTTATAATGGGGTTTAGCTGCTTTTCACTGCTGTGTTTATGCCGCTTTACACCCACTTGACTCACTTACAGAGAGATATCAATACATAGGTTTTAAGTTTCTTACTAGTCAGATATATTCTTGTGCGGTGAATAGGGGGTGTTGAGCCCAGTTCACTGAGCAAGGAGTAGGTCTTGTCTATTACATATTGGGTTTATGGAACGGTATCTGAGCTAATTTGAAACCCTTGTTTTATGCATCACCCCACCTCTCCTTTCCCGTTAAGCAGCCATAGTGTGTTTTCTAAACGTGTGACTCTGTTCTGTTTTGTAATTCAGTTCAAGTGTAGCGGTTTTTACATTCCCTCTATAAGTGATATCTTATGATAAGTGTCTTTTTCTGTGTGACTTATTTCACTTAGAATCGTCGTACCTAAATCCACTCATCATGCTGCTACTAGCCTCATGACATTGATTTCATGGCTGAGTGATATTCCATTGTACATAAGGACCACAACTTCTTTATCCGTTTTTCTCTTTCCTGGGATATTTAAGGTGTAATGAAGTGGAGGTTCTTGTCAACAGAGCAGCCCTAAACCTTGGGGTGCCTGTGTCTTGCTGATTTTTAGTTTTCCCAATTTATACGCCCATGAGCGGAAGTGCCCTATGCTCTCTAAGCTGTGTTTTTTAGATGTTTCAGGACACACCGTACACTTCTCCAGAGTGGCTGTTGGCAATTTACAACCCGCCCATCAGCGTAGCAAGGCTCCCATTTCTCCATGGCCCGTCCTGCATTTCTGGTTTTTACACTTTTTTCAGCATGGCCCTTTTGACCGACGGGAAGCGAGCCTTCTTTGTAGCGCTGATTTGCCTTTCCAGCTTGCTTGGTTGGCCAAAAAGGGCGTATGCGTTTTTTCCTGAATATATTCAGGAAAAAACGCATACGCCCTTTTTGGCCAAGGGCATCATTGTCGACGTTTTGCCGCTTTTCATGTGCTTTCAGGGCGATTCGAATCTACCTCCTGAAATCTGTTTCCTGCAATTCTGCCTTGCTTTCAAATCCTCTTCGTTGCCTTCCCTCAATATATTTGTGGACGAGAGTTACCATTTATAACTCTGCAGGTTTGTCAATTGCAGTACCCCTGAGCTCCAGTTTTCAACTCGCTTTAGTGGGAGCTGGCCGCAAAAGCGCAGGATTGCTTCAGGCCCTATTCTGGTTCCGGGGGGCAGGCTGAGCCTGTGGTTATTTCTTCTTCCTGATGGGAAAATAGAGTGACCTGTGCCTGTCCCAACACCTAGAGCTAGTCTCTCATTGGTTCCCCCTCTTCCCTTTCATCCTCAGGACAAATTGCAACCTTTTCGGAACCGGAGGTTAAAGGTGCTGATCCTTCAAGTAGGGAGATTGCTGGTAAAGCGGCTGGAATGGCGAACCCGAGCACAAGGAGATGAGAAATGAGGTGCGTTTTAGAAACCTTTCCCGATCGCATGGTGTACCATCTTCTGGGTTTCTCATGCAAGTTTTCGATGTAGGAAGGTGCCCTTGAACCTGGAGATTTGGGACCCATGGGATGGGTACCACGCAGTATTACTTGAAAGGGTCTGCGTTTGCTCACCCTACCTCACCAAACCTCTCAGCCCCAAGAGTGTCCACCCTTATGTCTCACCCAGCTGTGGGTCTAGGTATGGTCAATCCAGGTTGCATCACAGCCCCTGAACGAATTTTGTAAGCATTTCTCTCTCTTTCACTGTCTTTGTTTCACGGGTTTTTAAAAGTAATTGATTTTTATAATGGGGTTTAGCTGCTTTTCACTGCTGTGTTTATGCCGCTTTACACCCACTTGACTCACTTACAGAGAGATATCAATACATAGGTTTTAAGTTTCTTACTAGTCAGATATATTCTTGTGCGGTGAATAGGGGGTGTTGAGCCCAGTTCACTGAGCAAGGAGTAGGTCTTGTCTATTACATATTGGGTTTATGGAACGGTATCTGAGCTAATTTGAAACCCTTGTTTTATGCATCACCCCACCTCTCCTTTCCCGTTAAGCAGCCATAGTGTGTTTTCTAAACGTGTGACTCTGTTCTGTTTTGTAATTCAGTTCAAGTGTAGCGGTTTTTACATTCCCTCTATAAGTGATATCTTATGATAAGTGTCTTTTTCTGTGTGACTTATTTCACTTAGAATCGTCGTACCTAAATCCACTCATCATGCTGCTACTAGCCTCATGACATTGATTTCATGGCTGAGTGATATTCCATTGTACATAAGGACCACAACTTCTTTATCCGTTTTTCTCTTTCCTGGGATATTTAAGGTGTAATGAAGTGGAGGTTCTTGTCAACAGAGCAGCCCTAAACCTTGGGGTGCCTGTGTCTTGCTGATTTTTAGTTTTCCCAATTTATACGCCCATGAGCGGAAGTGCCCTATGCTCTCTAAGCTGTGTTTTTTAGATGTTTCAGGACACACCGTACACTTCTCCAGAGTGGCTGTTGGCAATTTACAACCCGCCCATCAGCGTAGCAAGGCTCCCATTTCTCCATGGCCCGTCCTGCATTTCTGGTTTTTACACTTTTTTCAGCATGGCCCTTTTGACCGACGGGAAGCGAGCCTTCTTTGTAGCGCTGATTTGCCTTTCCAGCTTGCTTGGTTGGCCAAAAAGGGCGTATGCGTTTTTTCCTGAATATATTCAGGAAAAAACGCATACGCCCTTTTTGGCCAAGGGCATCATTGTCGACGTTTTGCCGCTTTTCATGTGCTTTCAGGGCGATTCGAATCTACCTCCTGAAATCTGTTTCCTGCAATTCTGCCTTGCTTTCAAATCCTCTTCGTTGCCTTCCCTCAATATATTTGTGGACGAGAGTTACCATTTATAACTCTGCAGGTTTGTGAATTGCAGTGCCCCTGAGCTCCAGTTTTCAACTCGCTTTAGTGGGAGCTGGCCGCAAAAGCGCAGGATTGCTTCAGGCCCTATTCTGGTTCCGGGGGGCAGGCTGAGCCTGTGGTTATTTCTTCTTCCTGATGGGAAAATAGAGTGACCTGTGCCTGTCCCAACACCTAGAGCTAGTCTCTCATTGGTTCCCCCTCTTCCCTTTCATCCTCAGGACAAATTGCAACCTTTTCGGAACCGGAGGTTAAAGGTGCTGATCCTTCAAGTAGGGAGATTGCTGGTAAAGCGGCTGGAATGGCGAACCCGAGCACAAGGAGATGAGAAATGAGGTGCGTTTTAGAAACCTTTCCCGATCGCATGGTGTACCATCTTCTGGGTTTCTCATGCAAGTTTTCGATGTAGGAAGGTGCCCTTGAACCTGGAGATTTGGGACCCATGGGATGGGTACCACGCAGTATTACTTGAAAGGGTCTGCGTTTGCTCACCCAACCTCTGCAAACCTCTCAGCCCCAAGAGTGTCCACCCTTATGTCTCACCCAGCTGTGGGTCTAGGTATGGTCAATCCAGGTTGCATCACAGCCCCTGAACGAATTTTGTAAGCATTTCTCTCTCTTTCACTGTCTTTGTTTCACGGGTTTTTAAAAGTAATTGATTTTTATAATGGGGTTTAGCTGCTTTTCACTGCTGTGTTTATGCCGCTTTACACCCACTTGACTCACTTACAGAGAGATATCAATACATAGGTTTTAAGTTTCTTACTAGTCAGATATATTCTTGTGCGGTGAATAGGGGGTGTTGAGCCCAGTTCACTGAGCAAGGAGTAGGTCTTGTCTATTACATATTGGGTTTATGGAACGGTATCTGAGCTAATTTGAAACCCTTGTTTTATGCATCACCCCACCTCTCCTTTCCCGTTAAGCAGCCATAGTGTGTTTTCTAAACGTGTGACTCTGTTCTGTTTTGTAATTCAGTTCAAGTGTAGCGGTTTTTACATTCCCTCTATAAGTGATATCTTATGATAAGTGTCTTTTTCTGTGTGACTTATTTCACTTAGAATCGTCGTACCTAAATCCACTCATCATGCTGCTACTAGCCTCATGACATTGATTTCATGGCTGAGTGATATTCCATTGTACATAAGGACCACAACTTCTTTATCCGTTTTTCTCTTTCCTGGGATATTTAAGGTGTAATGAAGTGGAGGTTCTTGTCAACAGAGCAGCCCTAAACCTTGGGGTGCCTGTGTCTTGCTGATTTTTAGTTTTCCCAATTTATACGCCCATGAGCGGAAGTGCCCTATGCTCTCTAAGCTGTGTTTTTTAGATGTTTCAGGACACACCGTACACTTCTCCAGAGTGGCTGTTGGCAATTTACAACCCGCCCATCAGCGTAGCAAGGCTCCCATTTCTCCATGGCCCGTCCTGCATTTCTGGTTTTTACACTTTTTTCAGCATGGCCCTTTTGACCGACGGGAAGCGAGCCTTCTTTGTAGCGCTGATTTGCCTTTCCAGCTTGCTTGGTTGGCCAAAAAGGGCGTATGCGTTTTTTCCTGAATATATTCAGGAAAAAACGCATACGCCCTTTTTGGCCAAGGGCATCATTGTCGACGTTTTGCCGCTTTTCATGTGCTTTCAAGGCGATTCGAATCTACCTCCTGAAATCTGTTTCCTGCAATTCTGCCTTGCTTTCAAATCCTCTTCGTTGCCTTCCCTCAATATATTTGTGGACGAGAGTTACCATTTATAACTCTGCAGGTTTGTGAATTGCAGTGCCCCTGAGCTCCAGTTTTCAACTCGCTTTAGTGGGAGCTGGCCGCAAAAGCGCAGGATTGCTTCAGGCCCTATTCTGGTTCCGGGGGGCAGGCTGAGCCTGTGGTTATTTCTTCTTCCTGATGGGAAAATAGAGTGACCTGTGCCTGTCCCAACACCTAGAGCTAGTCTCTCATTGGTTCCCCCTCTTCCCGTTCATCCTCAGGACAAATTGCAACCTTTTCGGAACCGGAGGTTAAAGGTGCTGATCCTTCAAGTAGGGAGATTGCTGGTAAAGCGGCTGGAATGGCGAACCCGAGCACAAGGAGATGAGAAATGAGGTGCGTTTTAGAAACCTTTCCCGATCGCATGGTGTACCATCTTCTGGGTTTCTCATGCAAGTTTTCGATGTAGGAAGGTGCCCTTGAACCTGGAGATTTGGGACCCATGGGATGGGTACCACGCAGTATTACTTGAAAGGGTCTGCGTTTGCTCACCCAACCTCACCAAACCTCTCAGCCCCAAGAGTGTCCACCCTTATGTCTCACCCAGCTGTGGGTCTAGGTATGGTCAATCCAGGTTGCATCACAGCCCCTGAACGAATTTTGTAAGCATTTCTCTCTCTTTCACTGTCTTTGTTTCACGGGTTTTTAAAAGTAATTGATTTTTATAATGGGGTTTAGCTGCTTTTCACTGCTGTGTTTATGCCGCTTTACACCCACTTGACTCACTTACAGAGAGATATCAATACATAGGTTTTAAGTTTCTTACTAGTCAGATATATTCTTGTGCGGTGAATAGGGGGTGTTGAGCCCAGTTCACTGAGCAAGGAGTAGGTCTTGTCTATTACATATTGGGTTTATGGAACGGTATCTGAGCTAATTTGAAACCCTTGTTTTATGCATCACCCCACCTCTCCTTTCCCGTTAAGCAGCCATAGTGTGTTTTCTAAACGTGTGACTCTGTTCTGTTTTGTAATTCAGTTCAAGTGTAGCGGTTTTTACATTCCCTCTATAAGTGATATCTTATGATAAGTGTCTTTTTCTGTGTGACTTATTTCACTTAGAATCGTCGTACCTAAATCCACTCATCATGCTGCTACTAGCCTCATGACATTGATTTCATGGCTGAGTGATATTCCATTGTACATAAGGACCACAACTTCTTTATCCGTTTTTCTCTTTCCTGGGATATTTAAGGTGTAATGAAGTGGAGGTTCTTGTCAACAGAGCAGCCCTAAACCTTGGGGTGCCTGTGTCTTGCTGATTTTTAGTTTTCCCAATTTATACGCCCATGAGCGGAAGTGCCCTATGCTCTCTAAGCTGTGTTTTTTAGATGTTTCAGGACACACCGTACACTTCTCCAGAGTGGCTGTTGGCAATTTACAACCCGCCCATCAGCATAGCAAGGCTCCCATTTCTCCATGGCCCGTCCTGCATTTCTGGTTTTTACACTTTTTTCAGCATGGCCCTTTTGACCGACGGGAAGCGAGCCTTCTTTGTAGCGCTGATTTGCCTTTCCAGCTTGCTTGGTTGGCCAAAAAGGGCGTATGCGTTTTTTCCTGAATATATTCAGGAAAAAACGCATACGCCCTTTTTGGCCAAGGGCATCATTGTCGACGTTTTGCCGCTTTTCATGTGCTTTCAAGGCGATTCGAATCTACCTCCTGAAATCTGTTTCCTGCAATTCTGCCTTGCTTTCAAATCCTCTTCGTTGCCTTCCCTCAATATATTTGTGGACGAGAGTTACCATTTATAACTCTGCAGGTTTGTGAATTGCAGTGCCCCTGAGCTCCAGTTTTCAACTCGCTTTAGTGGGAGCTGGCCGCAAAAGCGCAGGATTGCTTCAGGCCCTATTCTGGTTCCGGGGGGCAGGCTGAGCCTGTGGTTATTTCTTCTTCCTGATGGGAAAATAGAGTGACCTGTGCCTGTCCCAACACCTAGAGCTAGTCTCTCATTGGTTCCCCCTCTTCCCGTTCATCCTCAGGACAAATTGCAACCTTTTCGGAACCGGAGGTTAAAGGTGCTGATCCTTCAAGTAGGGAGATTGCTGGTAAAGCGGCTGGAATGGCGAACCCGAGCACAAGGAGATGAGAAATGAGGTGCGTTTTAGAAACCTTTCCCGATCGCATGGTGTACCATCTTCTGGGTTTCTCATGCAAGTTTTCGATGTAGGAAGGTGCCCTTGAACCTGGAGATTTGGGACCCATGGGATGGGTACCACGCAGTATTACTTGAAAGGGTCTGCGTTTGCTCACCCAACCTCACCAAACCTCTCAGCCCCAAGAGTGTCCACCCTTATGTCTCACCCAGCTGTGGGTCTAGGTATGGTCAATCCAGGTTGCATCACAGCCCCTGAACGAATTTTGTAAGCATTTCTCTCTCTTTCACTGTCTTTGTTTCACGGGTTTTTAAAAGTAATTGATTTTTATAATGGGGTTTAGCTGCTTTTCACTGCTGTGTTTATGCCGCTTTACACCCACTTGACTCACTTACAGAGAGATATCAATACATAGGTTTTAAGTTTCTTACTAGTCAGATATATTCTTGTGCGGTGAATAGGGGGTGTTGAGCCCAGTTCACTGAGCAAGGAGTAGGTCTTGTCTATTACATATTGGGTTTATGGAACGGTATCTGAGCTAATTTGAAACCCTTGTTTTATGCATCACCCCACCTCTCCTTTCCCGTTAAGCAGCCATAGTGTGTTTTCTAAACGTGTGACTCTGTTCTGTTTTGTAATTCAGTTCAAGTGTAGCGGTTTTTACATTCCCTCTATAAGTGATATCTTATGATAAGTGTCTTTTTCTGTGTGACTTATTTCACTTAGAATCGTCGTACCTAAATCCACTCATCATGCTGCTACTAGCCTCATGACATTGATTTCATGGCTGAGTGATATTCCATTGTACATAAGGACCACAACTTCTTTATCCGTTTTTCTCTTTCCTGGGATATTTAAGGTGTAATGAAGTGGAGGTTCTTGTCAACAGAGCAGCCCTAAACCTTGGGGTGCCTGTGTCTTGCTGATTTTTAGTTTTCCCAATTTATTCGCCCATGAGCGGAAGTGCCCTATGCTCTCTAAGCTGTGTTTTTTAGATGTTTCAGGACACACCGTACACTTCTCCAGAGTGGCTGTTGGCCATTTACAACCCGCCCATCAGCGTAGCAAGGCTCCCATTTCTCCATGGCCCGTCCTGCATTTCTGGTTTTTACACTTTTTTCAGCATGGCCCTTTTGACCGACGGGAAGCGAGCCTTCTTTGTAGCGCTGATTTGCCTTTCCAGCTTGCTTGGTTGGCCAAAAAGGGCGTATGCGTTTTTTCCTGAATATATTCAGGAAAAAACGCATACGCCCTTTTTGGCCAAGGGCATCATTGTCGACGTTTTGCCGCTTTTCATGTGCTTTCAAGGCGATTCGAATCTACCTCCTGAAATCTGTTTCCTGCAATTCTGCCTTGCTTTCAAATCCTCTTCGTTGCCTTCCCTCAATATATTTGTGGACGAGAGTTACCATTTATAACTCTGCAGGTTTGTCAATTGCAGTGCCCCTGAGCTCTAGTTTTCAACTCGCTTTAGTGGGAGCTGGCCACAAAAGCGCAGGATTGCTTCAGGCCCTATTCTGGTTCCGGGGGGCAGGCTGAGCCTGTGGTTATTTCTTCTTCCTGATGGGAAAATAGAGTGACCTGTGCCTGTCCCAACACCTAGAGCTAGTCTCTCATTGGTTCCCCCTCTTCCCTTTCATCCTCAGGACAAATTGCAACCTTTTCGGAACCGGAGGTTAAAGGTGCTGATCCTTCAAGTAGGGAGATTGCTGGTAAAGCGGCTGGAATGGCGAACCCGAGCACAAGGAGATGAGAAATGAGGTGCGTTTTAGAAACCTTTCCCGATCGCATGGTGTACCATCTTCTGGGTTTCTCATGCAAGTTTTCGATGTAGGAAGGTGCCCTTGAACCTGGAGATTTGGGACCCATGGGATGGGTACCACGCAGTATTACTTGAAAGGGTCTGCGTTTGCTCACCCTACCTCACCAAACCTCTCAGCCCCAAGAGTGTCCACCCTTATGTCTCACCCAGCTGTGGGTCTAGGTATGGTCAATCCAGGTTGCATCACAGCCCCTGAACGAATTTTGTAAGCATTTCTCTCTCTTTCACTGTCTTTGTTTCACGGGTTTTTAAAAGTAATTGATTTTTATAATGGGGTTTAGCTGCTTTTCACTGCTGTGTTTATGCCGCTTTACACCCACTTGACTCACTTACAGAGAGATATCAATACATAGGTTTTAAGTTTCTTACTAGTCAGATATATTCTTGTGCGGTGAATAGGGGGTGTTGAGCCCAGTTCACTGAGCAAGGAGTAGGTCTTGTCTATTACATATTGGGTTTATGGAACGGTATCTGAGCTAATTTGAAACCCTTGTTTTATGCATCACCCCACCTCTCCTTTCCCGTTAAGCAGCCATAGTGTGTTTTCTAAACGTGTGACTCTGTTCTGTTTTGTAATTCAGTTCAAGTGTAGCGGTTTTTACATTCCCTCTATAAGTGATATCTTATGATAAGTGTCTTTTTCTGTGTGACTTATTTCACTTAGAATCGTCGTACCTAAATCCACTCATCATGCTGCTACTAGCCTCATGACATTGATTTCATGGCTGAGTGATATTCCATTGTACATAAGGACCACAACTTCTTTATCCGTTTTTCTCTTTCCTGGGATATTTAAGGTGTAATGAAGTGGAGGTTCTTGTCAACAGAGCAGCCCTAAACCTTGGGGTGCCTGTGTCTTGCTGATTTTTAGTTTTCCCAATTTATACGCCCATGAGCGGAAGTGCCCTATGCTCTCTAAGCTGTGTTTTTTAGATGTTTCAGGACACACCGTACACTTCTCCAGAGTGGCTGTTGGCAATTTACAACCCGCCCATCAGCGTAGCAAGGCTCCCATTTCTCCATGGCCCGTCCTGCATTTCTGGTTTTTACACTTTTTTCAGCATGGCCCTTTTGACCGACGGGAAGCGAGCCTTCTTTGTAGCGCTGATTTGCCTTTCCAGCTTGCTTGGTTGGCCAAAAAGGGCGTATGCGTTTTTTCCTGAATATATTCAGGAAAAAACGCATACGCCCTTTTTGGCCAAGGGCATCATTGTCGACGTTTTGCCGCTTTTCATGTGCTTTCAAGGCGATTCGAATCTACCTCCTGAAATCTGTTTCCTGCAATTCTGCCTTGCTTTCAAATCCTCTTCGTTGCCTTCCCTCAATATATTTGTGGACGAGAGTTACCATTTATAACTCTGCAGGTTTGTGAATTGCAGTGCCCCTGAGCTCCAGTTTTCAACTCGCTTTAGTGGGAGCTGGCCGCAAAAGCGCAGGATTGCTTCAGGCCCTATTCTGGTTCCGGGGGGCAGGCTGAGCCTGTGGTTATTTCTTCTTCCTGATGGGAAAATAGAGTGACCTGTGCCTGTCCCAACACCTAGAGCTAGTCTCTCATTGGTTCCCCCTCTTCCCGTTCATCCTCAGGACAAATTGCAACCTTTTCGGAACCGGAGGTTAAAGGTGCTGATCCTTCAAGTAGGGAGATTGCTGGTAAAGCGGCTGGAATGGCGAACCCGAGCACAAGGAGATGAGAAATGAGGTGCGTTTTAGAAACCTTTCCCGATCGCATGGTGTACCATCTTCTGGGTTTCTCATGCAAGTTTTCGATGTAGGAAGGTGCCCTTGAACCTGGAGATTTGGGACCCATGGGATGGGTACCACGCAGTATTACTTGAAAGGGTCTGCGTTTGCTCACCCAACCTCACCAAACCTCTCAGCCCCAAGAGTGTCCACCCTTATGTCTCACCCAGCTGTGGGTCTAGGTATGGTCAATCCAGGTTGCATCACAGCCCCTGAACGAATTTTGTAAGCATTTCTCTCTCTTTCACTGTCTTTGTTTCACGGGTTTTTAAAAGTAATTGATTTTTATAATGGGGTTTAGCTGCTTTTCACTGCTGTGTTTATGCCGCTTTACACCCACTTGACTCACTTACAGAGAGATATCAATACATAGGTTTTAAGTTTCTTACTAGTCAGATATATTCTTGTGCGGTGAATAGGGGGTGTTGAGCCCAGTTCACTGAGCAAGGAGTAGGTCTTGTCTATTACATATTGGGTTTATGGAACGGTATCTGACCTAATTTGAAACCCTTGTTTTATGCATCACCCCACCTCTCCTTTCCCGTTAAGCAGCCATAGTGTGTTTTCTAAACGTGTGACTCTGTTCTGTTTTGTAATTCAGTTCAAGTGTAGCGGTTTTTACATTCCCTCTATAAGTGATATCTTATGATAAGTGTCTTTTTCTGTGTGACTTATTTCACTTAGAATCGTCGTACCTAAATCCACTCATCATGCTGCTACTAGCCTCATGACATTGATTTCATGGCTGAGTGATATTCCATTGTACATAAGGACCACAACTTCTTTATCCGTTTTTCTCTTTCCTGGGATATTTAAGGTGTAATGAAGTGGAGGTTCTTGTCAACAGAGCAGCCCTAAACCTTGGGGTGCCTGTGTCTTGCTGATTTTTAGTTTTCCCAATTTATTCGCCCATGAGCGGAAGTGCCCTATGCTCTCTAAGCTGTGTTTTTTAGATGTTTCAGGACACACCGTACACTTCTCCAGAGTGGCTGTTGGCCATTTACAACCCGCCCATCAGCGTAGCAAGGCTCCCATTTCTCCATGGCCCGTCCTGCATTTCTGGTTTTTACACTTTTTTCAGCATGGCCCTTTTGACCGACGGGAAGCGAGCCTTCTTTGTAGCGCTGATTTGCCTTTCCAGCTTGCTTGGTTGGCCAAAAAGGGCGTATGCGTTTTTTCCTGAATATATTCAGGAAAAAACGCATACGCCCTTTTTGGCCAAGGGCATCATTGTCGACGTTTTGCCGCTTTTCATGTGCTTTCAAGGCGATTCGAATCTACCTCCTGAAATCTGTTTCCTGCAATTCTGCCTTGCTTTCAAATCCTCTTCGTTGCCTTCCCTCAATATATTTGTGGACGAGAGTTACCATTTATAACTCTGCAGGTTTGTCAATTGCAGTGCCCCTGAGCTCTAGTTTTCAACTCGCTTTAGTGGGAGCTGGCCGCAAAAGCGCAGGATTGCTTCAGGCCCTATTCTGGTTCCGGGGGGCAGGCTGAGCCTGTGGTTATTTCTTCTTCCTGATGGGAAAATAGAGTGACCTGTGCCTGTCCCAACACCTAGAGCTAGTCTCTCATTGGTTCCCCCTCTTCCCTTTCATCCTCAGGACAAATTGCAACCTTTTCGGAACCGGAGGTTAAAGGTGCTGATCCTTCAAGTAGGGAGATTGCTGGTAAAGCGGCTGGAATGGCGAACCCGAGCACAAGGAGATGAGAAATGAGGTGCGTTTTAGAAACCTTTCCCGATCGCATGGTGTACCATCTTCTGGGTTTCTCATGCAAGTTTTCGATGTAGGAAGGTGCCCTTGAACCTGGAGATTTGGGACCCATGGGATGGGTACCACGCAGTATTACTTGAAAGGGTCTGCGTTTGCTCACCCTACCTCACCAAACCTCTCAGCCCCAAGAGTGTCCACCCTTATGTCTCACCCAGCTGTGGGTCTAGGTATGGTCAATCCAGGTTGCATCACAGCCCCTGAACGAATTTTGTAAGCATTTCTCTCTCTTTCACTGTCTTTGTTTCACGGGTTTTTAAAAGTAATTGATTTTTATAATGGGGTTTAGCTGCTTTTCACTGCTGTGTTTATGCCGCTTTACACCCACTTGACTCACTTACAGAGAGATATCAATACATAGGTTTTAAGTTTCTTACTAGTCAGATATATTCTTGTGCGGTGAATAGGGGGTGTTGAGCCCAGTTCACTGAGCAAGGAGTAGGTCTTGTCTATTACATATTGGGTTTATGGAACGGTATCTGAGCTAATTTGAAACCCTTGTTTTATGCATCACCCCACCTCTCCTTTCCCGTTAAGCAGCCATAGTGTGTTTTCTAAACGTGTGACTCTGTTCTGTTTTGTAATTCAGTTCAAGTGTAGCGGTTTTTACATTCCCTCTATAAGTGATATCTTATGATAAGTGTCTTTTTCTGTGTGACTTATTTCACTTAGAATCGTCGTACCTAAATCCACTCATTATGCTGCTACTAGCCTCATGACATTGATTTCATGGCTGAGTGATATTCCATTGTACATAAGGACCACAACTTCTTTATCCGTTTTTCTCTTTCCTGGGATATTTAAGGTGTAATGAAGTGGAGGTTCTTGTCAACAGAGCAGCCCTAAACCTTGGGGTGCCTGTGTCTTGCTGATTTTTAGTTTTCCCAATTTATACGCCCATGAGCGGAAGTGCCCTATGCTCTCTAAGCTGTGTTTTTGAGATGTTTCAGGACACACCGTACACTTCTCCAGAGTGGCTGTTGGCAATTTACAACCCGCCCATCAGCGTAGCAAGGCTCCCATTTCTCCATGGCCCGTCCTGCATTTCTGGTTTTTACACTTATTTCAGCATGGCCCTTTTGACCGACGGGAAGCGAGCCTTCTTTGTAGCGCTGATTTGCCTTTCCAGCTTGCTTGGTTGGCCAAAAAGGGCGTATGCGTTTTTTCCTGAATATATTCAGGAAAAAACGCATACGCCCTTTTTGGCCAAGGGCATCATTGTCGACGTTTTGCCGCTTTTCATGTGCTTTCAGGGCGATTCGAATCTACCTCCTGAAATCTGTTTCCTGCAATTCTGCCTTGCTTTCAAATCCTCTTCGTTGCCTTCCCTCAATATATTTGTGGACGAGAGTTACCATTTATAACTCTGCAGGTTTGTCAATTGCAGTGCCCCTGAGCTCCAGTTTTCAACTCGCTTTAGTGGGAGCTGGCCGCAAAAGCGCAGGATTGCTTCAGGCCCTATTCTGGTTCCGGGGGGCAGGCTGAGCCTGTGGTTATTTCTTCTTCCTGATGGGAAAATAGAGTGACCTGTGCCTGTCCCAACACCTAGAGCTAGTCTCTCATTGGTTCCCCCTCTTCCCGTTCATCCTCAGGACAAATTGCAACCTTTTCGGAACCGGAGGTTAAAGGTGCTGATCCTTCAAGTAGGGAGATTGCTGGTAAAGCGGCTGGAATGGCGAACCCGAGCACAAGGAGATGAGAAATGAGGTGCGTTTTAGAAACCTTTCCCGATCGCATGGTGTACCATCTTCTGGGTTTCTCATGCAAGTTTTCGATGTAGGAAGGTGCCCTTGAACCTGGAGATTTGGGACCCATGGGATGGGTACCACGCAGTATTACTTGAAAGGGTCTGCGTTTGCCCACCCAACCTCACCAAACCTCTCAGCCCCAAGAGTGTCCACCCTTATGTCTCACCCAGCTGTGGGTCTAGGTATGGTCAATCCAGGTTGCATCACAGCCCCTGAAGGAATTTTGTAAGCATTTCTCTCTCTTTCACTGTCTTTGTTTCACGGGTTTTTAAAAGTAATTGATTTTTATAATGGGGTTTAGCTGCTTTTCACTGCTGTGTTTATGCCGCTTTACACCCACTTGACTCACTTACAGAGAGATATCAATACATAGGTTTTAAGTTTCTTACTAGTCAGATATATTCTTGTGCGGTGAATAGGGGGTGTTGAGCCCAGTTCACTGAGCAAGGAGTAGGTCTTGTGTATTACATATTGGGTTTATGGAACGGTATCTGAGCTAATTTGAAACCCTTGTTTTATGCATCACCCCACCTCTCCTTTCCCGTTAAGCAGCCATAGTGTGTTTTCTAAACGTGTGACTCTGTTCTGTTTTGTAATTCAGTTCAAGTGTAGCGGTTTTTACATTCCCTCTATAAGTGATATCTTATGATAAGTGTCTTTTTCTGTGTGACTTATTTCACTTAGAATCGTCGTACCTAAATCCACTCATCATGCTGCTACTAGCCTCATGACATTGATTTCATGGCTGAGTGATATTCCATTGTACATAAGGACCACAACTTCTTTATCCGTTTTTCTCTTTCCTGGGATATTTAAGGTGTAATGAAGTGGAGGTTCTTGTCAACAGAGCAGCCCTAAACCTTGGGGTGCCTGTGTCTTGCTGATTTTTAGTTTTCCCAATTTATACGCCCATGAGCGGAAGTGTCCTATGCTCTCTAAGCTGTGTTTTTGAGATGTTTCAGGACACACCGTACACTTCCCCAGAGTGGCTGTTGGCAATTTACAACCCGCCCATCAGCGTAGCAAGGCTCCCATTTCTCCATGGCCCGTCCTGCATTTCTGGTTTTTACACTTTTTTCAGCATGGCCCTTTTGACCGACGGGAAGCGAGCCTTCTTTGTAGCGCTGATTTGCCTTTCCAGCTTGCTTGGTTGGCCAAAAAGGGCGTATGCGTTTTTTCCTGAATATATTCAGGAAAAAACGCATACGCCCTTTTTGGCCAAGGGCATCATTGTCGACGTTTTGCCGCTTTTCATGTGCTTTCAAGGCGATTCGAATCTACCTCCTGAAATCTGTTTCCTGCAATTCTGCCTTGCTTTCAAATCCTCTTCGTTGCCTTCCCTCAATATATTTGTGGACGAGAGTTACCATTTATAACTCTGCAGGTTTGTGAATTGCAGTGCCCCTGAGCTCCAGTTTTCAACTCGCTTTAGTGGGAGCTGGCCGCAAAAGCGCAGGATTGCTTCAGGCCCTATTCTGGTTCCGGGGGGCAGGCTGAGCCTGTGGTTATTTCTTCTTCCTGATGGGAAAATAGAGTGACCTGTGCCTGTCCCAACACCTAGAGCTAGTCTCTCATTGGTTCCCCCTCTTCCCGTTCATCCTCAGGACAAATTGCAACCTTTTCGGAACCGGAGGTTAAAGGTGCTGATCCTTCAAGTAGGGAGATTGCTGGTAAAGCGGCTGGAATGGCGAACCCGAGCACAAGGAGATGAGAAATGAGGTGCGTTTTAGAAACCTTTCCCGATCGCATGGTGTACCATCTTCTGGGTTTCTCATGCAAGTTTTCGATGTAGGAAGGTGCCCTTGAACCTGGAGATTTGGGACCCATGGGATGGGTACCACGCAGTATTACTTGAAAGGGTCTGCGTTTGCTCACCCAACCTCACCAAACCTCTCAGCCCCAAGAGTGTCCACCCTTATGTCTCACCCAGCTGTGGGTCTAGGTATGGTCAATCCAGGTTGCATCACAGCCCCTGAACGAATTTTGTAAGCATTTCTCTCTCTTTCACTGTCTTTGTTTCACGGGTTTTTAAAAGTAATTGATTTTTATAATGGGGTTTAGCTGCTTTTCACTGCTGTGTTTATGCCGCTTTACACCCACTTGACTCACTTACAGAGAGATATCAATACATAGGTTTTAAGTTTCTTACTAGTCAGATATATTCTTGTGCGGTGAATAGGGGGTGTTGAGCCCAGTTCACTGAGCAAGGAGTAGGTCTTGTCTATTACATATTGGGTTTATGGAACGGTATCTGACCTAATTTGAAACCCTTGTTTTATGCATCACCCCACCTCTCCTTTCCCGTTAAGCAGCCATAGTGTGTTTTCTAAACGTGTGACTCTGTTCTGTTTTGTAATTCAGTTCAAGTGTAGCGGTTTTTACATTCCCTCTATAAGTGATATCTTATGATAAGTGTCTTTTTCTGTGTGACTTATTTCACTTAGAATCGTCGTACCTAAATCCACTCATCATGCTGCTACTAGCCTCATGACATTGATTTCATGGCTGAGTGATATTCCATTGTACATAAGGACCACAACTTCTTTATCCGTTTTTCTCTTTCCTGGGATATTTAAGGTGTAATGAAGTGGAGGTTCTTGTCAACAGAGCAGCCCTAAACCTTGGGGTGCCTGTGTCTTGCTGATTTTTAGTTTTCCCAATTTATTCGCCCATGAGCGGAAGTGCCCTATGCTCTCTAAGCTGTGTTTTTTAGATGTTTCAGGACACACCGTACACTTCTCCAGAGTGGCTGTTGGCCATTTACAACCCGCCCATCAGCGTAGCAAGGCTCCCATTTCTCCATGGCCCGTCCTGCATTTCTGGTTTTTACACTTTTTTCAGCATGGCCCTTTTGACCGACGGGAAGCGAGCCTTCTTTGTAGCGCTGATTTGCCTTTCCAGCTTGCTTGGTTGGCCAAAAAGGGCGTATGCGTTTTTTCCTGAATATATTCAGGAAAAAACGCATACGCCCTTTTTGGCCAAGGGCATCATTGTCGACGTTTTGCCGCTTTTCATGTGCTTTCAAGGCGATTCGAATCTACCTCCTGAAATCTGTTTCCTGCAATTCTGCCTTGCTTTCAAATCCTCTTCGTTGCCTTCCCTCAATATATTTGTGGACGAGAGTTACCATTTATAACTCTGCAGGTTTGTCAATTGCAGTGCCCCTGAGCTCTAGTTTTCAACTCGCTTTAGTGGGAGCTGGCCGCAAAAGCGCAGGATTGCTTCAGGCCCTATTCTGGTTCCGGGGGGCAGGCTGAGCCTGTGGTTATTTCTTCTTCCTGATGGGAAAATAGAGTGACCTGTGCCTGTCCCAACACCTAGAGCTAGTCTCTCATTGGTTCCCCCTCTTCCCTTTCATCCTCAGGACAAATTGCAACCTTTTCGGAACCGGAGGTTAAAGGTGCTGATCCTTCAAGTAGGGAGATTGCTGGTAAAGCGGCTGGAATGGCGAACCCGAGCACAAGGAGATGAGAAATGAGGTGCGTTTTAGAAACCTTTCCCGATCGCATGGTGTACCATCTTCTGGGTTTCTCATGCAAGTTTTCGATGTAGGAAGGTGCCCTTGAACCTGGAGATTTGGGACCCATGGGATGGGTACCACGCAGTATTACTTGAAAGGGTCTGCGTTTGCTCACCCTACCTCACCAAACCTCTCAGCCCCAAGAGTGTCCACCCTTATGTCTCACCCAGCTGTGGGTCTAGGTATGGTCAATCCAGGTTGCATCACAGCCCCTGAACGAATTTTGTAAGCATTTCTCTCTCTTTCACTGTCTTTGTTTCACGGGTTTTTAAAAGTAATTGATTTTTATAATGGGGTTTAGCTGCTTTTCACTGCTGTGTTTATGCCGCTTTACACCCACTTGACTCACTTACAGAGAGATATCAATACATAGGTTTTAAGTTTCTTACTAGTCAGATATATTCTTGTGCGGTGAATAGGGGGTGTTGAGCCCAGTTCACTGAGCAAGGAGTAGGTCTTGTCTATTACATATTGGGTTTATGGAACGGTATCTGAGCTAATTTGAAACCCTTGTTTTATGCATCACCCCACCTCTCCTTTCCCGTTAAGCAGCCATAGTGTGTTTTCTAAACGTGTGACTCTGTTCTGTTTTGTAATTCAGTTCAAGTGTAGCGGTTTTTACATTCCCTCTATAAGTGATATCTTATGATAAGTGTCTTTTTCTGTGTGACTTATTTCACTTAGAATCGTCGTACCTAAATCCACTCATTATGCTGCTACTAGCCTCATGACATTGATTTCATGGCTGAGTGATATTCCATTGTACATAAGGACCACAACTTCTTTATCCGTTTTTCTCTTTCCTGGGATATTTAAGGTGTAATGAAGTGGAGGTTCTTGTCAACAGAGCAGCCCTAAACCTTGGGGTGCCTGTGTCTTGCTGATTTTTAGTTTTCCCAATTTATACGCCCATG
The DNA here is from genome assembly GCF_965194805.1 of Balaenoptera borealis. Lineage (NCBI taxonomy): Eukaryota > Metazoa > Chordata > Mammalia > Artiodactyla > Balaenopteridae > Balaenoptera > Balaenoptera borealis. The sequence continues at coordinate 275,395 of NW_028123392.1, read as the reverse complement.
AGCGGAAGTGCCCTATGCTCTCTAAGCTGTGTTTTTGAGATGTTTCAGGACACACCGTACACTTCTCCAGAGTGGCTGTTGGCAATTTACAACCCGCCCATCAGCGTAGCAAGGCTCCCATTTCTCCATGGCCCGTCCTGCATTTCTGGTTTTTACACTTATTTCAGCATGGCCCTTTTGACCGACGGGAAGCGAGCCTTCTTTGTAGCGCTGATTTGCCTTTCCAGCTTGCTTGGTTGGCCAAAAAGGGCGTATGCGTTTTTTCCTGAATATATTCAGGAAAAAACGCATACGCCCTTTTTGGCCAAGGGCATCATTGTCGACGTTTTGCCGCTTTTCATGTGCTTTCAGGGCGATTCGAATCTACCTCCTGAAATCTGTTTCCTGCAATTCTGCCTTGCTTTCAAATCCTCTTCGTTGCCTTCCCTCAATATATTTGTGGACGAGAGTTACCATTTATAACTCTGCAGGTTTGTCAATTGCAGTGCCCCTGAGCTCCAGTTTTCAACTCGCTTTAGTGGGAGCTGGCCGCAAAAGCGCAGGATTGCTTCAGGCCCTATTCTGGTTCCGGGGGGCAGGCTGAGCCTGTGGTTATTTCTTCTTCCTGATGGGAAAATAGAGTGACCTGTGCCTGTCCCAACACCTAGAGCTAGTCTCTCATTGGTTCCCCCTCTTCCCGTTCATCCTCAGGACAAATTGCAACCTTTTCGGAACCGGAGGTTAAAGGTGCTGATCCTTCAAGTAGGGAGATTGCTGGTAAAGCGGCTGGAATGGCGAACCCGAGCACAAGGAGATGAGAAATGAGGTGCGTTTTAGAAACCTTTCCCGATCGCATGGTGTACCATCTTCTGGGTTTCTCATGCAAGTTTTCGATGTAGGAAGGTGCCCTTGAACCTGGAGATTTGGGACCCATGGGATGGGTACCACGCAGTATTACTTGAAAGGGTCTGCGTTTGCCCACCCAACCTCACCAAACCTCTCAGCCCCAAGAGTGTCCACCCTTATGTCTCACCCAGCTGTGGGTCTAGGTATGGTCAATCCAGGTTGCATCACAGCCCCTGAAGGAATTTTGTAAGCATTTCTCTCTCTTTCACTGTCTTTGTTTCACGGGTTTTTAAAAGTAATTGATTTTTATAATGGGGTTTAGCTGCTTTTCACTGCTGTGTTTATGCCGCTTTACACCCACTTGACTCACTTACAGAGAGATATCAATACATAGGTTTTAAGTTTCTTACTAGTCAGATATATTCTTGTGCGGTGAATAGGGGGTGTTGAGCCCAGTTCACTGAGCAAGGAGTAGGTCTTGTGTATTACATATTGGGTTTATGGAACGGTATCTGAGCTAATTTGAAACCCTTGTTTTATGCATCACCCCACCTCTCCTTTCCCGTTAAGCAGCCATAGTGTGTTTTCTAAACGTGTGACTCTGTTCTGTTTTGTAATTCAGTTCAAGTGTAGCGGTTTTTACATTCCCTCTATAAGTGATATCTTATGATAAGTGTCTTTTTCTGTGTGACTTATTTCACTTAGAATCGTCGTACCTAAATCCACTCGTCATGCTGCTACTAGCCTCATGACATTGATTTCATGGCTGAGTGATATTCCATTGTACATAAGGACCACAACTTCTTTATCCGTTTTTCTCTTTCCTGGGATATTTAAGGTGTAATGAAGTGGAGGTTCTTGTCAACAGAGCAGCCCTAAACCTTGGGGTGCCTGTGTCTTGCTGATTTTTAGTTTTCCCAATTTATACGCCCATGAGCGGAAGTGTCCTATGCTCTCTAAGCTGTGTTTTTGAGATGTTTCAGGACACACCGTACACTTCCCCAGAGTGGCTGTTGGCAATTTACAACCCGCCCATCAGCGTAGCAAGGCTCCCATTTCTCCATGGCCCGTCCTGCATTTCTGGTTTTTACACTTTTTTCAGCATGGCCCTTTTGACCGACGGGAAGCGAGCCTTCTTTGTAGCGCTGATTTGCCTTTCCAGCTTGCTTGGTTGGCCAAAAAGGGCGTATGCGTTTTTTCCTGAATATATTCAGGAAAAAACGCATACGCCCTTTTTGGCCAAGGGCATCATTGTCGACGTTTTGCCGCTTTTCATGTGCTTTCAAGGCGATTCGAATCTACCTCCTGAAATCTGTTTCCTGCAATTCTGCCTTGCTTTCAAATCCTCTTCGTTGCCTTCCCTCAATATATTTGTGGACGAGAGTTACCATTTATAACTCTGCAGGTTTGTGAATTGCAGTGCCCCTGAGCTCCAGTTTTCAACTCGCTTTAGTGGGAGCTGGCCGCAAAAGCGCAGGATTGCTTCAGGCCCTATTCTGGTTCCGGGGGGCAGGCTGAGCCTGTGGTTATTTCTTCTTCCTGATGGGAAAATAGAGTGACCTGTGCCTGTCCCAACACCTAGAGCTAGTCTCTCATTGGTTCCCCCTCTTCCCGTTCATCCTCAGGACAAATTGCAACCTTTTCGGAACCGGAGGTTAAAGGTGCTGATCCTTCAAGTAGGGAGATTGCTGGTAAAGCGGCTGGAATGGCGAACCCGAGCACAAGGAGATGAGAAATGAGGTGCGTTTTAGAAACCTTTCCCGATCGCATGGTGTACCATCTTCTGGGTTTCTCATGCAAGTTTTCGATGTAGGAAGGTGCCCTTGAACCTGGAGATTTGGGACCCATGGGATGGGTACCACGCAGTATTACTTGAAAGGGTCTGCGTTTGCTCACCCAACCTCACCAAACCTCTCAGCCCCAAGAGTGTCCACCCTTATGTCTCACCCAGCTGTGGGTCTAGGTATGGTCAATCCAGGTTGCATCACAGCCCCTGAACGAATTTTGTAAGCATTTCTCTCTCTTTCACTGTCTTTGTTTCACGGGTTTTTAAAAGTAATTGATTTTTATAATGGGGTTTAGCTGCTTTTCACTGCTGTGTTTATGCCGCTTTACACCCACTTGACTCACTTACAGAGAGATATCAATACATAGGTTTTAAGTTTCTTACTAGTCAGATATATTCTTGTGCGGTGAATAGGGGGTGTTGAGCCCAGTTCACTGAGCAAGGAGTAGGTCTTGTCTATTACATATTGGGTTTATGGAACGGTATCTGAGCTAATTTGAAACCCTTGTTTTATGCATCACCCCACCTCTCCTTTCCCGTTAAGCAGCCATAGTGTGTTTTCTAAACGTGTGACTCTGTTCTGTTTTGTAATTCAGTTCAAGTGTAGCGGTTTTTACATTCCCTCTATAAGTGATATCTTATGATAAGTGTCTTTTTCTGTGTGACTTATTTCACTTAGAATCGTCGTACCTAAATCCACTCATCATGCTGCTACTAGCCTCATGACATTGATTTCATGGCTGAGTGATATTCCATTGTACATAAGGACCACAACTTCTTTATCCGTTTTTCTCTTTCCTGGGATATTTAAGGTGTAATGAAGTGGAGGTTCTTGTCAACAGAGCAGCCCTAAACCTTGGGGTGCCTGTGTCTTGCTGATTTTTAGTTTTCCCAATTTATACGCCCATGAGCGGAAGTGCCCTATGCTCTCTAAGCTGTGTTTTTTAGATGTTTCAGGACACACCGTACACTTCTCCAGAGTGGCTGTTGGCAATTTACAACCCGCCCATCAGCATAGCAAGGCTCCCATTTCTCCATGGCCCGTCCTGCATTTCTGGTTTTTACACTTTTTTCAGCATGGCCCTTTTGACCGACGGGAAGCGAGCCTTCTTTGTAGCGCTGATTTGCCTTTCCAGCTTGCTTGGTTGGCCAAAAAGGGCGTATGCGTTTTTTCCTGAATATATTCAGGAAAAAACGCATACGCCCTTTTTGGCCAAGGGCATCATTGTCGACGTTTTGCCGCTTTTCATGTGCTTTCAAGGCGATTCGAATCTACCTCCTGAAATCTGTTTCCTGCAATTCTGCCTTGCTTTCAAATCCTCTTCGTTGCCTTCCCTCAATATATTTGTGGACGAGAGTTACCATTTATAACTCTGCAGGTTTGTGAATTGCAGTGCCCCTGAGCTCCAGTTTTCAACTCGCTTTAGTGGGAGCTGGCCGCAAAAGCGCAGGATTGCTTCAGGCCCTATTCTGGTTCCGGGGGGCAGGCTGAGCCTGTGGTTATTTCTTCTTCCTGATGGGAAAATAGAGTGACCTGTGCCTGTCCCAACACCTAGAGCTAGTCTCTCATTGGTTCCCCCTCTTCCCGTTCATCCTCAGGACAAATTGCAACCTTTTCGGAACCGGAGGTTAAAGGTGCTGATCCTTCAAGTAGGGAGATTGCTGGTAAAGCGGCTGGAATGGCGAACCCGAGCACAAGGAGATGAGAAATGAGGTGCGTTTTAGAAACCTTTCCCGATCGCATGGTGTACCATCTTCTGGGTTTCTCATGCAAGTTTTCGATGTAGGAAGGTGCCCTTGAACCTGGAGATTTGGGACCCATGGGATGGGTACCACGCAGTATTACTTGAAAGGGTCTGCGTTTGCTCACCCAACCTCACCAAACCTCTCAGCCCCAAGAGTGTCCACCCTTATGTCTCACCCAGCTGTGGGTCTAGGTATGGTCAATCCAGGTTGCATCACAGCCCCTGAACGAATTTTGTAAGCATTTCTCTCTCTTTCACTGTCTTTGTTTCACGGGTTTTTAAAAGTAATTGATTTTTATAATGGGGTTTAGCTGCTTTTCACTGCTGTGTTTATGCCGCTTTACACCCACTTGACTCACTTACAGAGAGATATCAATACATAGGTTTTAAGTTTCTTACTAGTCAGATATATTCTTGTGCGGTGAATAGGGGGTGTTGAGCCCAGTTCACTGAGCAAGGAGTAGGTCTTGTCTATTACATATTGGGTTTATGGAACGGTATCTGAGCTAATTTGAAACCCTTGTTTTATGCATCACCCCACCTCTCCTTTCCCGTTAAGCAGCCATAGTGTGTTTTCTAAACGTGTGACTCTGTTCTGTTTTGTAATTCAGTTCAAGTGTAGCGGTTTTTACATTCCCTCTATAAGTGATATCTTATGATAAGTGTCTTTTTCTGTGTGACTTATTTCACTTAGAATCGTCGTACCTAAATCCACTCATCATGCTGCTACTAGCCTCATGACATTGATTTCATGGCTGAGTGATATTCCATTGTACATAAGGACCACAACTTCTTTATCCGTTTTTCTCTTTCCTGGGATATTTAAGGTGTAATGAAGTGGAGGTTCTTGTCAACAGAGCAGCCCTAAACCTTGGGGTGCCTGTGTCTTGCTGATTTTTAGTTTTCCCAATTTATTCGCCCATGAGCGGAAGTGCCCTATGCTCTCTAAGCTGTGTTTTTTAGATGTTTCAGGACACACCGTACACTTCTCCAGAGTGGCTGTTGGCCATTTACAACCCGCCCATCAGCGTAGCAAGGCTCCCATTTCTCCATGGCCCGTCCTGCATTTCTGGTTTTTACACTTTTTTCAGCATGGCCCTTTTGACCGACGGGAAGCGAGCCTTCTTTGTAGCGCTGATTTGCCTTTCCAGCTTGCTTGGTTGGCCAAAAAGGGCGTATGCGTTTTTTCCTGAATATATTCAGGAAAAAACGCATACGCCCTTTTTGGCCAAGGGCATCATTGTCGACGTTTTGCCGCTTTTCATGTGCTTTCAAGGCGATTCGAATCTACCTCCTGAAATCTGTTTCCTGCAATTCTGCCTTGCTTTCAAATCCTCTTCGTTGCCTTCCCTCAATATATTTGTGGACGAGAGTTACCATTTATAACTCTGCAGGTTTGTCAATTGCAGTGCCCCTGAGCTCTAGTTTTCAACTCGCTTTAGTGGGAGCTGGCCACAAAAGCGCAGGATTGCTTCAGGCCCTATTCTGGTTCCGGGGGGCAGGCTGAGCCTGTGGTTATTTCTTCTTCCTGATGGGAAAATAGAGTGACCTGTGCCTGTCCCAACACCTAGAGCTAGTCTCTCATTGGTTCCCCCTCTTCCCTTTCATCCTCAGGACAAATTGCAACCTTTTCGGAACCGGAGGTTAAAGGTGCTGATCCTTCAAGTAGGGAGATTGCTGGTAAAGCGGCTGGAATGGCGAACCCGAGCACAAGGAGATGAGAAATGAGGTGCGTTTTAGAAACCTTTCCCGATCGCATGGTGTACCATCTTCTGGGTTTCTCATGCAAGTTTTCGATGTAGGAAGGTGCCCTTGAACCTGGAGATTTGGGACCCATGGGATGGGTACCACGCAGTATTACTTGAAAGGGTCTGCGTTTGCTCACCCTACCTCACCAAACCTCTCAGCCCCAAGAGTGTCCACCCTTATGTCTCACCCAGCTGTGGGTCTAGGTATGGTCAATCCAGGTTGCATCACAGCCCCTGAACGAATTTTGTAAGCATTTCTCTCTCTTTCACTGTCTTTGTTTCACGGGTTTTTAAAAGTAATTGATTTTTATAATGGGGTTTAGCTGCTTTTCACTGCTGTGTTTATGCCGCTTTACACCCACTTGACTCACTTACAGAGAGATATCAATACATAGGTTTTAAGTTTCTTACTAGTCAGATATATTCTTGTGCGGTGAATAGGGGGTGTTGAGCCCAGTTCACTGAGCAAGGAGTAGGTCTTGTCTATTACATATTGGGTTTATGGAACGGTATCTGAGCTAATTTGAAACCCTTGTTTTATGCATCACCCCACCTCTCCTTTCCCGTTAAGCAGCCATAGTGTGTTTTCTAAACGTGTGACTCTGTTCTGTTTTGTAATTCAGTTCAAGTGTAGCGGTTTTTACATTCCCTCTATAAGTGATATCTTATGATAAGTGTCTTTTTCTGTGTGACTTATTTCACTTAGAATCGTCGTACCTAAATCCACTCATCATGCTGCTACTAGCCTCATGACATTGATTTCATGGCTGAGTGATATTCCATTGTACATAAGGACCACAACTTCTTTATCCGTTTTTCTCTTTCCTGGGATATTTAAGGTGTAATGAAGTGGAGGTTCTTGTCAACAGAGCAGCCCTAAACCTTGGGGTGCCTGTGTCTTGCTGATTTTTAGTTTTCCCAATTTATACGCCCATGAGCGGAAGTGCCCTATGCTCTCTAAGCTGTGTTTTTTAGATGTTTCAGGACACACCGTACACTTCTCCAGAGTGGCTGTTGGCAATTTACAACCCGCCCATCAGCGTAGCAAGGCTCCCATTTCTCCATGGCCCGTCCTGCATTTCTGGTTTTTACACTTTTTTCAGCATGGCCCTTTTGACCGACGGGAAGCGAGCCTTCTTTGTAGCGCTGATTTGCCTTTCCAGCTTGCTTGGTTGGCCAAAAAGGGCGTATGCGTTTTTTCCTGAATATATTCAGGAAAAAACGCATACGCCCTTTTTGGCCAAGGGCATCATTGTCGACGTTTTGCCGCTTTTCATGTGCTTTCAAGGCGATTCGAATCTACCTCCTGAAATCTGTTTCCTGCAATTCTGCCTTGCTTTCAAATCCTCTTCGTTGCCTTCCCTCAATATATTTGTGGACGAGAGTTACCATTTATAACTCTGCAGGTTTGTGAATTGCAGTGCCCCTGAGCTCCAGTTTTCAACTCGCTTTAGTGGGAGCTGGCCGCAAAAGCGCAGGATTGCTTCAGGCCCTATTCTGGTTCCGGGGGGCAGGCTGAGCCTGTGGTTATTTCTTCTTCCTGATGGGAAAATAGAGTGACCTGTGCCTGTCCCAACACCTAGAGCTAGTCTCTCATTGGTTCCCCCTCTTCCCGTTCATCCTCAGGACAAATTGCAACCTTTTCGGAACCGGAGGTTAAAGGTGCTGATCCTTCAAGTAGGGAGATTGCTGGTAAAGCGGCTGGAATGGCGAACCCGAGCACAAGGAGATGAGAAATGAGGTGCGTTTTAGAAACCTTTCCCGATCGCATGGTGTACCATCTTCTGGGTTTCTCATGCAAGTTTTCGATGTAGGAAGGTGCCCTTGAACCTGGAGATTTGGGACCCATGGGATGGGTACCACGCAGTATTACTTGAAAGGGTCTGCGTTTGCTCACCCAACCTCACCAAACCTCTCAGCCCCAAGAGTGTCCACCCTTATGTCTCACCCAGCTGTGGGTCTAGGTATGGTCAATCCAGGTTGCATCACAGCCCCTGAACGAATTTTGTAAGCATTTCTCTCTCTTTCACTGTCTTTGTTTCACGGGTTTTTAAAAGTAATTGATTTTTATAATGGGGTTTAGCTGCTTTTCACTGCTGTGTTTATGCCGCTTTACACCCACTTGACTCACTTACAGAGAGATATCAATACATAGGTTTTAAGTTTCTTACTAGTCAGATATATTCTTGTGCGGTGAATAGGGGGTGTTGAGCCCAGTTCACTGAGCAAGGAGTAGGTCTTGTCTATTACATATTGGGTTTATGGAACGGTATCTGACCTAATTTGAAACCCTTGTTTTATGCATCACCCCACCTCTCCTTTCCCGTTAAGCAGCCATAGTGTGTTTTCTAAACGTGTGACTCTGTTCTGTTTTGTAATTCAGTTCAAGTGTAGCGGTTTTTACATTCCCTCTATAAGTGATATCTTATGATAAGTGTCTTTTTCTGTGTGACTTATTTCACTTAGAATCGTCGTACCTAAATCCACTCATCATGCTGCTACTAGCCTCATGACATTGATTTCATGGCTGAGTGATATTCCATTGTACATAAGGACCACAACTTCTTTATCCGTTTTTCTCTTTCCTGGGATATTTAAGGTGTAATGAAGTGGAGGTTCTTGTCAACAGAGCAGCCCTAAACCTTGGGGTGCCTGTGTCTTGCTGATTTTTAGTTTTCCCAATTTATTCGCCCATGAGCGGAAGTGCCCTATGCTCTCTAAGCTGTGTTTTTTAGATGTTTCAGGACACACCGTACACTTCTCCAGAGTGGCTGTTGGCCATTTACAACCCGCCCATCAGCGTAGCAAGGCTCCCATTTCTCCATGGCCCGTCCTGCATTTCTGGTTTTTACACTTTTTTCAGCATGGCCCTTTTGACCGACGGGAAGCGAGCCTTCTTTGTAGCGCTGATTTGCCTTTCCAGCTTGCTTGGTTGGCCAAAAAGGGCGTATGCGTTTTTTCCTGAATATATTCAGGAAAAAACGCATACGCCCTTTTTGGCCAAGGGCATCATTGTCGACGTTTTGCCGCTTTTCATGTGCTTTCAAGGCGATTCGAATCTACCTCCTGAAATCTGTTTCCTGCAATTCTGCCTTGCTTTCAAATCCTCTTCGTTGCCTTCCCTCAATATATTTGTGGACGAGAGTTACCATTTATAACTCTGCAGGTTTGTCAATTGCAGTGCCCCTGAGCTCTAGTTTTCAACTCGCTTTAGTGGGAGCTGGCCGCAAAAGCGCAGGATTGCTTCAGGCCCTATTCTGGTTCCGGGGGGCAGGCTGAGCCTGTGGTTATTTCTTCTTCCTGATGGGAAAATAGAGTGACCTGTGCCTGTCCCAACACCTAGAGCTAGTCTCTCATTGGTTCCCCCTCTTCCCTTTCATCCTCAGGACAAATTGCAACCTTTTCGGAACCGGAGGTTAAAGGTGCTGATCCTTCAAGTAGGGAGATTGCTGGTAAAGCGGCTGGAATGGCGAACCCGAGCACAAGGAGATGAGAAATGAGGTGCGTTTTAGAAACCTTTCCCGATCGCATGGTGTACCATCTTCTGGGTTTCTCATGCAAGTTTTCGATGTAGGAAGGTGCCCTTGAACCTGGAGATTTGGGACCCATGGGATGGGTACCACGCAGTATTACTTGAAAGGGTCTGCGTTTGCTCACCCTACCTCACCAAACCTCTCAGCCCCAAGAGTGTCCACCCTTATGTCTCACCCAGCTGTGGGTCTAGGTATGGTCAATCCAGGTTGCATCACAGCCCCTGAACGAATTTTGTAAGCATTTCTCTCTCTTTCACTGTCTTTGTTTCACGGGTTTTTAAAAGTAATTGATTTTTATAATGGGGTTTAGCTGCTTTTCACTGCTGTGTTTATGCCGCTTTACACCCACTTGACTCACTTACAGAGAGATATCAATACATAGGTTTTAAGTTTCTTACTAGTCAGATATATTCTTGTGCGGTGAATAGGGGGTGTTGAGCCCAGTTCACTGAGCAAGGAGTAGGTCTTGTCTATTACATATTGGGTTTATGGAACGGTATCTGAGCTAATTTGAAACCCTTGTTTTATGCATCACCCCACCTCTCCTTTCCCGTTAAGCAGCCATAGTGTGTTTTCTAAACGTGTGACTCTGTTCTGTTTTGTAATTCAGTTCAAGTGTAGCGGTTTTTACATTCCCTCTATAAGTGATATCTTATGATAAGTGTCTTTTTCTGTGTGACTTATTTCACTTAGAATCGTCGTACCTAAATCCACTCATCATGCTGCTACTAGCCTCATGACATTGATTTCATGGCTGAGTGATATTCCATTGTACATAAGGACCACAACTTCTTTATCCGTTTTTCTCTTTCCTGGGATATTTAAGGTGTAATGAAGTGGAGGTTCTTGTCAACAGAGCAGCCCTAAACCTTGGGGTGCCTGTGTCTTGCTGATTTTTAGTTTTCCCAATTTATACGCCCATGAGCGGAAGTGCCCTATGCTCTCTAAGCTGTGTTTTTGAGATGTTTCAGGACACACCGTACACTTCTCCAGAGTGGCTGTTGGCAATTTACAACCCGCCCATCAGCGTAGCAAGGCTCCCATTTCTCCATGGCCCGTCCTGCATTTCTGGTTTTTACACTTATTTCAGCATGGCCCTTTTGACCGACGGGAAGCGAGCCTTCTTTGTAGCGCTGATTTGCCTTTCCAGCTTGCTTGGTTGGCCAAAAAGGGCGTATGCGTTTTTTCCTGAATATATTCAGGAAAAAACGCATACGCCCTTTTTGGCCAAGGGCATCATTGTCGACGTTTTGCCGCTTTTCATGTGCTTTCAGGGCGATTCGAATCTACCTCCTGAAATCTGTTTCCTGCAATTCTGCCTTGCTTTCAAATCCTCTTCGTTGCCTTCCCTCAATATATTTGTGGACGAGAGTTACCATTTATAACTCTGCAGGTTTGTCAATTGCAGTGCCCCTGAGCTCCAGTTTTCAACTCGCTTTAGTGGGAGCTGGCCGCAAAAGCGCAGGATTGCTTCAGGCCCTATTCTGGTTCCGGGGGGCAGGCTGAGCCTGTGGTTATTTCTTCTTCCTGATGGGAAAATAGAGTGACCTGTGCCTGTCCCAACACCTAGAGCTAGTCTCTCATTGGTTCCCCCTCTTCCCGTTCATCCTCAGGACAAATTGCAACCTTTTCGGAACCGGAGGTTAAAGGTGCTGATCCTTCAAGTAGGGAGATTGCTGGTAAAGCGGCTGGAATGGCGAACCCGAGCACAAGGAGATGAGAAATGAGGTGCGTTTTAGAAACCTTTCCCGATCGCATGGTGTACCATCTTCTGGGTTTCTCATGCAAGTTTTCGATGTAGGAAGGTGCCCTTGAACCTGGAGATTTGGGACCCATGGGATGGGTACCACGCAGTATTACTTGAAAGGGTCTGCGTTTGCCCACCCAACCTCACCAAACCTCTCAGCCCCAAGAGTGTCCACCCTTATGTCTCACCCAGCTGTGGGTCTAGGTATGGTCAATCCAGGTTGCATCACAGCCCCTGAAGGAATTTTGTAAGCATTTCTCTCTCTTTCACTGTCTTTGTTTCACGGGTTTTTAAAAGTAATTGATTTTTATAATGGGGTTTAGCTGCTTTTCACTGCTGTGTTTATGCCGCTTTACACCCACTTGACTCACTTACAGAGAGATATCAATACATAGGTTTTAAGTTTCTTACTAGTCAGATATATTCTTGTGCGGTGAATAGGGGGTGTTGAGCCCAGTTCACTGAGCAAGGAGTAGGTCTTGTGTATTACATATTGGGTTTATGGAACGGTATCTGAGCTAATTTGAAACCCTTGTTTTATGCATCACCCCACCTCTCCTTTCCCGTTAAGCAGCCATAGTGTGTTTTCTAAACGTGTGACTCTGTTCTGTTTTGTAATTCAGTTCAAGTGTAGCGGTTTTTACATTCCCTCTATAAGTGATATCTTATGATAAGTGTCTTTTTCTGTGTGACTTATTTCACTTAGAATCGTCGTACCTAAATCCACTCATCATGCTGCTACTAGCCTCATGACATTGATTTCATGGCTGAGTGATATTCCATTGTACATAAGGACCACAACTTCTTTATCCGTTTTTCTCTTTCCTGGGATATTTAAGGTGTAATGAAGTGGAGGTTCTTGTCAACAGAGCAGCCCTAAACCTTGGGGTGCCTGTGTCTTGCTGATTTTTAGTTTTCCCAATTTATACGCCCATGAGCGGAAGTGTCCTATGCTCTCTAAGCTGTGTTTTTGAGATGTTTCAGGACACACCGTACACTTCCCCAGAGTGGCTGTTGGCAATTTACAACCCGCCCATCAGCGTAGCAAGGCTCCCATTTCTCCATGGCCCGTCCTGCATTTCTGGTTTTTACACTTTTTTCAGCATGGCCCTTTTGACCGACGGGAAGCGAGCCTTCTTTGTAGCGCTGATTTGCCTTTCCAGCTTGCTTGGTTGGCCAAAAAGGGCGTATGCGTTTTTTCCTGAATATATTCAGGAAAAAACGCATACGCCCTTTTTGGCCAAGGGCATCATTGTCGACGTTTTGCCGCTTTTCATGTGCTTTCAGGGCGATTCGAATCTACCTCCTGAAATCTGTTTCCTGCAATTCTGCCTTGCTTTCAAATCCTCTTCGTTGCCTTCCCTCAATATATTTGTGGACGAGAGTTACCATTTATAACTCTGCAGGTTTGTCAATTGCAGTGCCCCTGAGCTCCAGTTTTCAACTCGCTTTAGTGGGAGCTGGCCGCAAAAGCGCAGGATTGCTTCAGGCCCTATTCTGGTTCCGGGGGGCAGGCTGAGCCTGTGGTTATTTCTTCTTCCTGATGGGAAAATAGAGTGACCTGTGCCTGTCCCAACACCTAGAGCTAGTCTCTCATTGGTTCCCCCTCTTCCCGTTCATCCTCAGGACAAATTGCAACCTTTTCGGAACCGGAGGTTAAAGGTGCTGATCCTTCAAGTAGGGAGATTGCTGGTAAAGCGGCTGGAATGGCGAACCCGAGCACAAGGAGATGAGAAATGAGGTGCGTTTTAGAAACCTTTCCCGATCGCATGGTGTACCATCTTCTGGGTTTCTCATGCAAGTTTTCGATGTAGGAAGGTGCCCTTGAACCTGGAGATTTGGGACCCATGGGATGGGTACCACGCAGTATTACTTGAAAGGGTCTGCGTTTGCCCACCCAACCTCACCAAACCTCTCAGCCCCAAGAGTGTCCACCCTTATGTCTCACCCAGCTGTGGGTCTAGGTATGGTCAATCCAGGTTGCATCACAGCCCCTGAAGGAATTTTGTAAGCATTTCTCTCTCTTTCACTGTCTTTGTTTCACGGGTTTTTAAAAGTAATTGATTTTTATAATGGGGTTTAGCTGCTTTTCACTGCTGTGTTTATGCCGCTTTACACCCACTTGACTCACTTACAGAGAGATATCAATACATAGGTTTTAAGTTTCTTACTAGTCAGATATATTCTTGTGCGGTGAATAGGGGGTGTTGAGCCCAGTTCACTGAGCAAGGAGTAGGTCTTGTGTATTACATATTGGGTTTATGGAACGGTATCTGAGCTAATTTGAAACCCTTGTTTTATGCATCACCCCACCTCTCCTTTCCCGTTAAGCAGCCATAGTGTGTTTTCTAAACGTGTGGCTCTGTTCTGTTTTGTAATTCATTTCAAGTGTAGCGGTTTTTACATTCCCTCTATAAGTGATATCTTATGATAAGTGTCTTTTTCTGTGTGACTTATTTCACTTAGAATCGTCGTACCTAAATCCACTCATCATGCTGCTACTAGCCTCATGACATTGATTTCATGGCTGAGTGATATTCCATTGTACATAAGGACCACAACTTCTTTATCCGTTTTTCTCTTTCCTGGGATATTTAAGGTGTAATGAAGTGGAGGTTCTTGTCAACAGAGCAGCCCTAAACCTTGGGGTGCCTGTGTCTTGCTGATTTTTAGTTTTCCCAATTTATACGCCCATGAGCGGAAGTGCCCTATGCTCTCTAAGCTGTGTTTTTTAGATGTTTCAGGACACACCGTACACTTCTCCAGAGTGGCTGTTGGCAATTTACAACCCGCCCATCAGCGTAGCAAGGCTCCCATTTCTCCATGGCCCGTCCTGCATTTCTGGTTTTTACACTTTTTTCAGCATGGCCCTCTTGACCGACGGGAAGCGAGCCTTCTTTGTAGCGCTGATTTGCCTTTCCAGCTTGCTTGGTTGGCCAAAAAGGGCGTATGCGTTTTTTCCTGAATATATTCAGGAAAAAACGCATACGCCCTTTTTGGCCAAGGGCATCATTGTCGACGTTTTGCCGCTTTTCATGTGCTTTCAAGGCGATTCGAATCTACCTCCTGAAATCTGTTTCCTGCAATTCTGCCTTGCTTTCAAATCCTCTTCGTTGCCTTCCCTCAATATATTTGTGGACGAGAGTTACCATTTATAACTCTGCAGGTTTGTGAATTGCAGTGCCCCTGAGCTCCAGTTTTCAACTCGCTTTAGTGGGAGCTGGCCGCAAAAGCGCAGGATTGCTTCAGGCCCTATTCTGGTTCCGGGGGGCAGGCTGAGCCTGTGGTTATTTCTTCTTCCTGATGGGAAAATAGAGTGACCTGTGCCTGTCCCAACACCTAGAGCTAGTCTCTCATTGGTTCCCCCTCTTCCCGTTCATCCTCAGGACAAATTGCAACCTTTTCGGAACCGGAGGTTAAAGGTGCTGATCCTTCAAGTAGGGAGATTGCTGGTAAAGCGGCTGGAATGGCGAACCCGAGCACAAGGAGATGAGAAATGAGGTGCGTTTTAGAAACCTTTCCCGATCGCATGGTGTACCATCTTCTGGGTTTCTCATGCAAGTTTTCGATGTAGGAAGGTGCCCTTGAACCTGGAGATTTGGGACCCATGGGATGGGTACCACGCAGTATTACTTGAAAGGGTCTGCGTTTGCCCACCCAACCTCACCAAACCTCTCAGCCCCAAGAGTGTCCACCCTTATGTCTCACCCAGCTGTGGGTCTAGGTATGGTCAATCCAGGTTGCATCACAGCCCCTGAACGAATTTTGTAAGCATTTCTCTCTCTTTCACTGTCTTTGTTTCACGGGTTTTTAAAAGTAATTGATTTTTATAATGGGGTTTAGCTGCTTTTCACTGCTGTGTTTATGCCGCTTTACACCCACTTGACTCACTTACAGAGAGATATCAATACATAGGTTTTAAGTTTCTTACTAGTCAGATATATTCTTGTGCGGTGAATAGGGGGTGTTGAGCCCAGTTCACTGAGCAAGGAGTAGGTCTTGTCTATTACATATTGGGTTTATGGAACGGTATCTGAGCTAATTTGAAACCCTTGTTTTATGCATCACCCCACCTCTCCTTTCCCGTTAAGCAGCCATAGTGTGTTTTCTAAACGTGTGACTCTGTTCTGTTTTGTAATTCAGTTCAAGTGTAGCGGTTTTTACATTCCCTCTATAAGTGATATCTTATGATAAGTGTCTTTTTCTGTGTGACTTATTTCACTTAGAATCGTCGTACCTAAATCCACTCATCATGCTGCTACTAGCCTCATGACATTGATTTCATGGCTGAGTGATATTCCATTGTACATAAGGACCACAACTTCTTTATCCGTTTTTCTCTTTCCTGGGATATTTAAGGTGTAATGAAGTGGAGGTTCTTGTCAACAGAGCAGCCCTAAACCTTGGGGTGCCTGTGTCTTGCTGATTTTTAGTTTTCCCAATTTATTCGCCCATGAGCGGAAGTGCCCTATGCTCTCTAAGCTGTGTTTTTTAGATGTTTCAGGACACACCGTACACTTCTCCAGAGTGGCTGTTGGCAATTTACAACCCGCCCATCAGCGTAGCAAGGCTCCCATTTCTCCATGGCCCGTCCTGCATTTCTGGTTTTTACACTTTTTTCAGCATGGCCCTTTTGACCGACGGGAAGCGAGCCTTCTTTGTAGCGCTGATTTGCCTTTCCAGCTTGCTTGGTTGGCCAAAAAGGGCGTATGCGTTTTTTCCTGAATATATTCAGGAAAAAACGCATACGCCCTTTTTGGCCAAGGGCATCATTGTCGACGTTTTGCCGCTTTTCATGTGCTTTCAGGGCGATTCGAATCTACCTCCTGAAATCTGTTTCCTGCAATTCTGCCTTGCTTTCAAATCCTCTTCGTTGCCTTCCCTCAATATATTTGTGGACGAGAGTTACCATTTATAACTCTGCAGGTTTGTCAATTGCAGTGCCCCTGAGCTCCAGTTTTCAACTCGCTTTAGTGGGAGCTGGCCGCAAAAGCGCAGGATTGCTTCAGGCCCTATTCTGGTTCCGGGGGGCAGGCTGAGCCTGTGATTATTTCTTCTTCCTGATGGGAAAATAGAGTGACCTGTGCCTGTCCCAACACCTAGAGCTAGTCTCTCATTGGTTGCCCCTCTTCCCGTTCATCCTCAGGACAAATTGCAACCTTTTCGGAACCGGAGGTTAAAGGTGCTGATCCTTCAAGTAGGGAGATTGCTGGTAAAGCGGCTGGAATGGCGAACCCGAGCACAAGGAGATGAGAAATGAGGTGCGTTTTAGAAACCTTTCCCGATCGCATGGTGTACCATCTTCTGGGTTTCTCATGCAAGTTTTCGATGTAGGAAGGTGCCCTTGAACCTGGAGATTTGGGACCCATGGGATGGGTACCACGCAGTATTACTTGAAAGGGTCTGCGTTTGCTCACCCAACCTCACCAAACCTCTCAGCCCCAAGAGTGTCCACCCTTATGTCTCACCCAGCTGGGGGCTAGGTATGGTCAATCCAGGTTGCATCTCAGCCCCTGAACGAATTTTGTAAGCATTTCTCTCTCTTTCACTGTCTTTGTTTCACGGGTTTTTAAAAGTAATTGATTTTTATAATGGGGTTTAGCTGCTTTTCACTGCTGTGTTTATGCCGCTTTACACCCACTTGACTCACTTACAGAGAGATATCAATACATAGGTTTTAAGTTTCTTACTAGTCAGATATATTCTTGTGCGGTGAATAGGGGGTGTTGAGCCCAGTTCACTGAGCAAGGAGTAGGTCTTGTCTATTACATATTGGGTTTATGGAACGGTATCTGAGCTAATTTGAAACCCTTGTTTTATGCATCACCCCACCTCTCCTTTCCCGTTAAGCAGCCATAGTGTGTTTTCTAAACGTGTGACTCTGTTCTGTTTTGTAATTCAGTTCAAGTGTAGCGGTTTTTACATTCCCTCTATAAGTGATATCTTATGATAAGTGTCTTTTTCTGTGTGACTTATTTCACTTAGAATCGTCCTACCTAAATCCACTCATCATGCTGCTACTAGCCTCATGACATTGATTTCATGGCTGAGTGATATTCCATTGTACATAAGGACCACAACTTCTTTATCCGTTTTTCTCTTTCCTGGGATATTTAAGGTGTAATGAAGTGGAGGTTCTTGTCAACAGAGCAGCCCTAAACCTTGGGGTGCCTGTGTCTTGCTGATTTTTAGTTTTCCCAATTTATACGCCCATGAGCGGAAGTGCCCTATGCTCTCTAAGCTGTGTTTTTTAGATGTTTCAGGACACACTGTACACTTCTCCAGAGTGGCTGTTGGCAATTTACAACCCGCCCATCAGCGTAGCAAGGCTCCCATTTCTCCATGGCCCGTCCTGCATTTCTGCTTTTTACACTTTTTTCAGCATGGCCCTTTTGACCGACGGGAAGCGAGCCTTCTTTGTAGCGCTGATTTGCCTTTCCAGCTTGCTTGGTTGGCCAAAAAGGGCGTATGCGTTTTTTCCTGAATATATTCAGGAAAAAACGCATACGCCCTTTTTGGCCAAGGGCATCATTGTCGACGTTTTGCCGCTTTTCATGTGCTTTCAAGGCGATTCGAATCTACCTCCTGAAATCTGTTTCCTGCAATTCTGCCTTGCTTTCAAATCCTCTTCGTTGCCTTCCCTCAATATATTTGTGGACGAGAGTTACCATTTATAACTCTGCAGGTTTGTGAATTGCAGTGCCCCTGAGCTCCAGTTTTCAACTCGCTTTAGTGGGAGCTGGCCGCAAAAGCGCAGGATTGCTTCAGGCCCTATTCTGGTTCCGGGGGGCAGGCTGAGCCTGTGATTATTTCTTCTTCCTGATGGGAAAATAGAGTGACCTGTGCCTGTCCCAACACCTAGAGCTAGTCTCTCATTGGTTGCCCCTCTTCCCGTTCATCCTCAGGACAAATTGCAACCTTTTCGGAACCGGAGGTTAAAGGTGTTGATCCTTCAAGTAGGGAGATTGCTGGTAAAGCGGCTGGAATGGCGAACCCGAGCACAAGGAGATGAGAAATGAGGTGCGTTTTAGAAACCTTTCCCGATCGCATGATGTACCATCTTCTGGGTTTCTCATGCAAGTTTTCGATGTAGGAAGGTGCCCTTGAACCTGGAGATTTGGGACCCATGGGATGGGTACCACGCAGTATTACTTGAAAGGGTCTGCGTTTGCTCACCCAACCTCACCAAACCTCTCAGCCCCAAGAGTGTCCACCCTTATGTCTCACCCAGCTGTGGGTCTAGGTATGGTCAATCCAGGTTGCATCACAGCCCCTGAAGGAATTTTGTAAGCATTTCTCTCTCTTTCACTGTCTTTGTTTCACGGGTTTTTAAAAGTAATTGATTTTTATAATGGGGTTTAGCTGCTTTTCACTGCTGTGTTTATGCCGCTTTACACCCACTTGACTCACTTACAGAGAGATATCAATACATAGGTTTTAAGTTTCTTAGTAGTCAGATATATTCTTGTGCGGTGAATAGGGGGTGTTGAGCCCAGTTCACTGAGCAAGGAGTAGGTCTTGTCTATTACATATTGGGTTTATGGAACGGTATCTGAGCTAATTTGAAACCCTTGTTTTATGCATCACCCCACCTCTCCTTTCCCGTTAAGCAGCCATAGTGTGTTTTCTAAACGTGTGACTCTGTTCTGTTTTGTAATTCAGTTCAAGTGTAGCGGTTTTTACATTCCCTCTATAAGTGATATCTTATGATAAGTGTCTTTTTCTGTGTGACTTATTTCACTTAGAATTGTCGTACCTAAATCCACTCATCATGCTGCTACTAGCCTCATGACATTGATTTCATGGCTGAGTGATATTCCATTGTACATAAGGACCACAACTTCTTTATCCGTTTTTCTCTTTCCTGGGATATTTAAGGTGTAATGAAGTGGAGGTTCTTGTCAGGAGAGCAGCCGTAAACCTTGGGGTGCCTGTGTCTTGCTGATTTTTAGTTTTCCCAATTTATACGCCCATGAGCGGAAGTGCCCTATGCTCTCTAAGCTGTGTTTTTCAGATGTTTCAGGACACACCGTACACTTCTCCAGAGTGGCTGTTGGCAATTTACAACCCGCCCATCAGCGTAGCAAGGCTCCCATTTCTCCATGGCCTGTCCTGCATTTCTGCTTTTTACACTTTTTTCAGCATGGCCCTTTTGACCGACGGGAAGCGAGCCTTCTTTGTAGCGCTGATTTGCCTTTCCAGCTTGCTTGGTTGGCCAAAAAGGGCGTATGCGTTTTTTCCTGAATATATTCAGGAAAAAACGCATACGCCCTTTTTGGCCAAGGGCATCATTGTCGACGTTTTGCCGCTTTTCATGTGCTTTCAGGGCGATTCGAATCTACCTCCTGAAATCTGTTTCCTGCAATTCTGCCTTGCTTTCAAATCCTCTTCGTTGCCTTCCCTCAATATATTTGTGGACGAGAGTTACCATTTATAACTCTGCAGGTTTGTGAATTGCAGTGCCCCTGAGCTCCAGTTTTCAACTCGCTTTAGTGGGAGCTGGCCGCAAAAGCGCAGGATTGCTTCAGGCCCTATTCTGGTTCCGGGGGGCAGGCTGAGCCTGTGATTATTTCTTCTTCCTGATGGGAAAATAGAGTGACCTGTGCCTGTCCCAACACCTAGAGCTAGTCTCTCATTGGTTGCCCCTCTTCCCGTTCATCCTCAGGACAAATTGCAACCTTTTCGGAACCGGAGGTTAAAGGTGCTGATCCTTCAAGTAGGGAGATTGCTGGTAAAGCGGCTGGAATGGCGAACCCGAGCACAAGGAGATGAGAAATGAGGTGCGTTTTAGAAACCTTTCCCGATCGCATGGTGTACCATCTTCTGGGTTTCTCATGCAAGTTTTCGATGTAGGAAGGTGCCCTTGAACCTGGAGATTTGGGACCCATGGGATGGGTACCACGCAGTATTACTTGAAAGGGTCTGCGTTTGCTCACCCAACCTCACCAAACCTCTCAGCCCCAAGAGTGTCCACCCTTATGTCTCACCCAGCTGTGGGTCTAGGTATGGTCAATCCAGGTTGCATCACAGCCCCTGAACGAATTTTGTAAGCATTTCTCTCTCTTTCACTGTCTTTGTTTCACGGGTTTTTAAAAGTAATTGATTTTTATAATGGGGTTTAGCTGCTTTTCACTGCTGTGTTTATGCCGCTTTACACCCACTTGACTCACTTACAGAGAGATATCAATACATAGGTTTTAAGTTTCTTACTAGTCAGATATATTCTTGTGCGGTGAATAGGGGGTGTTG
Organism: Balaenoptera borealis; assembly: GCF_965194805.1. Taxonomy (NCBI): domain Eukaryota; kingdom Metazoa; phylum Chordata; class Mammalia; order Artiodactyla; family Balaenopteridae; genus Balaenoptera; species Balaenoptera borealis. Next base: position 254,762 of record NW_028123392.1, on the reverse strand, counting down.
AGCCCAGTTCACTGAGCAAGGAGTAGGTCTTGTCTATTACATATTGGGTTTATGGAACGGTATCTGAGCTAATTTGAAACCCTTGTTTTATGCATCACCCCACCTCTCCTTTCCCGTTAAGCAGCCATAGTGTGTTTTCTAAACGTGTGACTCTGTTCTGTTTTGTAATTCAGTTCAAGTGTAGCGGTTTTTACATTCCCTCTATAAGTGATATCTTATGATAAGTGTCTTTTTCTGTGTGACTTATTTCACTTAGAATCGTCGTACCTAAATCCACTCATCATGCTGCTACTAGCCTCATGACATTGATTTCATGGCTGAGTGATATTCCATTGTACATAAGGACCACAACTTCTTTATCCGTTTTTCTCTTTCCTGGGATATTTAAGGTGTAATGAAGTGGAGGTTCTTGTCAACAGAGCAGCCCTAAACCTTGGGGTGCCTGTGTCTTGCTGATTTTTAGTTTTCCCAATTTATACGCCCATGAGCGGAAGTGCCCTATGCTCTCTAAGCTGTGTTTTTGAGATGTTTCAGGACACACCGTACACTTCCCCAGAGTGGCTGTTGGCAATTTACAACCCGCCCATCAGCGTAGCAAGGCTCCCATTTCTCCATGGCCCGTCCTGCATTTCTGGTTTTTACACTTTTTTCAGCATGGCCCTTTTGACCGACGGGAAGCGAGCCTTCTTTGTAGCGCTGATTTGCCTTTCCAGCTTGCTTGGTTGGCCAAAAAGGGCGTATGCGTTTTTTCCTGAATATATTCAGGAAAAAACGCATACGCCCTTTTTGGCCAAGGGCATCATTGTCGACGTTTTGCCGCTTTTCATGTGCTTTCAGGGCGATTCGAATCTACCTCCTGAAATCTGTTTCCTGCAATTCTGCCTTGCTTTCAAATCCTCTTCGTTGCCTTCCCTCAATATATTTGTGGACGAGAGTTACCATTTATAACTCTGCAGGTTTGTCAATTGCAGTGCCCCTGAGCTCCAGTTTTCAACTCGCTTTAGTGGGAGCTGGCCGCAAAAGCGCAGGATTGCTTCAGGCCCTATTCTGGTTCCGGGGGGCAGGCTGAGCCTGTGGTTATTTCTTCTTCCTGATGGGAAAATAGAGTGACCTGTGCCTGTCCCAACACCTAGAGCTAGTCTCTCATTGGTTCCCCCTCTTCCCGTTCATCCTCAGGACAAATTGCAACCTTTTCGGAACCGGAGGTTAAAGGTGCTGATCCTTCAAGTAGGGAGATTGCTGGTAAAGCGGCTGGAATGGCGAACCCGAGCACAAGGAGATGAGAAATGAGGTGCGTTTTAGAAACCTTTCCCGATCGCATGGTGTACCATCTTCTGGGTTTCTCATGCAAGTTTTCGATGTAGGAAGGTGCCCTTGAACCTGGAGATTTGGGACCCATGGGATGGGTACCACGCAGTATTACTTGAAAGGGTCTGCGTTTGCCCACCCAACCTCACCAAACCTCTCAGCCCCAAGAGTGTCCACCCTTATGTCTCACCCAGCTGTGGGTCTAGGTATGGTCAATCCAGGTTGCATCACAGCCCCTGAACGAATTTTGTAAGCATTTCTCTCTCTTTCACTGTCTTTGTTTCACGGGTTTTTAAAAGTAATTGATTTTTATAATGGGGTTTAGCTGCTTTTCACTGCTGTGTTTATGCCGCTTTACACCCACTTGACTCACTTACAGAGAGATATCAATACATAGGTTTTAAGTTTCTTACTAGTCAGATATATTCTTGTGCGGTGAATAGGGGGTGTTGAGCCCAGTTCACTGAGCAAGGAGTAGGTCTTGTCTATTACATATTGGGTTTATGGAACGGTATCTGAGCTAATTTGAAACCCTTGTTTTATGCATCACCCCACCTCTCCTTTCCCGTTAAGCAGCCATAGTGTGTTTTCTAAACGTGTGACTCTGTTCTGTTTTGTAATTCAGTTCAAGTGTAGCGGTTTTTACATTCCCTCTATAAGTGATATCTTATGATAAGTGTCTTTTTCTGTGTGACTTATTTCACTTAGAATCGTCGTACCTAAATCCACTCATCATGCTGCTACTAGCCTCATGACATTGATTTCATGGCTGAGTGATATTCCATTGTACATAAGGACCACAACTTCTTTATCCGTTTTTCTCTTTCCTGGGATATTTAAGGTGTAATGAAGTGGAGGTTCTTGTCAACAGAGCAGCCCTAAACCTTGGGGTGCCTGTGTCTTGCTGATTTTTAGTTTTCCCAATTTATTCGCCCATGAGCGGAAGTGCCCTATGCTCTCTAAGCTGTGTTTTTTAGATGTTTCAGGACACACCGTACACTTCTCCAGAGTGGCTGTTGGCAATTTACAACCCGCCCATCAGCGTAGCAAGGCTCCCATTTCTCCATGGCCCATCCTGCATTTCTGGTTTTTACACTTTTTTCAGCATGGCCCTTTTGACCGACGGGAAGCGAGCCTTCTTTGTAGCGCTGATTTGCCTTTCCAGCTTGCTTGGTTGGCCAAAAAGGGCGTATGCGTTTTTTCCTGAATATATTCAGGAAAAAACGCATACGCCCTTTTTGGCCAAGGGCATCATTGTCGACGTTTTGCCGCTTTTCATGTGCTTTCAAGGCGATTCGAATCTACCTCCTGAAATCTGTTTCCTGCAATTCTGCCTTGCTTTCAAATCCTCTTCGTTGCCTTCCCTCAATATATTTGTGGACGAGAGTTACCATTTATAACTCTGCAGCTTTGTGAATTGCAGTGCCCCTGAGCTCTAGTTTTCAACTCGCTTTAGTGGGAGCTGGCCACAAAAGCGCAGGATTGCTTCAGGCCCTATTCTGGTTCCGGGGGGCAGGCTGAGCCTGTGGTTATTTCTTCTTCCTGATGGGAAAATAGAGTGACCTGTGCCTGTCCCAACACCTAGAGCTAGTCTCTCATTGGTTCCCCCTCTTCCCTTTCATCCTCAGGACAAATTGCAACCTTTTCGGAACCGGAGGTTAAAGGTGCTGATCCTTCAAGTAGGGAGATTGCTGGTAAAGCGGCTGGAATGGCGAACCCGAGCACAAGGAGATGAGAAATGAGGTGCGTTTTAGAAACCTTTCCCGATCGCATGGTGTACCATCTTCTGGGTTTCTCATGCAAGTTTTCGATGTAGGAAGGTGCCCTTGAACCTGGAGATTTGGGACCCATGGGATGGGTACCACGCAGTATTACTTGAAAGGGTCTGCGTTTGCCCACCCAACCTCACCAAACCTCTCAGCCCCAAGAGTGTCCACCCTTATGTCTCACCCAGCTGTGGGTCTAGGTATGGTCAATCCAGGTTGCATCACAGCCCCTGAACGAATTTTGTAAGCATTTCTCTCTCTTTCACTGTCTTTGTTTCACGGGTTTTTAAAAGTAATTGATTTTTATAATGGGGTTTAGCTGCTTTTCACTGCTGTGTTTATGCCGCTTTACACCCACTTGACTCACTTACAGAGAGATATCAATACATAGGTTTTAAGTTTCTTACTAGTCAGATATATTCTTGTGCGGTGAATAGGGGGTGTTGAGCCCAGTTCACTGAGCAAGGAGTAGGTCTTGTCTATTACATATTGGGTTTATGGAACGGTATCTGAGCTAATTTGAAACCCTTGTTTTATGCATCACCCCACCTCTCCTTTCCCGTTAAGCAGCCATAGTGTGTTTTCTAAACGTGTGACTCTGTTCTGTTTTGTAATTCAGTTCAAGTGTAGCGGTTTTTACATTCCCTCTATAAGTGATATCTTATGATAAGTGTCTTTTTCTGTGTGACTTATTTCACTTAGAATCGTCGTACCTAAATCCACTCATCATGCTGCTACTAGCCTCATGACATTGATTTCATGGCTGAGTGATATTCCATTGTACATAAGGACCACAACTTCTTTATCCGTTTTTCTCTTTCCTGGGATATTTAAGGTGTAATGAAGTGGAGGTTCTTGTCAACAGAGCAGCCCTAAACCTTGGGGTGCCTGTGTCTTGCTGATTTTTAGTTTTCCCAATTTATACGCCCATGAGCAGAAGTGCCCTATGCTCTCTAAGCTGTGTTTTTTAGATGTTTCAGGACACACCGTACACTTCTCCAGAGTGGCTGTTGGCAATTTACAACCCGCCCATCAGCGTAGCAAGGCTCCCATTTCTCCATGGCCCGTCCTGCATTTCTGGTTTTTACACTTTTTTCAGCATGGCCCTTTTGACCGACGGGAAGCGAGCCTTCTTTGTAGCGCTGATTTGCCTTTCCAGCTTGCTTGGTTGGCCAAAAAGGGCGTATGCGTTTTTTCCTGAATATATTCAGGAAAAAACGCATACGCCCTTTTTGGCCAAGGGCATCATTGTCGACGTTTTGCCGCTTTTCATGTGCTTTCAGGGCGATTCGAATCTACCTCCTGAAATCTGTTTCCTGCAATTCTGCCTTGCTTTCAAATCCTCTTCGTTGCCTTCCCTCAATATATTTGTGGACGAGAGTTACCATTTATAACTCTGCAGGTTTGTCAATTGCAGTGCCCCTGAGCTCCAGTTTTCAACTCGCTTTAGTGGGAGCTGGCCGCAAAAGCGCAGGATTGCTTCAGGCCCTATTCTGGTTCCGGGGGGCAGGCTGAGCCTGTGATTATTTCTTCTTCCTGATGGGAAAATAGAGTGACCTGTGCCTGTCCCAACACCTAGAGCTAGTCTCTCATTGGTTGCCCCTCTTCCCGTTCATCCTCAGGACAAATTGCAACCTTTTCGGAACCGGAGGTTAAAGGTGCTGATCCTTCAAGTAGGGAGATTGCTGGTAAAGCGGCTGGAATGGCGAACCCGAGCACAAGGAGATGAGAAATGAGGTGCGTTTTAGAAACCTTTCCCGATCGCATGGTGTACCATCTTCTGGGTTTCTCATGCAAGTTTTCGATGTAGGAAGGTGCCCTTGAACCTGGAGATTTGGGACCCATGGGATGGGTACCACGCAGTATTACTTGAAAGGGTCTGCGTTTGCTCACCCAACCTCACCAAACCTCTCAGCCCCAAGAGTGTCCACCCTTATGTCTCACCCAGCTGTGGGTCTAGGTATGGTCAATCCAGGTTGCATCTCAGCCCCTGAACGAATTTTGTAAGCATTTCTCTCTCTTTCACTGTCTTTGTTTCACGGGTTTTTAAAAGTAATTGATTTTTATAATGGGGTTTAGCTGCTTTTCACTGCTGTGTTTATGCCGCTTTACACCCACTTGACTCACTTACAGAGAGATATCAATACATAGGTTTTAAGTTTCTTACTAGTCAGATATATTCTTGTGCGGTGAATAGGGGGTGTTGAGCCCAGTTCACTGAGCAAGGAGTAGGTCTTGTCTATTACATATTGGGTTTATGGAACGGTATCTGAGCTAATTTGAAACCCTTGTTTTATGCATCACCCCACCTCTCCTTTCCCGTTAAGCAGCCATAGTGTGTTTTCTAAACGTGTGACTCTGTTCTGTTTTGTAATTCAGTTCAAGTGTAGCGGTTTTTACATTCCCTCTATAAGTGATATCTTATGATAAGTGTCTTTTTCTGTGTGACTTATTTCACTTAGAATCGTCCTACCTAAATCCACTCATCATGCTGCTACTAGCCTCATGACATTGATTTCATGGCTGAGTGATATTCCATTGTACATAAGGACCACAACTTCTTTATCCGTTTTTCTCTTTCCTGGGATATTTAAGGTGTAATGAAGTGGAGGTTCTTGTCAACAGAGCAGCCCTAAACCTTGGGGTGCCTGTGTCTTGCTGATTTTTAGTTTTCCCAATTTATACGCCCATGAGCGGAAGTGCCCTATGCTCTCTAAGCTGTGTTTTTTAGATGTTTCAGGACACACTGTACACTTCTCCAGAGTGGCTGTTGGCAATTTACAACCCGCCCATCAGCGTAGCAAGGCTCCCATTTCTCCATGGCCCGTCCTGCATTTCTGCTTTTTACACTTTTTTCAGCATGGCCCTTTTGACCGACGGGAAGCGAGCCTTCTTTGTAGCGCTGATTTGCCTTTCCAGCTTGCTTGGTTGGCCAAAAAGGGCGTATGCGTTTTTTCCTGAATATATTCAGGAAAAAACGCATACGCCCTTTTTGGCCAAGGGCATCATTGTCGACGTTTTGCCGCTTTTCATGTGCTTTCAAGGCGATTCGAATCTACCTCCTGAAATCTGTTTCCTGCAATTCTGCCTTGCTTTCAAATCCTCTTCGTTGCCTTCCCTCAATATATTTGTGGACGAGAGTTACCATTTATAACTCTGCAGGTTTGTGAATTGCAGTGCCCCTGAGCTCCAGTTTTCAACTCGCTTTAGTGGGAGCTGGCCGCAAAAGCGCAGGATTGCTTCAGGCCCTATTCTGGTTCCGGGGGGCAGGCTGAGCCTGTGATTATTTCTTCTTCCTGATGGGAAAATAGAGTGACCTGTGCCTGTCCCAACACCTAGAGCTAGTCTCTCATTGGTTGCCCCTCTTCCCGTTCATCCTCAGGACAAATTGCAACCTTTTCGGAACCGGAGGTTAAAGGTGTTGATCCTTCAAGTAGGGAGATTGCTGGTAAAGCGGCTGGAATGGCGAACCCGAGCACAAGGAGATGAGAAATGAGGTGCGTTTTAGAAACCTTTCCCGATCGCATGATGTACCATCTTCTGGGTTTCTCATGCAAGTTTTCGATGTAGGAAGGTGCCCTTGAACCTGGAGATTTGGGACCCATGGGATGGGTACCACGCAGTATTACTTGAAAGGGTCTGCGTTTGCTCACCCAACCTCACCAAACCTCTCAGCCCCAAGAGTGTCCACCCTTATGTCTCACCCAGCTGTGGGTCTAGGTATGGTCAATCCAGGTTGCATCACAGCCCCTGAAGGAATTTTGTAAGCATTTCTCTCTCTTTCACTGTCTTTGTTTCACGGGTTTTTAAAAGTAATTGATTTTTATAATGGGGTTTAGCTGCTTTTCACTGCTGTGTTTATGCCGCTTTACACCCACTTGACTCACTTACAGAGAGATATCAATACATAGGTTTTAAGTTTCTTAGTAGTCAGATATATTCTTGTGCGGTGAATAGGGGGTGTTGAGCCCAGTTCACTGAGCAAGGAGTAGGTCTTGTCTATTACATATTGGGTTTATGGAACGGTATCTGAGCTAATTTGAAACCCTTGTTTTATGCATCACCCCACCTCTCCTTTCCCGTTAAGCAGCCATAGTGTGTTTTCTAAACGTGTGACTCTGTTCTGTTTTGTAATTCAGTTCAAGTGTAGCGGTTTTTACATTCCCTCTATAAGTGATATCTTATGATAAGTGTCTTTTTCTGTGTGACTTATTTCACTTAGAATTGTCGTACCTAAATCCACTCATCATGCTGCTACTAGCCTCATGACATTGATTTCATGGCTGAGTGATATTCCATTGTACATAAGGACCACAACTTCTTTATCCGTTTTTCTCTTTCCTGGGATATTTAAGGTGTAATGAAGTGGAGGTTCTTGTCAAGAGAGCAGCCGTAAACCTTGGGGTGCCTGTGTCTTGCTGATTTTTAGTTTTCCCAATTTATACGCCCATGAGCGGAAGTGCCCTATGCTCTCTAAGCTGTGTTTTTCAGATGTTTCAGGACACACCGTACACTTCTCCAGAGTGGCTGTTGGCAATTTACAACCCGCCCATCAGCGTAGCAAGGCTCCCATTTCTCCATGGCCTGTCCTGCATTTCTGCTTTTTACACTTTTTTCAGCATGGCCCTTTTGACCGACGGGAAGCGAGCCTTCTTTGTAGCGCTGATTTGCCTTTCCAGCTTGCTTGGTTGGCCAAAAAGGGCGTATGCGTTTTTTCCTGAATATATTCAGGAAAAAACGCATACGCCCTTTTTGGCCAAGGGCATCATTGTCGACGTTTTGCCGCTTTTCATGTGCTTTCAAGGCGATTCGAATCTACCTCCTGAAATCTGTTTCCTGCAATTCTGCCTTGCTTTCAAATCCTCTTCGTTGCCTTCCCTCAATATATTTGTGGACGAGAGTTACCATTTATAACTCTGCAGGTTTGTGAATTGCAGTGCCCCTGAGCTCCAGTTTTCAACTCGCTTTAGTGGGAGCTGGCCGCAAAAGCGCAGGATTGCTTCAGGCCCTATTCTGGTTCCGGGGGGCAGGCTGAGCCTGTGATTATTTCTTCTTCCTGATGGGAAAATAGAGTGACCTGTGCCTGTCCCAACACCTAGAGCTAGTCTCTCATTGGTTGCCCCTCTTCCCGTTCATCCTCAGGACAAATTGCAACCTTTTCGGAACCGGAGGTTAAAGGTGCTGATCCTTCAAGTAGGGAGATTGCTGGTAAAGTGGCTGGAATGGCGAACCCGAGCACAAGGAGATGAGAAATGAGGTGCGTTTTAGAAACCTTTCCCGATCGCATGGTGTACCATCTTCTGGGTTTCTCATGCAAGTTTTCGATGTAGGAAGGTGCCCTTGAACCTGGAGATTTGGGACCCATGGGATGGGTACCACGCAGTATTACTTGAAAGGGTCTGCGTTTGCTCACCCAACCTCACCAAACCTCTCAGCCCCAAGAGTGTCCACCCTTATGTCTCACCCAGCTGTGGGTCTAGGTATGGTCAATCCAGGTTGCATCACAGCCCCTGAAGGAATTTTGTAAGCATTTCTCTCTCTTTCACTGTCTTTGTTTCACGGGTTTTTAAAAGTAATTGATTTTTATAATGGGGTTTAGCTGCTTTTCACTGCTGTGTTTATGCCGCTTTACACCCACTTGACTCACTTACAGAGAGATATCAATACATAGGTTTTAAGTTTCTTACTAGTCAGATATATTCTTGTGTGGTGAATAGGGGGTGTTGAGTCCAGTTCACTGAGCAAGGAGTAGGTCTTGTCTATTACATATTGGGTTTATGGAACGGTATCTGAGCTAATTTGAAACCCTTGTTTTATGCATCACCCCACCTCTCCTTTCCCGTTAAGCAGCCATAGTGTGTTTTCTAAACGTGTGACCCTGTTCTGTTTTGTAATTCAGTTCAAGTGTAGCGGTTTTTACATTCCCTCTATAAGTGATATCTTATGATAAGTGTCTTTTTCTGTGTGACTTATTTCACTTAGAATCGTCGTACCTAAATCCACTCATCATGCTGCTACTAGCCTCATGACATTGATTTCATGGCTGAGTGATATTCCATTGTACATAAGGACCACAACTTCTTTATCCGTTTTTCTCTTTCCTGGGATATTTAAGGTGTAATGAAGTGGAGGTTCTTGTCAACAGAGCAGCCCTAAACCTTGGGGTGCCTGTGTCTTGCTGATTTTTAGTTTTCCCAATTTATACGCCCATGAGCGGAAGTGCCCTATGCTCTCTAAGCTGTGTTTTTTAGATGTTTCAGGACACACCGTACACTTCTCCAGAGTGGCTGTTGGCAATTTACAACCCGCCCATCAGCGTAGCAAGGCTCCCATTTCTCCATGGCCCGTCCTGCATTTCTGCTTTTTACACTTTTTTCAGCATGGCCCTTTTGACCGACGGGAAGCGAGCCTTCTTTGTAGCGCTGATTTGCCTTTCCAGCTTGCTTGGTTGGCCAAAAAGGGCGTATGCGTTTTTTCCTGAATATATTCAGGAAAAAACGCATACGCCCTTTTTGGCCAAGGGCATCATTGTCGACGTTTTGCCGCTTTTCATGTGCTTTCAGGGCGATTCGAATCTACCTCCTGAAATCTGTTTCCTGCAATTCTGCCTTGCTTTCAAATCCTCTTCGTTGCCTTCCCTCAATATATTTGTGGACGAGAGTTACCATTTATAACTCTGCAGCTTTGTGAATTGCAGTGCCCCTGAGCTCCATTTTTCAACTCGCTTTAGTGGGAGCTGGCCGCAAAAGCGCAGGATTGCTTCAGGCCCTATTCTGGTTCCGGGGGGCAGGCTGAGCCTGTGGTTATTTCTTCTTCCTGATGGGAAAATAGAGTGACCTGTGCCTGTCCCAACACCTAGAGCTAGTCTCTCATTGGTTCCCCCTCTTCCCGTTCATCCTCAGGACAAATTGCAACCTTTTCGGAACCGGAGGTTAAAGGTGCGGATCCTTCAAGTAGGGAGATTGCTGGTAAAGCGGCTGGAATGGCGAACCCGAGCACAAGGAGATGAGAAATGAGGTGCGTTTTAGAAACCTTTCCCAATCGCATGGTGTACCATCTTCTGGGTTTCTCATGCAAGTTTTCGATGTAGGAAGGTGCCCTTGAACCTGGAGATTTGGGACCCATGGGATGGGTACCATGCAGTATTACTTGAAAGGGTCTGTGTTTGCCCACCCAACCTCACCAAACCTCTCAGCCCCAAGAGTGTCCACCCTTATGTCTCACCCAGCTGTGGGTCTAGGTATGGTCAATCCAGGTTGCATCACAGCCCCTGAACGAATTTTGTAAGCATTTCTCTCTCTTTCACTGTCTTTGTTTCACGGGTTTTTAAAAGTAATTGATTTTTATAATGGGGTTTAGCTGCTTTTCACTGCTGTGTTTATGCCGCTTTACACCCACTTGACTCACTTACAGAGAGATATCAATACATAGGTTTTAAGTTTCTTACTAGTCAGATATATTCTTGTGTGGTGAATAGGGGGTGTTGAGTCCAGTTCACTGAGCAAGGAGTAGGTCTTGTCTATTACATATTGGGTTTATGGAACGGTATCTGAGCTAATTTGAAACCCTTGTTTTATGCATCACCCCACCTCTCCTTTCCCGTTAAGCAGCCATAGTGTGTTTTCTAAACGTGTGACCCTGTTCTGTTTTGTAATTCAGTTCAAGTGTAGCGGTTTTTACATTCCCTCTATAAGTGATATCTTATGATAAGTGTCTTTTTCTGTGTGACTTATTTCACTTAGAATCGTCGTACCTAAATCCACTCATCATGCTGCTACTAGCCTCATGACATTGATTTCATGGCTGAGTGATATTCCATTGTACATAAGGACCACAACTTCTTTATCCGTTTTTCTCTTTCCTGGGATATTTAAGGTGTAATGAAGTGGAGGTTCTTGTCAACAGAGCAGCCCTAAACCTTGGGGTGCCTGTGTCTTGCTGATTTTTAGTTTTCCCAATTTATACGCCCATGAGCGGAAGTGCCCTATGCTCTCTAAGCTGTGTTTTTTAGATGTTTCAGGACACACCGTACACTTCTCCAGAGTGGCTGTTGGCAATTTACAACCCGCCCATCAGCGTAGCAAGGCTCCCATTTCTCCATGGCCCGTCCTGCATTTCTGCTTTTTACACTTTTTTCAGCATGGCCCTTTTGACCGACGGGAAGCGAGCCTTCTTTGTAGCGCTGATTTGCCTTTCCAGCTTGCTTGGTTGGCCAAAAAGGGCGTATGCGTTTTTTCCTGAATATATTCAGGAAAAAACGCATACGCCCTTTTTGGCCAAGGGCATCATTGTCGACGTTTTGCCGCTTTTCATGTGCTTTCAAGGCGATTCGAATCTACCTCCTGAAATCTGTTTCCTGCAATTCTGCCTTGCTTTCAAATCCTCTTCGTTGCCTTCCCTCAATATATTTGTGGACGAGAGTTACCATTTATAACTCTGCAGGTTTGTGAATTGCAGTGCCCCTGAGCTCCATTTTTCAACTCGCTTTAGTGGGAGCTGGCCGCAAAAGCGCAGGATTGCTTCAGGCCCTATTCTGGTTCCGGGGGGCAGGCTGAGCCTGTGGTTATTTCTTCTTCCTGATGGGAAAATAGAGTGACCTGTGCCTGTCCCAACACCTAGAGCTAGTCTCTCATTGGTTCCCCCTCTTCCCGTTCATCCTCAGGACAAATTGCAACCTTTTCGGAACCGGAGGTTAAAGGTGCTGATCCTTCAAGTAGGGAGATTGCTGGTAAAGCGGCTGGAATGGCGAACCCGAGCACAAGGAGATGAGAAATGAGGTGCGTTTTAGAAACCTTTCCCGATCGCATGGTGTACCATCTTCTGGGTTTCTCATGCAAGTTTTCGATGTAGGAAGGTGCCCTTGAACCTGGAGATTTGGGACCCATGGGATGGGTACCATGCAGTATTACTTGAAAGGGTCTGTGTTTGCCCACCCAACCTCACCAAACCTCTCAGCCCCAAGAGTGTCCACCCTTATGTCTCACCCAGCTGTGGGTCTAGGTATGGTCAATCCAGGTTGCATCACAGCCCCTGAACGAATTTTGTAAGCATTTCTCTCTCTTTCACTGTCTTTGTTTCACGGGTTTTTAAAAGTAATTGATTTTTATAATGGGGTTTAGCTGCTTTTCACTGCTGTGTTTATGCCGCTTTACACCCACTTGACTCACTTACAGAGAGATATCAATACATAGGTTTTAAGTTTCTTACTAGTCAGATATATTCTTGTGTGGTGAATAGGGGGTGTTGAGTCCAGTTCACTGAGCAAGGAGTAGGTCTTGTCTATTACATATTGGGTTTATGGAACGGTATCTGAGCTAATTTGAAACCCTTGTTTTATGCATCACCCCACCTCTCCTTTCCCGTTAAGCAGCCATAGTGTGTTTTCTAAACGTGTGACCCTGTTCTGTTTTGTAATTCAGTTCAAGTGTAGCGGTTTTTACATTCCCTCTATAAGTGATATCTTATGATAAGTGTCTTTTTCTGTGTGACTTATTTCACTTAGAATCGTCGTACCTAAATCCACTCATCATGCTGCTACTAGCCTCATGACATTGATTTCATGGCTGAGTGATATTCCATTGTACATAAGGACCACAACTTCTTTATCCGTTTTTCTCTTTCCTGGGATATTTAAGGTGTAATGAAGTGGAGGTTCTTGTCAACAGAGCAGCCCTAAACCTTGGGGTGCCTGTGTCTTGCTGATTTTTAGTTTTCCCAATTTATACGCCCATGAGCGGAAGTGCCCTATGCTCTCTAAGCTGTGTTTTTTAGATGTTTCAGGACACACCGTACACTTCTCCAGAGTGGCTGTTGGCAATTTACAACCCGCCCATCAGCGTAGCAAGGCTCCCATTTCTCCATGGCCCGTCCTGCATTTCTGCTTTTTACACTTTTTTCAGCATGGCCCTTTTGACCGACGGGAAGCGAGCCTTCTTTGTAGCGCTGATTTGCCTTTCCAGCTTGCTTGGTTGGCCAAAAAGGGCGTATGCGTTTTTTCCTGAATATATTCAGGAAAAAACGCATACGCCCTTTTTGGCCAAGGGCATCATTGTCGACGTTTTGCCGCTTTTCATGTGCTTTCAGGGCGATTCGAATCTACCTCCTGAAATCTGTTTCCTGCAATTCTGCCTTGCTTTCAAATCCTCTTCGTTGCCTTCCCTCAATATATTTGTGGACGAGAGTTACCATTTATAACTCTGCAGCTTTGTGAATTGCAGTGCCCCTGAGCTCCATTTTTCAACTCGCTTTAGTGGGAGCTGGCCGCAAAAGCGCAGGATTGCTTCAGGCCCTATTCTGGTTCCGGGGGGCAGGCTGAGCCTGTGGTTATTTCTTCTTCCTGATGGGAAAATAGAGTGACCTGTGCCTGTCCCAACACCTAGAGCTAGTCTCTCATTGGTTCCCCCTCTTCCCGTTCATCCTCAGGACAAATTGCAACCTTTTCGGAACCGGAGGTTAAAGGTGCGGATCCTTCAAGTAGGGAGATTGCTGGTAAAGCGGCTGGAATGGCGAACCCGAGCACAAGGAGATGAGAAATGAGGTGCGTTTTAGAAACCTTTCCCGATCGCATGGTGTACCATCTTCTGGGTTTCTCATGCAAGTTTTCGATGTAGGAAGGTGCCCTTGAACCTGGAGATTTGGGACCCATGGGATGGGTACCATGCAGTATTACTTGAAAGGGTCTGTGTTTGCCCACCCAACCTCACCAAACCTCTCAGCCCCAAGAGTGTCCACCCTTATGTCTCACCCAGCTGTGGGTCTAGGTATGGTCAATCCAGGTTGCATCACAGCCCCTGAACGAATTTTGTAAGCATTTCTCTCTCTTTCACTGTCTTTGTTTCACGGGTTTTTAAAAGTAATTGATTTTTATAATGGGGTTTAGCTGCTTTTCACTGCTGTGTTTATGCCGCTTTACACCCACTTGACTCACTTACAGAGAGATATCAATACATAGGTTTTAAGTTTCTTACTAGTCAGATATATTCTTGTGTGGTGAATAGGGGGTGTTGAGTCCAGTTCACTGAGCAAGGAGTAGGTCTTGTCTATTACATATTGGGTTTATGGAACGGTATCTGAGCTAATTTGAAACCCTTGTTTTATGCATCACCCCACCTCTCCTTTCCCGTTAAGCAGCCATAGTGTGTTTTCTAAACGTGTGACCCTGTTCTGTTTTGTAATTCAGTTCAAGTGTAGCGGTTTTTACATTCCCTCTATAAGTGATATCTTATGATAAGTGTCTTTTTCTGTGTGACTTATTTCACTTAGAATCGTCGTACCTAAATCCACTCATCATGCTGCTACTAGCCTCATGACATTGATTTCATGGCTGAGTGATATTCCATTGTACATAAGGACCACAACTTCTTTATCCGTTTTTCTCTTTCCTGGGATATTTAAGGTGTAATGAAGTGGAGGTTCTTGTCAACAGAGCAGCCCTAAACCTTGGGGTGCCTGTGTCTTGCTGATTTTTAGTTTTCCCAATTTATACGCCCATGAGCGGAAGTGCCCTATGCTCTCTAAGCTGTGTTTTTTAGATGTTTCAGGACACACCGTACACTTCTCCAGAGTGGCTGTTGGCAATTTACAACCCGCCCATCAGCGTAGCAAGGCTCCCATTTCTCCATGGCCCGTCCTGCATTTCTGCTTTTTACACTTTTTTCAGCATGGCCCTTTTGACCGACGGGAAGCGAGCCTTCTTTGTAGCGCTGATTTGCCTTTCCAGCTTGCTTGGTTGGCCAAAAAGGGCGTATGCGTTTTTTCCTGAATATATTCAGGAAAAAACGCATACGCCCTTTTTGGCCAAGGGCATCATTGTCGACGTTTTGCCGCTTTTCATGTGCTTTCAAGGCGATTCGAATCTACCTCCTGAAATCTGTTTCCTGCAATTCTGCCTTGCTTTCAAATCCTCTTCGTTGCCTTCCCTCAATATATTTGTGGACGAGAGTTACCATTTATAACTCTGCAGGTTTGTGAATTGCAGTGCCCCTGAGCTCCATTTTTCAACTCGCTTTAGTGGGAGCTGGCCGCAAAAGCGCAGGATTGCTTCAGGCCCTATTCTGGTTCCGGGGGGCAGGCTGAGCCTGTGGTTATTTCTTCTTCCTGATGGGAAAATAGAGTGACCTGTGCCTGTCCCAACACCTAGAGCTAGTCTCTCATTGGTTCCCCCTCTTCCCGTTCATCCTCAGGACAAATTGCAACCTTTTCGGAACCGGAGGTTAAAGGTGCTGATCCTTCAAGTAGGGAGATTGCTGGTAAAGCGGCTGGAATTGCGAACCCGAGCACAAGGAGATGAGAAATGAGGTGTGTTTTAGAAACCTTTCCCGATCGCATGGTGTACCATCTTCTGGGTTTCTCATGCAAGTTTTCGATGTAGGAAGGTGCCCTTGAACCTGGAGATTTGGGACCCATGGGATGGGTACCACGCAGTATTACTTGAAAGGGTCTGCGTTTGCTCACCCAACCTCACCAAACCTCTCAGCCCCAAGAGTGTCCACCCTTATGTCTCACCCAGCTGTGGGTCTAGGTATGGTCAATCCAGGTTGCATCACAGCCCCTGAAGGAATTTTGTAAGCATTTCTCTCTTTCACTGTCTTTGTTTCACGGGTTTTTAAAAGTAATTGATTTTTATAGTGGGGTTTAGCTGCTTTTCACTGCTGTGTTTATGCCACTTTACACCCACTTGACTCACTTACAGAGAGATATCAATACATAGGTTTTAAGTTTCTTACTAGTCAGATATATTCTTGTGCGGTGAATAGGGTGTGTTGAGTCCAGTTCACTGAGCAAGGAGTAGGTCTTGTCTATTACATATTGGGTTTATGGAACGGTATCTGAGCTAATTTGAAACCCTTGTTTTATGCATCACCCCACCTCTCCTTTCCCGTTAAGCAGCCATAGTGTGTTTTCTAAACGTGTGACTCTGTTCTGTTTTGTAATTCAGTTCAAGTGTAGCGGTTTTTACATTCCCTCTATAAGTGATATCTTATGATAAGTGTCTTTTTCTGTGTGACTTATTTCACTTAGAATCGTCGTACCTAAATCCACTCATCATGCTGCTACTAGCCTCATGACATTGATTTCATGGCTGAGTGATATTCCATTGTACATAAGGACCACAACTTCTTTATCCGTTTTTCTCTTTCCTGGGATATTTAAGGTGTAATGAAGTGGAGGTTCTTGTCAACAGAGCAGCCCTAAACCTTGGGGTGCCTGTGTCTTGCTGATTTTTAGTTTTCCCAATTTATACGCCCATGAGCGGAAGTGCCCTATGCTCTCTAAGCTGTGTTTTTTAGATGTTTCAGGACACACCGTACACTTCTCCAGAGTGGCTGTTGGCAATTTACAACCCGCCCATCAGCGTAGCAAGGCTCCCATTTCTCCATGGCCCGTCCTGCATTTCTGGTTTTTACACTTATTTCAGCATGGCCCTCTTGACCGACGGGAAGCGAGCCTTCTTTGTAGCGCTGATTTGCCTTTCCAGCTTGCTTGGTTGGCCAAAAAGGGCGTATGCGTTTTTTCCTGAATATATTCAGGAAAAAACGCATACGCCCTTTTTGGCCAAGGGCATCATTGTCGAAGTTTTGCCGCTTTTCATGTGCTTTCAAGGCGATTCGAATCTACCTCCTGAAATCTGTTTCCTGCAATTCTGCCTTGCTTTCAAATCCTCTTCGTTGCCTTCCCTCAATATATTTGTGGACGAGAGTTACCATTTATAACTCTGCAGGTTTGTGAATTGCAGTGCCCCTGAGCTCCAGTTTTCAACTCGCTTTAGTGGGAGCTGGCCGCAAAAGCGCAGGATTGCTTCAGGCCCTATTCTGGTTCCGGGGGGCAGGCTGAGCCTGTGGTTATTTCTTCTTCCTGATGGGAAAATAGAGTGACCTGTGCCTGTCCCAACACCTAGAGCTAGTCTCTCATTGGTTCCCCCTCTTCCCGTTCATCCTCAGGACAAATTGCAACCTTTTCGGAACCGGAGGTTAAAGGTGCTGATCCTTCAAGTAGGGAGATTGCTGGTAAAGCGGCTGGAATGGCGAACCCGAGCACAAGGAGATGAGAAATGAGGTGCGTTTTAGAAACCTTTCCCGATCGCATGGTGTACCATCTTCTGGGTTTCTCATGCAAGTTTTCGATGTAGGAAGGTGCCCTTGAACCTGGAGATTTGGGACCCATGGGATGGGTACCATGCAGTATTACTTGAAA
Organism: Balaenoptera borealis; assembly: GCF_965194805.1. Lineage (NCBI taxonomy): Eukaryota > Metazoa > Chordata > Mammalia > Artiodactyla > Balaenopteridae > Balaenoptera > Balaenoptera borealis. The sequence continues at coordinate 237,495 of NW_028123392.1, read as the reverse complement.
GGGTCTGTGTTTGCCCACCCAACCTCACCAAACCTCTCAGCCCCAAGAGTGTCCACCCTTATGTCTCACCCAGCTGTGGGTCTAGGTATGGTCAATCCAGGTTGCATCACAGCCCCTGAACGAATTTTGTAAGCATTTCTCTCTCTTTCACTGTCTTTGTTTCACGGGTTTTTAAAAGTAATTGATTTTTATAATGGGGTTTAGCTGCTTTTCACTGCTGTGTTTATGCCGCTTTACACCCACTTGACTCACTTACAGAGAGATATCAATACATAGGTTTTAAGTTTCTTACTAGTCAGATATATTCTTGTGTGGTGAATAGGGGGTGTTGAGTCCAGTTCACTGAGCAAGGAGTAGGTCTTGTCTATTACATATTGGGTTTATGGAACGGTATCTGAGCTAATTTGAAACCCTTGTTTTATGCATCACCCCACCTCTCCTTTCCCGTTAAGCAGCCATAGTGTGTTTTCTAAACGTGTGACCCTGTTCTGTTTTGTAATTCAGTTCAAGTGTAGCGGTTTTTACATTCCCTCTATAAGTGATATCTTATGATAAGTGTCTTTTTCTGTGTGACTTATTTCACTTAGAATCGTCGTACCTAAATCCACTCATCATGCTGCTACTAGCCTCATGACATTGATTTCATGGCTGAGTGATATTCCATTGTACATAAGGACCACAACTTCTTTATCCGTTTTTCTCTTTCCTGGGATATTTAAGGTGTAATGAAGTGGAGGTTCTTGTCAACAGAGCAGCCCTAAACCTGGGGTGCCTGTGTCTTGCTGATTTTTAGTTTTCCCAATTTATACGCCCATGAGCGGAAGTGCCCTATGCTCTCTAAGCTGTGTTTTTTAGATGTTTCAGGACACACCGTACACTTCTCCAGAGTGGCTGTTGGCAATTTACAACCCGCCCATCAGCGTAGCAAGGCTCCCATTTCTCCATGGCCCGTCCTGCATTTCTGGTTTTTACACTTATTTCAGCATGGCCCTCTTGACCGACGGGAAGCGAGCCTTCTTTGTAGCGCTGATTTCCCTTTCCAGCTTGCTTGGTTGGCCAAAAAGGGCGTATGCGTTTTTTCCTGAATATATTCAGGAAAAAACGCATACGCCCTTTTTGGCCAAGGGCATCATTGTCGACGTTTTGCCGCTTTTCATGTGCTTTCAAGGCGATTCGAATCTACCTCCTGAAATCTGTTTCCTGCAATTCTGCCTTGCTTTCAAATCCTCTTCGTTGCCTTCCCTCAATATATTTGTGGACGAGAGTTACCATTTATAACTCTGCAGGTTTGTGAATTGCAGTGCCCCTGAGCTCCAGTTTTCAACTCGCTTTAGTGGGAGCTGGCCGCAAAAGCGCAGGATTGCTTCAGGCCCTATTCTGGTTCCGGGGGGCAGGCTGAGCCTGTGGTTATTTCTTCTTCCTGATGGGAAAATAGAGTGACCTGTGCCTGTCCCAACACCTAGAGCTAGTCTCTCATTGGTTCCCCCTCTTCCCGTTCATCCTCAGGACAAATTGCAACCTTTTCGGAACCGGAGGTTAAAGGTGCTGATCCTTCAAGTAGGGAGATTGCTGGTAAAGCGGCTGGAATGGCGAACCCGAGCACAAGGAGATGAGAAATGAGGTGCGTTTTAGAAACCTTTCCCGATCGCATGGTGTACCATCTTCTGGGTTTCTCATGCAAGTTTTCGATGTAGGAAGGTGCCCTTGAACCTGGAGATTTGGGACCCATGGGATGGGTACCATGCAGTATTACTTGAAAGGGTCTGTGTTTGCCCACCCAACCTCACCAAACCTCTCAGCCCCAAGAGTGTCCACCCTTATGTCTCACCCAGCTGTGGGTCTAGGTATGGTCAATCCAGGTTGCATCACAGCCCCTGAACGAATTTTGTAAGCATTTCTCTCTCTTTCACTGTCTTTGTTTCACGGGTTTTTAAAAGTAATTGATTTTTATAATGGGGTTTAGCTGCTTTTCACTGCTGTGTTTATGCCGCTTTACACCCACTTGACTCACTTACAGAGAGATATCAATACATAGGTTTTAAGTTTCTTACTAGTCAGATATATTCTTGTGCGGTGAATAGGGTGTGTTGAGTCCAGTTCACTGAGCAAGGAGTAGGTCTTGTCTATTACATATTGGGTTTATGGAACGGTATCTGAGCTAATTTGAAACCCTTGTTTTATGCATCACCCCACCTCTCCTTTCCCGTTAAGCAGCCATAGTGTGTTTTCTAAACGTGTGACTCTGTTCTGTTTTGTAATTCAGTTCAAGTGTAGCAGTTTTTACATTCCCTCTATAAGTGATATCTTATGATAAGTGTCTTTTTTTGTGTGACTTATTTCACTTAGAATCGTCGTACCTAAATCCACTCATCATGCTGCTACTAGCCTTATGACATTGATTTCATGGCTGAGTGATATTCCATTGTACATAAGGACCACAACTTCTTTATCCGTTTTTCTCTTTCCTGGGATATTTAAGGTGTAATGAAGTGGAGGTTCTTGTCAACAGAGCAGCCCTAAACCTTGGGGTGCCTGTGTCTTGCTGATTTTTAGTTTTCCCAATTTATACACCCATGAGCGGAAGTGCCCTATGCTCTCTAAGCTGTGTTTTTTAGATGTTTCAGGACACACCGTACACTTCTCCAGAGTGTCTGTTGGCCATTTACAACCCGCCCATCAGCGTAGCAAGGCTCCCATTTCTCCATGGCCTGTCCTGCATTTCTGGTTTTTACACTTTTATCAGCATGGCCCTTTTGACCGACGGGAAGCGAGCCTTCTTTGTAGCGCTGATTTGCCTTTCCAGCTTGCTTGGTTGGCCAAAAAGGGCGTATGCGTTTTTTCCTGAATATATTCAGGAAAAAACGCATAAGCACTTTTTGGCCAAGGGCATCATTGTCGACGTTTTGCCGCTTTTCATGTGCTTTCAAGGCGATTCGAATCTACCTCCTGAAATCTGTTTCCTGCAATTCTGCCTTGCTTTCAAATCCTCTTCGTTGCCTTCCCTCAATATATTTGTGGACGAGAGTTACCATTTATAACTCTGCAGGTTTGTGAATTGCAGTGCCCCTGAGCTCCATTTTTCAACTCGCTTTAGTGGGAGCTGGCCGCAAAAGCGCAGGATTGCTTCAGGCCCTATTCTGGTTCCGGGGGGCAGGCTGAGCCTGTGGTTATTTCTTCTTCCTGATGGGAAAATAGAGTGACCTGTGCCTGTCCCAACACCTAGAGCTAGTCTCTCATTGGTTCCCCCTCTTCCCGTTCATCCTCAGGACAAATTGCAACCTTTTCGGAACCGGAGGTTAAAGGTGCTGATCCTTCAAGTAGGGAGATTGCTGGTAAAGCGGCTGGAATTGCGAACCCGAGCACAAGGAGATGAGAAATGAGGTGTGTTTTAGAAACCTTTCCCGATCGCATGGTGTACCATCTTCTGGGTTTCTCATGCAAGTTTTCGATGTAGGAAGGTGCCCTTGAACCTGGAGATTTGGGACCCATGGGATGGGTACCACGCAGTATTACTTGAAAGGGTCTGCGTTTGCTCACCCAACCTCACCAAACCTCTCAGCCCCAAGAGTGTCCACCCTTATGTCTCACCCAGCTGTGGGTCTAGGTATGGTCAATCCTGGTTGCATCACAGCCCCTGAAGGAATTTTGTAAGCATTTCTCTCTTTCACTGTCTTTGTTTCACGGGTTTTTAAAAGTAATTGATTTTTATAGTGGGGTTTAGCTGCTTTTCACTGCTGTGTTTATGCCACTTTACACCCACTTGACTCACTTACAGAGAGATATCAATACATAGGTTTTAAGTTTCTTACTAGTCAGATATATTCTTGTGCGGTGAATAGGGTGTGTTGAGTCCAGTTCACTGAGCAAGGAGTAGGTCTTGTCTATTACATATTGGGTTTATGGAACGGTATCTGAGCTAATTTGAAACCCTTGTTTTATGCATCACCCCACCTCTCCTTTCCCGTTAAGCAGCCATAGTGTGTTTTCTAAACGTGTGACTCTCTTCTGTTTTGTAATTCAGTTCAAGTGTAGCGGTTTTTACATTCCCTCTATAAGTGATATCTTATGATAAGTGTCTTTTTCTGTGTGACTTATTTCACTTAGAATCGTCGTACCTAAATCCACTCATCATGCTGCTACTAGCCTCATGACATTGATTTCATGGCTGAGTGATATTCCATTGTACATAAGGACCACAACTTCTTTATCCGTTTTTCTCTTTCCTGGGATATTTAAGGTGTAATGAAGTGGAGGTTCTTGTCAACAGAGCAGCCCTAAACCTTGGGGTGCCTGTGTCTTGCTGATTTTTAGTTTTCCCAATTTATACGCCCATGAGCGGAAGTGCCCTATGCTCTCTAAGCTGTGTTTTTGAGATGTTTCAGGACACACCGTACACTTCTCCAGAGTGGCTGTTGGCAATTTACAACCCGCCCATCAGCGTAGCAAGGCTCCCATTTCTCCATGGCCCGTCCTGCATTTCTGGTTTTTACACTTATTTCAGCATGGCCCTCTTGACCGACGGGAAGCGAGCCTTCTTTGTAGCGCTGATTTGCCTTTCCAGCTTGCTTGGTTGGCCAAAAAGGGCGTATGCGTTTTTTCCTGAATATATTCAGGAAAAAACGCATACGCCCTTTTTGGCCAAGGGCATCATTGTCGAAGTTTTGCCGCTTTTCATGTGCTTTCAAGGCGATTCGAATCTACCTCCTGAAATCTGTTTCCTGCAATTCTGCCTTGCTTTCAAATCCTCTTCGTTGCCTTCCCTCAATATATTTGTGGACGAGAGTTACCATTTATAACTCTGCAGGTTTGTGAATTGCAGTGCCCCTGAGCTCCAGTTTTCAACTCGCTTTAGTGGGAGCTGGCCGCAAAAGCGCAGGATTGCTTCAGGCCCTATTCTGGTTCCGGGGGGCAGGCTGAGCCTGTGGTTATTTCTTCTTCCTGATGGGAAAATAGAGTGACCTGTGCCTGTCCCAACACCTAGAGCTAGTCTCTCATTGGTTCCCCCTCTTCCCGTTCATCCTCAGGACAAATTGCAACCTTTTCGGAACCGGAGGTTAAAGGTGCTGATCCTTCAAGTAGGGAGATTGCTGGTAAAGCGGCTGGAATGGCGAACCCGAGCACAAGGAGATGAGAAATGAGGTGCGTTTTAGAAACCTTTCCCGATCGCATGGTGTACCATCTTCTGGGTTTCTCATGCAAGTTTTCGATGTAGGAAGGTGCCCTTGAACCTGGAGATTTGGGACCCATGGGATGGGTACCATGCAGTATTACTTGAAAGGGTCTGTGTTTGCCCACCCAACCTCACCAAACCTCTCAGCCCCAAGAGTGTCCACCCTTATGTCTCACCCAGCTGTGGGTCTAGGTATGGTCAATCCAGGTTGCATCACAGCCCCTGAACGAATTTTGTAAGCATTTCTCTCTCTTTCACTGTCTTTGTTTCACGGGTTTTTAAAAGTAATTGATTTTTATAATGGGGTTTAGCTGCTTTTCACTGCTGTGTTTATGCCGCTTTACACCCACTTGACTCACTTACAGAGAGATATCAATACATAGGTTTTAAGTTTCTTACTAGTCAGATATATTCTTGTGTGGTGAATAGGGGGTGTTGAGTCCAGTTCACTGAGCAAGGAGTAGGTCTTGTCTATTACATATTGGGTTTATGGAACGGTATCTGAGCTAATTTGAAACCCTTGTTTTATGCATCACCCCACCTCTCCTTTCCCGTTAAGCAGCCATAGTGTGTTTTCTAAACGTGTGACCCTGTTCTGTTTTGTAATTCAGTTCAAGTGTAGCGGTTTTTACATTCCCTCTATAAGTGATATCTTATGATAAGTGTCTTTTTCTGTGTGACTTATTTCACTTAGAATCGTCGTACCTAAATCCACTCATCATGCTGCTACTAGCCTCATGACATTGATTTCATGGCTGAGTGATATTCCATTGTACATAAGGACCACAACTTCTTTATCCGTTTTTCTCTTTCCTGGGATATTTAAGGTGTAATGAAGTGGAGGTTCTTGTCAACAGAGCAGCCCTAAACCTGGGGTGCCTGTGTCTTGCTGATTTTTAGTTTTCCCAATTTATACGCCCATGAGCGGAAGTGCCCTATGCTCTCTAAGCTGTGTTTTTTAGATGTTTCAGGACACACCGTACACTTCTCCAGAGTGGCTGTTGGCAATTTACAACCCGCCCATCAGCGTAGCAAGGCTCCCATTTCTCCATGGCCCGTCCTGCATTTCTGCTTTTTACACTTTTTTCAGCATGGCCCTTTTGACCGACGGGAAGCGAGCCTTCTTTGTAGCGCTGATTTGCCTTTCCAGCTTGCTTGGTTGGCCAAAAAGGGCGTATGCGTTTTTTCCTGAATATATTCAGGAAAAAACGCATACGCCCTTTTTGGCCAAGGGCATCATTGTCGACGTTTTGCCGCTTTTCATGTGCTTTCAAGGCGATTCGAATCTACCTCCTGAAATCTGTTTCCTGCAATTCTGCCTTGCTTTCAAATCCTCTTCGTTGCCTTCCCTCAATATATTTGTGGACGAGAGTTACCATTTATAACTCTGCAGCTTTGTGAATTGCAGTGCCCCTGAGCTCCATTTTTCAACTCGCTTTAGTGGGAGCTGGCCGCAAAAGCGCAGGATTGCTTCAGGCCCTATTCTGGTTCCGGGGGGCAGGCTGAGCCTGTGGTTATTTCTTCTTCCTGATGGGAAAATAGAGTGACCTGTGCCTGTCCCAACACCTAGAGCTAGTCTCTCATTGGTTCCCCCTCTTCCCGTTCATCCTCAGGACAAATTGCAACCTTTTCGGAACCGGAGGTTAAAGGTGCGGATCCTTCAAGTAGGGAGATTGCTGGTAAAGCGGCTGGAATTGCGAACCCGAGCACAAGGAGATGAGAAATGAGGTGTGTTTTAGAAACCTTTCCCGATCGCATGGTGTACCATCTTCTGGGTTTCTCATGCAAGTTTTCGATGTAGGAAGGTGCCCTTGAACCTGGAGATTTGGGACCCATGGGATGGGTACCACGCAGTATTACTTGAAAGGGTCTGCGTTTGCTCACCCAACGTCACCAAACCTCTCAGCCCCAAGAGTGTCCACCCTTATGTCTCACCCAGCTGTGGGTCTAGGTATGGTCAATCCAGGTTGCATCACAGCCCCTGAAGGAATTTTGTAAGCATTTCTCTCTTTCACTGTCTTTGTTTCACGGGTTTTTAAAAGTAATTGATTTTTATAGTGGGGTTTAGCTGCTTTTCACTGCTGTGTTTATGCCGCTTTACACCCACTTGACTCACTTACAGAGAGATATCAATACATAGGTTTTAAGTTTCTTACTAGTCAGATATATTCTTGTGCGGTGAATAGGGGGTGTTGAGTCCAGTTCACTGAGCAAGGAGTAGGTCTTGTCTATTACATATTGGGTTTATGGAACGGTATCTGAGCTAATTTGAAACCCTTGTTTTATGCATCACCCCACCTCTCCTTTCCCGTTAAGCAGCCATAGTGTGTTTTCTAAACGTGTGACTCTGTTCTGTTTTGTAATTCAGTTCAAGTGTAGCAGTTTTTACATTCCCTCTATAAGTGATATCTTATGATAAGTGTCTTTTTTTGTGTGACTTATTTCACTTAGAATCGTCGTACCTAAATCCACTCATCATGCTGCTACTAGCCTCATGACATTGATTTCATGGCTGAGTGATATTCCATTGTACATAAGGACCACAACTTCTTTATCCGTTTTTCTCTTTCCTGGGATATTTAAGGTGTAATGAAGTGGAGGTTCTTGTCAACAGAGCAGCCCTAAACCTTGGGGTGCCTGTGTCTTGCTGATTTTTAGTTTTCCCAATTTATACACCCATGAGCGGAAGTGCCCTATGCTCTCTAAGCTGTGTTTTTTAGATGTTTCAGGACACACCGTACACTTCTCCAGAGTGTCTGTTGGCCATTTACAACCCGCCCATCAGCGTAGCAAGGCTCCCATTTCTCCATGGCCTGTCCTGCATTTCTGGTTTTTACACTTTTATCAGCATGGCCCTTTTGACCGACGGGAAGCGAGCCTTCTTTGTAGCGCTGATTTGCCTTTCCAGCTTGCTTGGTTGGCCAAAAAGGGCGTATGCGTTTTTTCCTGAATATATTCAGGAAAAAACGCATAAGCACTTTTTGGCCAAGGGCATCATTGTCGACGTTTTGCCGCTTTTCATGTGCTTTCAAGGCGATTCGAATCTACCTCCTGAAATCTGTTTCCTGCAATTCTGCCTTGCTTTCAAATCCTCTTCGTTGCCTTCCCTCAATATATTTGTGGACGAGAGTTACCATTTATAACTCTGCAGGTTTGTGAATTGCAGTGCCCCTGAGCTCCATTTTTCAACTCGCTTTAGTGGGAGCTGGCCGCAAAAGCGCAGGATTGCTTCAGGCCCTATTCTGGTTCCGGGGGGCAGGCTGAGCCTGTGGTTATTTCTTCTTCCTGATGGGAAAATAGAGTGACCTGTGCCTGTCCCAACACCTAGAGCTAGTCTCTCATTGGTTCCCCCTCTTCCCGTTCATCCTCAGGACAAATTGCAACCTTTTCGGAACCGGAGGTTAAAGGTGCTGATCCTTCAAGTAGGGAGATTGCTGGTAAAGTGCCTGGAATGGCGAACCCGAGCACAAGGAGATGAGAAATGAGGTGCGTTTTAGAAACCTTTCCCGATCGCATGGTGTACCATCTTCTGGGTTTCTCATGCAAGTTTTCGATGTAGGAAGGTGCCCTTGAACCTGGAGATTTCGGACCCATGGGATGGGTACCATGCAGTATTACTTGAAAGGGTCTGTGTTTGCCCACCCAACCTCACCAAACCTCTCAGCCCCAAGAGTGTCCACCCTTATGTCTCACCCAGCTGTGGGTCTAGGTATGGTCAATCCAGGTTGCATCACAGCCCCTGAACGAATTTTGTAAGCATTTCTCTCTCTTTCACTGTCTTTGTTTCACGGGTTTTTAAAAGTAATTGATTTTTATAATGGGGTTTAGCTGCTTTTCACTGCTGTGTTTATGCCGCTTTACACCCACTTGACTCACTTACAGAGAGATATCAATACATAGGTTTTAAGTTTCTTACTAGTCAGATATATTCTTGTGTGGTGAATAGGGGGTGTTGAGTCCAGTTCACTGAGCAAGGAGTAGGTCTTGTCTATTACATATTGGGTTTATGGAACGGTATCTGAGCTAATTTGAAACCCTTGTTTTATGCATCACCCCACCTCTCCTTTCCCGTTAAGCAGCCATAGTGTGTTTTCTAAACGTGTGACCATGTTCTGTTTTGTAATTCAGTTCAAGTGTAGCGGTTTTTACATTCCCTCTATAAGTGATATCTTATGATAAGTGTCTTTTTCTGTGTGACTTATTTCACTTAGAATCGTCGTACCTAAATCCACTCATCATGCTGCTACTAGCCTCATGACATTGATTTCATGGCTGAGTGATATTCCATTGTACATAAGGACCACAACTTCTTTATCCGTTTTTCTCTTTCCTGGGATATTTAAGGTGTAATGAAGTGGAGGTTCTTGTCAACAGAGCAGCCCTAAACCTTGGGGTGCCTGTGTCTTGCTGATTTTTAGTTTTCCCAATTTATACGCCCATGAGCGGAAGTGCCCTATGCTCTCTAAGCTGTGTTTTTTAGATGTTTCAGGACACACCGTACACTTCTCCAGAGTGGCTGTTGGCAATTTACAACCCGCCCATCAGCGTAGCAAGGCTCCCATTTCTCCATGGCCCGTCCTGCATTTCTGGTTTTTACACTTATTTCAGCATGGCCCTCTTGACCGACGGGAAGCGAGCCTTCTTTGTAGCGCTGATTTGCCTTTCCAGCTTGCTTGGTTGGCCAAAAAGGGCGTATGCGTTTTTTCCTGAATATATTCAGGAAAAAACGCATACGCCCTTTTTGGCCAAGGGCATCATTGTCGAAGTTTTGCCGCTTTTCATGTGCTTTCAAGGCGATTCGAATCTACCTCCTGAAATCTGTTTCCTGCAATTCTGCCTTGCTTTCAAATCCTCTTCGTTGCCTTCCCTCAATATATTTGTGGACGAGAGTTACCATTTATAACTCTGCAGGTTTGTGAATTGCAGTGCCCCTGAGCTCCAGTTTTCAACTCGCTTTAGTGGGAGCTGGCCGCAAAAGCGCAGGATTGCTTCAGGCCCTATTCTGGTTCCGGGGGGCAGGCTGAGCCTGTGGTTATTTCTTCTTCCTGATGGGAAAATAGAGTGACCTGTGCCTGTCCCAACACCTAGAGCTAGTCTCTCATTGGTTCCCCCTCTTCCCGTTCATCCTCAGGACAAATTGCAACCTTTTCGGAACCGGAGGTTAAAGGTGCTGATCCTTCAAGTAGGGAGATTGCTGGTAAAGCGGCTGGAATGGCGAACCCGAGCACAAGGAGATGAGAAATGAGGTGCGTTTTAGAAACCTTTCCCGATCGCATGGTGTACCATCTTCTGGGTTTCTCATGCAAGTTTTCGATGTAGGAAGGTGCCCTTGAACCTGGAGATTTGGGACCCATGGGATGGGTACCATGCAGTATTACTTGAAAGGGTCTGTGTTTGCCCACCCAACCTCACCAAACCTCTCAGCCCCAAGAGTGTCCACCCTTATGTCTCACCCAGCTGTGGGTCTAGGTATGGTCAATCCAGGTTGCATCACAGCCCCTGAACGAATTTTGTAAGCATTTCTCTCTCTTTCACTGTCTTTGTTTCACGGGTTTTTAAAAGTAATTGATTTTTATAATGGGGTTTAGCTGCTTTTCACTGCTGTGTTTATGCCGCTTTACAACATCTTGGGGCTAGGTATGGTCAATCCAGGTTGCATCACAGCCCCTGAACGAATTTTGTAAGCATTTCTCTCTCTTTCACTGTCTTTGTTTCACGGGTTTTTAAAAGTAATTGATTTTTATAATGGGGTTTAGCTGCTTTTCACTGCTGTGTTTATGCCGCTTTACACCCACTTGACTCACTTACAGAGAGATATCAATACATAGGTTTTAAGTTTCTTACTAGTCAGATATATTCTTGTGTGGTGAATAGGGGGTGTTGAGTCCAGTTCACTGAGCAAGGAGTAGGTCTTGTCTATTACATATTGGGTTTATGGAACGGTATCTGAGCTAATTTGAAACCCTTGTTTTATGCATCACCCCACCTCTCCTTTCCCGTTAAGCAGCCATAGTGTGTTTTCTAAACGTGTGACCCTGTTCTGTTTTGTAATTCAGTTCAAGTGTAGCGGTTTTTACATTCCCTCTATAAGTGATATCTTATGATAAGTGTCTTTTTCTGTGTGACTTATTTCACTTAGAATCGTCGTACCTAAATCCACTCATCATGCTGCTACTAGCCTCATGACATTGATTTCATGGCTGAGTGATATTCCATTGTACATAAGGACCACAACTTCTTTATCCGTTTTTCTCTTTCCTGGGATATTTAAGGTGTAATGAAGTGGAGGTTCTTGTCAACAGAGCAGCCCTAAACCTGGGGTGCCTGTGTCTTGCTGATTTTTAGTTTTCCCAATTTATACGCCCATGAGCGGAAGTGCCCTATGCTCTCTAAGCTGTGTTTTTTAGATGTTTCAGGACACACCGTACACTTCTCCAGAGTGGCTGTTGGCAATTTACAACCCGCCCATCAGCGTAGCAAGGCTCCCATTTCTCCATGGCCCGTCCTGCATTTCTGGTTTTTACACTTATTTCAGCATGGCCCTCTTGACCGACGGGAAGCGAGCCTTCTTTGTAGCGCTGATTTCCCTTTCCAGCTTGCTTGGTTGGCCAAAAAGGGCGTATGCGTTTTTTCCTGAATATATTCAGGAAAAAACGCATACGCCCTTTTTGGCCAAGGGCATCATTGTCGAAGTTTTGCCGCTTTTCATGTGCTTTCAAGGCGATTCGAATCTACCTCCTGAAATCTGTTTCCTGCAATTCTGCCTTGCTTTCAAATCCTCTTCGTTGCCTTCCCTCAATATATTTGTGGACGAGAGTTACCATTTATAACTCTGCAGGTTTGTGAATTGCAGTGCCCCTGAGCTCCAGTTTTCAACTCGCTTTAGTGGGAGCTGGCCGCAAAAGCGCAGGATTGCTTCAGGCCCTATTCTGGTTCCGGGGGGCAGGCTGAGCCTGTGGTTATTTCTTCTTCCTGATGGGAAAATAGAGTGACCTGTGCCTGTCCCAACACCTAGAGCTAGTCTCTCATTGGTTCCCCCTCTTCCCGTTCATCCTCAGGACAAATTGCAACCTTTTCGGAACCGGAGGTTAAAGGTGCTGATCCTTCAAGTAGGGAGATTGCTGGTAAAGCGGCTGGAATGGCGAACCCGAGCACAAGGAGATGAGAAATGAGGTGCGTTTTAGAAACCTTTCCCGATCGCATGGTGTACCATCTTCTGGGTTTCTCATGCAAGTTTTCGATGTAGGAAGGTGCCCTTGAACCTGGAGATTTGGGACCCATGGGATGGGTACCATGCAGTATTACTTGAAAGGGTCTGTGTTTGCCCACCCAACCTCACCAAACCTCTCAGCCCCAAGAGTGTCCACCCTTATGTCTCACCCAGCTGTGGGTCTAGGTATGGTCAATCCAGGTTGCATCACAGCCCCTGAACGAATTTTGTAAGCATTTCTCTCTCTTTCACTGTCTTTGTTTCACGGGTTTTAAAAGTAATTGATTTTTATAATGGGGTTTAGCTGCTTTTCACTGCTGTGTTTATGCCGCTTTACACCCACTTGACTCACTTACAGAGAGATATCAATACATAGGTTTTAAGTTTCTTACTAGTCAGATATATTCTTGTGTGGTGAATAGGGGGTGTTGAGTCCAGTTCACTGAGCAAGGAGTAGGTCTTGTCTATTACATATTGGGTTTATGGAACGGTATCTGAGCTAATTTGAAACCCTTGTTTTATGCATCACCCCACCTCTCCTTTCCCGTTAAGCAGCCATAGTGTGTTTTCTAAACGTGTGACCCTGTTCTGTTTTGTAATTCAGTTCAAGTGTAGCGGTTTTTACATTCCCTCTATAAGTGATATCTTATGATAAGTGTCTTTTTCTGTGTGACTTATTTCACTTAGAATCGTCGTACCTAAATCCACTCATCATGCTGCTACTAGCCTCATGACATTGATTTCATGGCTGAGTGATATTCCATTGTACATAAGGACCACAACTTCTTTATCCATTTTTCTCTTTCCTGGGATATTTAAGGTGTAATGAAGTGGAGGTTCTTGTCAACAGAGCAGCCCTAAACCTGGGGTGCCTGTGTCTTGCTGATTTTTAGTTTTCCCAATTTATACGCCCATGAGCGGAAGTGCCCTATGCTCTCTAAGCTGTGTTTTTTAGATGTTTCAGGACACACCGTCTCTTCTTTTGACCGACGGGAAGCGAGCCTTCTTTGTAGCGCTGATTTGCCTTTCCAGCTTGCTTGGTTGGCCAAAAAGGGCGTATGCGTTTTTTCCTGAATATATTCAGGAAAAAACGCATACGCCCTTTTTGGCCAAGGGCATCATTGTCGACGTTTTGCCGCTTTTCATGTGCTTTCAAGGCGATTCGAATCTACCTCCTGAAATCTGTTTCCTGCAATTCTGCCTTGCTTTCAAATCCTCTTCGTTGCCTTCCCTCAATATATTTGTGGACGAGAGCTCAGCTTTGTGAATTGCAGTGCCCCTGAGCTCCATTTTTCAACTCGCTTTAGTGGGAGCTGGCCGCGGGGCAGGCTGAGCCTGTGTTATTTCTTCTTCCTGATGGGAAAATAGAGTGACCTGTGCCTGTCCCAACACCTAGAGCTAGTCTCTCATTGGTTCCCCCTCTTCCCGTTCATCCTCAGGACAAATTGCAACCTTTTCGGAACCGGAGGTTAAAGGTGCGGATCCTTCAAGTAGGGAGATTGCTGGTAAAGCGGCTGGAATTGCGAACCCGAGCACAAGGAGATGAGAAATGAGGTGTGTTTTAGAAACCTTTCCCGATCGCATGGTGTACCATCTTCTGGGTTTCTCATGCAAGTTTTCGATGTAGGAAGGTGCCCTTGAACCTGGAGATTTGGGACCCATGGGATGGGTACCACGCAGTATTACTTGAAAGGGTCTGCGTTTGCTCACCCAACCTCACCAAACCTCTCAGCCCCAAGAGTGTCCACCCTTATGTCTCACCCAGCTGTGGGTCTAGGTATGGTCAATCCAGGTTGCATCACAGCCCCTGAAGGAATTTTGTAAGCATTTCTCTCTTTCACTGTCTTTGTTTCACGGGTTTTTAAAAGTAATTGATTTTTATAGTGGGGTTTAGCTGCTTTTCACTGCTGTGTTTATGCCGCTTTACACCCACTTGACTCACTTACAGAGAGATATCAATACATAGGTTTTAAGTTTCTTACTAGTCAGATATATTCTTGTGCGGTGAATAGGGTGTGTTGAGTCCAGTTCACTGAGCAAGGAGTAGGTCTTGTCTATTACATATTGGGTTTATGGAACGGTATCTGAGCTAATTTGAAACCCTTGTTTTATGCATCACCCCACCTCTCCTTTCCCGTTAAGCAGCCATAGTGTGTTTTCTAAACGTGTGACTCTGTTCTGTTTTGTAATTCAGTTCAAGTGTAGCAGTTTTTACATTCCCTCTATAAGTGATATCTTATGATAAGTGTCTTTTTTTGTGTGACTTATTTCACTTAGAATCGTCGTACCTAAATCCACTCATCATGCTGCTACTAGCCTTATGACATTGATTTCATGGCTGAGTGATATTCCATTGTACATAAGGACCACAACTTCTTTATCCGTTTTTCTCTTTCCTGGGATATTTAAGGTGTAATGAAGTGGAGGTTCTTGTCAACAGAGCAGCCCTAAACCTTGGGGTGCCTGTGTCTTGCTGATTTTTAGTTTTCCCAATTTATACACCCATGAGCGGAAGTGCCCTATGCTCTCTAAGCTGTGTTTTTTAGATGTTTCAGGACACACCGTACACTTCTCCAGAGTGTCTGTTGGCCATTTACAACCCGCCCATCAGCGTAGCAAGGCTCCCATTTCTCCATGGCCTGTCCTGCATTTCTGGTTTTTACACTTTTATCAGCATGGCCCTTTTGACCGACGGGAAGCGAGCCTTCTTTGTAGCGCTGATTTGCCTTTCCAGCTTGCTTGGTTGGCCAAAAAGGGCGTATGCGTTTTTTCCTGAATATATTCAGGAAAAAACGCATAAGCACTTTTTGGCCAAGGGCATCATTGTCGACGTTTTGCCGCTTTTCATGTGCTTTCAAGGCGATTCGAATCTACCTCCTGAAATCTGTTTCCTGCAATTCTGCCTTGCTTTCAAATCCTCTTCGTTGCCTTCCCTCAATATATTTGTGGACGAGAGTTACCATTTATAACTCTGCAGGTTTGTGAATTGCAGTGCCCCTGAGCTCCATTTTTCAACTCGCTTTAGTGGGAGCTGGCCGCAAAAGCGCAGGATTGCTTCAGGCCCTATTCTGGTTCCGGGGGGCAGGCTGAGCCTGTGGTTATTTCTTCTTCCTGATGGGAAAATAGAGTGACCTGTGCCTGTCCCAACACCTAGAGCTAGTCTCTCATTGGTTCCCCCTCTTCCCGTTCATCCTCAGGACAAATTGCAACCTTTTCGGAACCGGAGGTTAAAGGTGCTGATCCTTCAAGTAGGGAGATTGCTGGTAAAGCGGCTGGAATTGCGAACCCGAGCACAAGGAGATGAGAAATGAGGTGTGTTTTAGAAACCTTTCCCGATCGCATGGTGTACCATCTTCTGGGTTTCTCATGCAAGTTTTCGATGTAGGAAGGTGCCCTTGAACCTGGAGATTTGGGACCCATGGGATGGGTACCACGCAGTATTACTTGAAAGGGTCTGCGTTTGCTCACCCAACCTCACCAAACCTCTCAGCCCCAAGAGTGTCCACCCTTATGTCTCACCCAGCTGTGGGTCTAGGTATGGTCAATCCTGGTTGCATCACAGCCCCTGAAGGAATTTTGTAAGCATTTCTCTCTTTCACTGTCTTTGTTTCACGGGTTTTTAAAAGTAATTGATTTTTATAGTGGGGTTTAGCTGCTTTTCACTGCTGTGTTTATGCCACTTTACACCCACTTGACTCACTTACAGAGAGATATCAATACATAGGTTTTAAGTTTCTTACTAGTCAGATATATTCTTGTGCGGTGAATAGGGTGTGTTGAGTCCAGTTCACTGAGCAAGGAGTAGGTCTTGTCTATTACATATTGGGTTTATGGAACGGTATCTGAGCTAATTTGAAACCCTTGTTTTATGCATCACCCCACCTCTCCTTTCCCGTTAAGCAGCCATAGTGTGTTTTCTAAACGTGTGACTCTCTTCTGTTTTGTAATTCAGTTCAAGTGTAGCGGTTTTTACATTCCCTCTATAAGTGATATCTTATGATAAGTGTCTTTTTCTGTGTGACTTATTTCACTTAGAATCGTCGTACCTAAATCCACTCATCATGCTGCTACTAGCCTCATGACATTGATTTCATGGCTGAGTGATATTCCATTGTACATAAGGACCACAACTTCTTTATCCGTTTTTCTCTTTCCTGGGATATTTAAGGTGTAATGAAGTGGAGGTTCTTGTCAACAGAGCAGCCCTAAACCTTGGGGTGCCTGTGTCTTGCTGATTTTTAGTTTTCCCAATTTATACGCCCATGAGCGGAAGTGCCCTATGCTCTCTAAGCTGTGTTTTTGAGATGTTTCAGGACACACCGTACACTTCTCCAGAGTGGCTGTTGGCAATTTACAACCCGCCCATCAGCGTAGCAAGGCTCCCATTTCTCCATGGCCCGTCCTGCATTTCTGGTTTTTACACTTATTTCAGCATGGCCCTCTTGACCGACGGGAAGCGAGCCTTCTTTGTAGCGCTGATTTGCCTTTCCAGCTTGCTTGGTTGGCCAAAAAGGGCGTATGCGTTTTTTCCTGAATATATTCAGGAAAAAACGCATACGCCCTTTTTGGCCAAGGGCATCATTGTCGAAGTTTTGCCGCTTTTCATGTGCTTTCAAGGCGATTCGAATCTACCTCCTGAAATCTGTTTCCTGCAATTCTGCCTTGCTTTCAAATCCTCTTCGTTGCCTTCCCTCAATATATTTGTGGACGAGAGTTACCATTTATAACTCTGCAGGTTTGTGAATTGCAGTGCCCCTGAGCTCCAGTTTTCAACTCGCTTTAGTGGGAGCTGGCCGCAAAAGCGCAGGATTGCTTCAGGCCCTATTCTGGTTCCGGGGGGCAGGCTGAGCCTGTGGTTATTTCTTCTTCCTGATGGGAAAATAGAGTGACCTGTGCCTGTCCCAACACCTAGAGCTAGTCTCTCATTGGTTCCCCCTCTTCCCGTTCATCCTCAGGACAAATTGCAACCTTTTCGGAACCGGAGGTTAAAGGTGCTGATCCTTCAAGTAGGGAGATTGCTGGTAAAGCGGCTGGAATGGCGAACCCGAGCACAAGGAGATGAGAAATGAGGTGCGTTTTAGAAACCTTTCCCGATCGCATGGTGTACCATCTTCTGGGTTTCTCATGCAAGTTTTCGATGTAGGAAGGTGCCCTTGAACCTGGAGATTTGGGACCCATGGGATGGGTACCATGCAGTATTACTTGAAAGGGTCTGTGTTTGCCCACCCAACCTCACCAAACCTCTCAGCCCCAAGAGTGTCCACCCTTATGTCTCACCCAGCTGTGGGTCTAGGTATGGTCAATCCAGGTTGCATCACAGCCCCTGAACGAATTTTGTAAGCATTTCTCTCTCTTTCACTGTCTTTGTTTCACGGGTTTTTAAAAGTAATTGATTTTTATAATGGGGTTTAGCTGCTTTTCACTGCTGTGTTTATGCCGCTTTACACCCACTTGACTCACTTACAGAGAGATATCAATACATAGGTTTTAAGTTTCTTACTAGTCAGATATATTCTTGTGTGGTGAATAGGGGGTGTTGAGTCCAGTTCACTGAGCAAGGAGTAGGTCTTGTCTATTACATATTGGGTTTATGGAACGGTATCTGAGCTAATTTGAAACCCTTGTTTTATGCATCACCCCACCTCTCCTTTCCCGTTAAGCAGCCATAGTGTGTTTTCTAAACGTGTGACCCTGTTCTGTTTTGTAATTCAGTTCAAGTGTAGCGGTTTTTACATTCCCTCTATAAGTGATATCTTATGATAAGTGTCTTTTTCTGTGTGACTTATTTCACTTAGAATCGTCGTACCTAAATCCACTCATCATGCTGCTACTAGCCTCATGACATTGATTTCATGGCTGAGTGATATTCCATTGTACATAAGGACCACAACTTCTTTATCCGTTTTTCTCTTTCCTGGGATATTTAAGGTGTAATGAAGTGGAGGTTCTTGTCAACAGAGCAGCCCTAAACCTGGGGTGCCTGTGTCTTGCTGATTTTTAGTTTTCCCAATTTATACGCCCATGAGCGGAAGTGCCCTATGCTCTCTAAGCTGTGTTTTTTAGATGTTTCAGGACACACCGTACACTTCTCCAGAGTGGCTGTTGGCAATTTACAACCCGCCCATCAGCGTAGCAAGGCTCCCATTTCTCCATGGCCCGTCCTGCATTTCTGCTTTTTACACTTTTTTCAGCATGGCCCTTTTGACCGACGGGAAGCGAGCCTTCTTTGTAGCGCTGATTTGCCTTTCCAGCTTGCTTGGTTGGCCAAAAAGGGCGTATGCGTTTTTTCCTGAATATATTCAGGAAAAAACGCATACGCCCTTTTTGGCCAAGGGCATCATTGTCGACGTTTTGCCGCTTTTCATGTGCTTTCAAGGCGATTCGAATCTACCTCCTGAAATCTGTTTCCTGCAATTCTGCCTTGCTTTCAAATCCTCTTCGTTGCCTTCCCTCAATATATTTGTGGACGAGAGTTACCATTTATAACTCTGCAGCTTTGTGAATTGCAGTGCCCCTGAGCTCCATTTTTCAACTCGCTTTAGTGGGAGCTGGCCGCAAAAGCGCAGGATTGCTTCAGGCCCTATTCTGGTTCCGGGGGGCAGGCTGAGCCTGTGGTTATTTCTTCTTCCTGATGGGAAAATAGAGTGACCTGTGCCTGTCCCAACACCTAGAGCTAGTCTCTCATTGGTTCCCCCTCTTCCCGTTCATCCTCAGGACAAATTGCAACCTTTTCGGAACCGGAGGTTAAAGGTGCGGATCCTTCAAGTAGGGAGATTGCTGGTAAAGCGGCTGGAATTGCGAACCCGAGCACAAGGAGATGAGAAATGAGGTGTGTTTTAGAAACCTTTCCCGATCGCATGGTGTACCATCTTCTGGGTTTCTCATGCAAGTTTTCGATGTAGGAAGGTGCCCTTGAACCTGGAGATTTGGGACCCATGGGATGGGTACCACGCAGTATTACTTGAAAGGGTCTGCGTTTGCTCACCCAACCTCACCAAACCTCTCAGCCCCAAGAGTGTCCACCCTTATGTCTCACCCAGCTGTGGGTCTAGGTATGGTCAATCCAGGTTGCATCACAGCCCCTGAACGAATTTTGTAAGCATTTCTCTCTCTTTCACTGTCTTTGTTTCACGGGTTTTTAAAAGTAATTGATTTTTATAATGGGGTTTAGCTGCTTTTCACTGCTGTGTTTATGCCGCTTTACACCCACTTGACTCACTTACAGAGAGATATCAATACATAGGTTTTAAGTTTCTTACTAGTCAGATATATTCTTGTGTGGTGAATAGGGGGTGTTGAGTCCAGTTCACTGAGCAAGGAGTAGGTCTTGTCTATTACATATTGGGTTTATGGAACGGTATCTGAGCTAATTTGAAACCCTTGTTTTATGCATCACCCCACCTCTCCTTTCCCGTTAAGCAGCCATAGTGTGTTTTCTAAACGTGTGACCATGTTCTGTTTTGTAATTCAGTTCAAGTGTAGCGGTTTTTACATTCCCTCTATAAGTGATATCTTATGATAAGTGTCTTTTTCTGTGTGACTTATTTCACTTAGAATCGTCGTACCTAAATCCACTCATCATGCTGCTACTAGCCTCATGACATTGATTTCATGGCTGAGTGATATTCCATTGTACATAAGGACCACAACTTCTTTATCCGTTTTTCTCTTTCCTGGGATATTTAAGGTGTAATGAAGTGGAGGTTCTTGTCAACAGAGCAGCCCTAAACCTTGGGGTGCCTGTGTCTTGCTGATTTTTAGTTTTCCCAATTTATACGCCCATGAGCGGAAGTGCCCTATGCTCTCTAAGCTGTGTTTTTTAGATGTTTCAGGACACACCGTACACTTCTCCAGAGTGTCTGTTGGCCATTTACAACCCGCCCATCAGCGTAGCAAGGCTCCCATTTCTCCATGGCCTGTCCTGCATTTCTGGTTTTTACACTTTTATCAGCATGGCCCTTTTGACCGACGGGAAGCGAGCCTTCTTTGTAGCGCTGATTTGCCTTTCCAGCTTGCTTGGTTGGCCAAAAAGGGCGTATGCGTTTTTTCCTGAATATATTCAGGAAAAAACGCATAAGCACTTTTTGGCCAAGGGCATCATTGTCGTCGTTTTGCCGCTTTTCATGTGCTTTCAAGGCGATTCGAATCTACCTCCTGAAATCTGTTTCCTGCAATTCTGCCTTGCTTTCAAATCCTCTTCGTTGCCTTCCCTCAATATATTTGTGGACGAGAGTTACCATTTATAACTCTGCAGGTTTGTGAATTGCAGTGCCCCTGAGCTCCACTTTTCAACTCGCTTTAGTGGGAGCTGGCCGCAAAAGCGCAGGATTGCTTCAGGCCCTATTCTGGTTCCGGGGGGCAGGCTGAGCCTGTGGTTATTTCTTCTTCCTGATGGGAAAATAGAGTGACCTGTGCCTGTCCCAACACCTAGAGCTAGTCTCTCATTGGTTCCCCCTCTTCCCGTTCATCCTCAGGACAAATTGCAACCTTTTCGGAACCGGAGGTTAAAGGTGCTGATCCTTCAAGTAGGGAGATTGCTGGTAAAGCGGCTGGAATGGCGAACCCGAGCACAAGGAGATGAGAAATGAGGTGCGTTTTAGAAACCTTTCCCGATCGCATGGTGTACCATCTTCTGGGTTTCTCATGCAAGTTTTCGATGTAGGAAGGTGCCCTTGAACCTGGAGATTTGGGACCCATGGGATGGGTACCACGCAGTATTACTTGAAAGGGTCTGCGTTTGCCCACCCAACCTCACCAAACCTCTCAGCCCCAAGAGTGTCCACCCTTATGTCTCACCCAGCTGTGGGTCTAGGTATGGTCAATCCAGGTTGCATCACAGCCCCTGAAGGAATTTTGTAAGCATTTCTCTCTCTTTCACTGTCTTTGTTTCACGGGTTTTTAAAAGTAATTGATTTTTATAATGGGGTTTAGCTGCTTTTCACTGCTGTGTTTATGCCGCTTTACACCCACTTGACTCACTTACAGAGAGATATCAATACATAGGTTTTAAGTTTCTTACTAGTCAGATATATTCTTGTGCGGTGAATAGGGGGTGTTGAGCCCAGTTCACTGAGCAAGGAGTAGGTCTTGTGTATTACATATTGGGTTTATGGAACGGTATCTGAGCTAATTTGAAACCCTTGTTTTATGCATCACCCCACCTCTCCTTTCCCGTTAAGCAGCCATAGTGTGTTTTCTAAACGTGTGGCTCTGTTCTGTTTTGTAATTCAGTTCAAGTGTAGCGGTTTTTACATTCCCTCTATAAGTGATATCTTATGATAAGTGTCTTTTTCTGTGTGACTTATTTCACTTAGAATCGTCGTACCTAAATCCACTCATCATGCTGCTACTAGCCTCATGACATTGATTTCATGGCTGAGTGATATTCCATTGTACATAAGGACCACAACTTCTTTATCCGTTTTTCTCTTTCCTGGGATATTTAAGGTGTAATGAAGTGGAGGTTCTTGTCAACAGAGCAGCCCTAAACCTTGGGGTGCCTGTGTCTTGCTGATTTTTAGTTTTCCCAATTTATACGCCCATGAGCGGAAGTGCCCTATGCTCTCTAAGCTGTGTTTTTTAGATGTTTCAGGACACACCGTACACTTCTCCAGAGTGGCTGTTGGCAATTTACAACCCGCCCATCAGCGTAGCAAGGCTCCCATTTCTCCATGGCCCGTCCTGCATTTCTGCTTTTTACACTTATTTCAGCATGGCCCTCTTGACCGACGGGAAGCGAGCCTTCTTTGTAGCGCTGATTTGCCTTTCCAGCTTGCTTGGTTGGCCAAAAAGGGCGTATGCGTTTTTTCCTGAATATATTCAGGAAAAAACGCATACGCCCTTTTTGGCCAAGGGCATCATTGTCGACGTTTTGCCGCTTTTCATGTGCTTTCAAGGCGATTCGAATCTACCTCCTGAAATCTGTTTCCTGCAATTCTGCCTTGCTTTCAAATCCTCTTCGTTGCCTTCCCTCAATATATTTGTGGACGAGAGTTACCATTTATAACTCTGCAGGTTTGTGAATTGCAGTGCCCCTGAGCTCCAGTTTTCAACTCGCTTTAGTGGGAGCTGGCCGCAAAAGCGCAGGATTGCTTCAGGCCCTATTCTGGTTCCGGGGGGCAGGCTGAGCCTGTGGTTATTTCTTCTTCCTGATGGGAAAATAGAGTGACCTGTGCCTGTCCCAACACCTAGAGCTAGTCTCTCATTGGTTCCCCCTCTTCCCGTTCATCCTCAGGACAAATTGCAACCTTTTCGGAACCGGAGGTTAAAGGTGCTGATCCTTCAAGTAGGGAGATTGCTGGTAAAGCGGCTGGAATGGCGAACCCGAGCACAAGGAGATGAGAAATGAGGTGCGTTTTAGAAACCTTTCCCGATCGCATGGTGTACCATCTTCTGGGTTTCTCATGCAAGTTTTCGATGTAGGAAGGTGCCCTTGAACCTGGAGATTTGGGACCCATGGGATGGGTACCACGCAGTATTACTTGAAAGGGTCTGCGTTTGCCCACCCAACCTCACCAAACCTCTCAGCCCCAAGAGTGTCCACCCTTATGTCTCACCCAGCTGTGGGTCTAGGTATGGTCAATCCAGGTTGCATCACAGCCCCTGAACGAATTTTGTAAGCATTTCTCTCTCTTTCACTGTCTTTGTTTCACGGGTTTTTAAAAGTAATTGATTTTTATAATGGGGTTTAGCTGCTTTTCACTGCTGTGTTTATGCCGCTTTACACCCACTTGACTCACTTACAGAGAGATATCAATACATAGGTTTTAAGTTTCTTACTAGTCAGATATATTCTTGTGCGGTGAATAGGGGGTGTTGAGCCCAGTTCACTGAGCAAGGAGTAGGTCTTGTCTATTACATATTGGGTTTATGGAACGGTATCTGAGCTAATTTGAAACCCTTGTTTTATGCATCACCCCACCTCTCCTTTCCCGTTAAGCAGCCATAGTGTGTTTTCTAAACGTGTGACTCTGTTCTGTTTTGTAATTCAGTTCAAGTGTAGCGGTTTTTACATTCCCTCTATAAGTGATATCTTATGATAAGTGTCTTTTTCTGTGTGACTTATTTCACTTAGAATCGTCGTACCTAAATCCACTCATCATGCTGCTACTAGCCTC
This sequence comes from Balaenoptera borealis, assembly GCF_965194805.1. Taxonomy (NCBI): domain Eukaryota; kingdom Metazoa; phylum Chordata; class Mammalia; order Artiodactyla; family Balaenopteridae; genus Balaenoptera; species Balaenoptera borealis. Next base: position 213,998 of record NW_028123392.1, on the reverse strand, counting down.
ATGACATTGATTTCATGGCTGAGTGATATTCCATTGTACATAAGGACCACAACTTCTTTATCCGTTTTTCTCTTTCCTGGGATATTTAAGGTGTAATGAAGTGGAGGTTCTTGTCAACAGAGCAGCCCTAAACCTTGGGGTGCCTGTGTCTTGCTGATTTTTAGTTTTCCCAATTTATTCGCCCATGAGCGGAAGTGCCCTATGCTCTCTAAGCTGTGTTTTTTAGATGTTTCAGGACACACCGTACACTTCTCCAGAGTGGCTGTTGGCAATTTACAACCCGCCCATCAGCGTAGCAAGGCTCCCATTTCTCCATGGCCCATCCTGCATTTCTGGTTTTTACACTTTTTTCAGCATGGCCCTTTTGACCGACGGGAAGCGAGCCTTCTTTGTAGCGCTGATTTGCCTTTCCAGCTTGCTTGGTTGGCCAAAAAGGGCGTATGCGTTTTTTCCTGAATATATTCAGGAAAAAACGCATACGCCCTTTTTGGCCAAGGGCATCATTGTCGACGTTTTGCCGCTTTTCATGTGCTTTCAAGGCGATTCGAATCTACCTCCTGAAATCTGTTTCCTGCAATTCTGCCTTGCTTTCAAATCCTCTTCGTTGCCTTCCCTCAATATATTTGTGGACGAGAGTTACCATTTATAACTCTGCAGCTTTGTGAATTGCAGTGCCCCTGAGCTCTAGTTTTCAACTCGCTTTAGTGGGAGCTGGCCACAAAAGCGCAGGATTGCTTCAGGCCCTATTCTGGTTCCGGGGGGCAGGCTGAGCCTGTGGTTATTTCTTCTTCCTGATGGGAAAATAGAGTGACCTGTGCCTGTCCCAACACCTAGAGCTAGTCTCTCATTGGTTCCCCCTCTTCCCTTTCATCCTCAGGACAAATTGCAACCTTTTCGGAACCGGAGGTTAAAGGTGCTGATCCTTCAAGTAGGGAGATTGCTGGTAAAGCGGCTGGAATGGCGAACCCGAGCACAAGGAGATGAGAAATGAGGTGCGTTTTAGAAACCTTTCCCGATCGCATGGTGTACCATCTTCTGGGTTTCTCATGCAAGTTTTCGATGTAGGAAGGTGCCCTTGAACCTGGAGATTTGGGACCCATGGGATGGGTACCACGCAGTATTACTTGAAAGGGTCTGCGTTTGCCCACCCAACCTCACCAAACCTCTCAGCCCCAAGAGTGTCCACCCTTATGTCTCACCCAGCTGTGGGTCTAGGTATGGTCAATCCAGGTTGCATCACAGCCCCTGAACGAATTTTGTAAGCATTTCTCTCTCTTTCACTGTCTTTGTTTCACGGGTTTTTAAAAGTAATTGATTTTTATAATGGGGTTTAGCTGCTTTTCACTGCTGTGTTTATGCCGCTTTACACCCACTTGACTCACTTACAGAGAGATATCAATACATAGGTTTTAAGTTTCTTACTAGTCAGATATATTCTTGTGCGGTGAATAGGGGGTGTTGAGCCCAGTTCACTGAGCAAGGAGTAGGTCTTGTCTATTACATATTGGGTTTATGGAACGGTATCTGAGCTAATTTGAAACCCTTGTTTTATGCATCACCCCACCTCTCCTTTCCCGTTAAGCAGCCATAGTGTGTTTTCTAAACGTGTGACTCTGTTCTGTTTTGTAATTCAGTTCAAGTGTAGCGGTTTTTACATTCCCTCTATAAGTGATATCTTATGATAAGTGTCTTTTTCTGTGTGACTTATTTCACTTAGAATCGTCGTACCTAAATCCACTCATCATGCTGCTACTAGCCTCATGACATTGATTTCATGGCTGAGTGATATTCCATTGTACATAAGGACCACAACTTCTTTATCCGTTTTTCTCTTTCCTGGGATATTTAAGGTGTAATGAAGTGGAGGTTCTTGTCAACAGAGCAGCCCTAAACCTTGGGGTGCCTGTGTCTTGCTGATTTTTAGTTTTCCCAATTTATACGCCCATGAGCAGAAGTGCCCTATGCTCTCTAAGCTGTGTTTTTTAGATGTTTCAGGACACACCGTACACTTCTCCAGAGTGGCTGTTGGCAATTTACAACCCGCCCATCAGCGTAGCAAGGCTCCCATTTCTCCATGGCCCGTCCTGCATTTCTGGTTTTTACACTTTTTTCAGCATGGCCCTTTTGACCGACGGGAAGCGAGCCTTCTTTGTAGCGCTGATTTGCCTTTCCAGCTTGCTTGGTTGGCCAAAAAGGGCGTATGCGTTTTTTCCTGAATATATTCAGGAAAAAACGCATACGCCCTTTTTGGCCAAGGGCATCATTGTCGACGTTTTGCCGCTTTTCATGTGCTTTCAGGGCGATTCGAATCTACCTCCTGAAATCTGTTTCCTGCAATTCTGCCTTGCTTTCAAATCCTCTTCGTTGCCTTCCCTCAATATATTTGTGGACGAGAGTTACCATTTATAACTCTGCAGGTTTGTCAATTGCAGTGCCCCTGAGCTCCAGTTTTCAACTCGCTTTAGTGGGAGCTGGCCGCAAAAGCGCAGGATTGCTTCAGGCCCTATTCTGGTTCCGGGGGGCAGGCTGAGCCTGTGATTATTTCTTCTTCCTGATGGGAAAATAGAGTGACCTGTGCCTGTCCCAACACCTAGAGCTAGTCTCTCATTGGTTGCCCCTCTTCCCGTTCATCCTCAGGACAAATTGCAACCTTTTCGGAACCGGAGGTTAAAGGTGCTGATCCTTCAAGTAGGGAGATTGCTGGTAAAGCGGCTGGAATGGCGAACCCGAGCACAAGGAGATGAGAAATGAGGTGCGTTTTAGAAACCTTTCCCGATCGCATGGTGTACCATCTTCTGGGTTTCTCATGCAAGTTTTCGATGTAGGAAGGTGCCCTTGAACCTGGAGATTTGGGACCCATGGGATGGGTACCACGCAGTATTACTTGAAAGGGTCTGCGTTTGCTCACCCAACCTCACCAAACCTCTCAGCCCCAAGAGTGTCCACCCTTATGTCTCACCCAGCTGTGGGTCTAGGTATGGTCAATCCAGGTTGCATCTCAGCCCCTGAACGAATTTTGTAAGCATTTCTCTCTCTTTCACTGTCTTTGTTTCACGGGTTTTTAAAAGTAATTGATTTTTATAATGGGGTTTAGCTGCTTTTCACTGCTGTGTTTATGCCGCTTTACACCCACTTGACTCACTTACAGAGAGATATCAATACATAGGTTTTAAGTTTCTTACTAGTCAGATATATTCTTGTGCGGTGAATAGGGGGTGTTGAGCCCAGTTCACTGAGCAAGGAGTAGGTCTTGTCTATTACATATTGGGTTTATGGAACGGTATCTGAGCTAATTTGAAACCCTTGTTTTATGCATCACCCCACCTCTCCTTTCCCGTTAAGCAGCCATAGTGTGTTTTCTAAACGTGTGACTCTGTTCTGTTTTGTAATTCAGTTCAAGTGTAGCGGTTTTTACATTCCCTCTATAAGTGATATCTTATGATAAGTGTCTTTTTCTGTGTGACTTATTTCACTTAGAATCGTCCTACCTAAATCCACTCATCATGCTGCTACTAGCCTCATGACATTGATTTCATGGCTGAGTGATATTCCATTGTACATAAGGACCACAACTTCTTTATCCGTTTTTCTCTTTCCTGGGATATTTAAGGTGTAATGAAGTGGAGGTTCTTGTCAACAGAGCAGCCCTAAACCTTGGGGTGCCTGTGTCTTGCTGATTTTTAGTTTTCCCAATTTATACGCCCATGAGCGGAAGTGCCCTATGCTCTCTAAGCTGTGTTTTTTAGATGTTTCAGGACACACTGTACACTTCTCCAGAGTGGCTGTTGGCAATTTACAACCCGCCCATCAGCGTAGCAAGGCTCCCATTTCTCCATGGCCCGTCCTGCATTTCTGCTTTTTACACTTTTTTCAGCATGGCCCTTTTGACCGACGGGAAGCGAGCCTTCTTTGTAGCGCTGATTTGCCTTTCCAGCTTGCTTGGTTGGCCAAAAAGGGCGTATGCGTTTTTTCCTGAATATATTCAGGAAAAAACGCATACGCCCTTTTTGGCCAAGGGCATCATTGTCGACGTTTTGCCGCTTTTCATGTGCTTTCAAGGCGATTCGAATCTACCTCCTGAAATCTGTTTCCTGCAATTCTGCCTTGCTTTCAAATCCTCTTCGTTGCCTTCCCTCAATATATTTGTGGACGAGAGTTACCATTTATAACTCTGCAGGTTTGTGAATTGCAGTGCCCCTGAGCTCCAGTTTTCAACTCGCTTTAGTGGGAGCTGGCCGCAAAAGCGCAGGATTGCTTCAGGCCCTATTCTGGTTCCGGGGGGCAGGCTGAGCCTGTGATTATTTCTTCTTCCTGATGGGAAAATAGAGTGACCTGTGCCTGTCCCAACACCTAGAGCTAGTCTCTCATTGGTTGCCCCTCTTCCCGTTCATCCTCAGGACAAATTGCAACCTTTTCGGAACCGGAGGTTAAAGGTGCTGATCCTTCAAGTAGGGAGATTGCTGGTAAAGCGGCTGGAATGGCGAACCCGAGCACAAGGAGATGAGAAATGAGGTGCGTTTTAGAAACCTTTCCCGATCGCATGGTGTACCATCTTCTGGGTTTCTCATGCAAGTTTTCGATGTAGGAAGGTGCCCTTGAACCTGGAGATTTGGGACCCATGGGATGGGTACCACGCAGTATTACTTGAAAGGGTCTGCGTTTGCTCACCCAACCTCACCAAACCTCTCAGCCCCAAGAGTGTCCACCCTTATGTCTCACCCAGCTGTGGGTCTAGGTATGGTCAATCCAGGTTGCATCACAGCCCCTGAAGGAATTTTGTAAGCATTTCTCTCTCTTTCACTGTCTTTGTTTCACGGGTTTTTAAAAGTAATTGATTTTTATAATGGGGTTTAGCTGCTTTTCACTGCTGTGTTTATGCCGCTTTACACCCACTTGACTCACTTACAGAGAGATATCAATACATAGGTTTTAAGTTTCTTACTAGTCAGATATATTCTTGTGTGGTGAATAGGGGGTGTTGAGTCCAGTTCACTGAGCAAGGAGTAGGTCTTGTCTATTACATATTGGGTTTATGGAACGGTATCTGAGCTAATTTGAAACCCTTGTTTTATGCATCACCCCACCTCTCCTTTCCCGTTAAGCAGCCATAGTGTGTTTTCTAAACGTGTGACCCTGTTCTGTTTTGTAATTCAGTTCAAGTGTAGCGGTTTTTACATTCCCTCTATAAGTGATATCTTATGATAAGTGTCTTTTTCTGTGTGACTTATTTCACTTAGAATCGTCGTACCTAAATCCACTCATCATGCTGCTACTAGCCTCATGACATTGATTTCATGGCTGAGTGATATTCCATTGTACATAAGGACCACAACTTCTTTATCCGTTTTTCTCTTTCCTGGGATATTTAAGGTGTAATGAAGTGGAGGTTCTTGTCAACAGAGCAGCCCTAAACCTTGGGGTGCCTGTGTCTTGCTGATTTTTAGTTTTCCCAATTTATACGCCCATGAGCGGAAGTGCCCTATGCTCTCTAAGCTGTGTTTTTTAGATGTTTCAGGACACACCGTACACTTCTCCAGAGTGGCTGTTGGCAATTTACAACCCGCCCATCAGCGTAGCAAGGCTCCCATTTCTCCATGGCCCGTCCTGCATTTCTGCTTTTTACACTTTTTTCAGCATGGCCCTTTTGACCGACGGGAAGCGAGCCTTCTTTGTAGCGCTGATTTGCCTTTCCAGCTTGCTTGGTTGGCCAAAAAGGGCGTATGCGTTTTTTCCTGAATATATTCAGGAAAAAACGCATACGCCCTTTTTGGCCAAGGGCATCATTGTCGACGTTTTGCCGCTTTTCATGTGCTTTCAGGGCGATTCGAATCTACCTCCTGAAATCTGTTTCCTGCAATTCTGCCTTGCTTTCAAATCCTCTTCGTTGCCTTCCCTCAATATATTTGTGGACGAGAGTTACCATTTATAACTCTGCAGCTTTGTGAATTGCAGTGCCCCTGAGCTCCATTTTTCAACTCGCTTTAGTGGGAGCTGGCCGCAAAAGCGCAGGATTGCTTCAGGCCCTATTCTGGTTCCGGGGGGCAGGCTGAGCCTGTGGTTATTTCTTCTTCCTGATGGGAAAATAGAGTGACCTGTGCCTGTCCCAACACCTAGAGCTAGTCTCTCATTGGTTCCCCCTCTTCCCGTTCATCCTCAGGACAAATTGCAACCTTTTCGGAACCGGAGGTTAAAGGTGCGGATCCTTCAAGTAGGGAGATTGCTGGTAAAGCGGCTGGAATGGCGAACCCGAGCACAAGGAGATGAGAAATGAGGTGCGTTTTAGAAACCTTTCCCGATCGCATGGTGTACCATCTTCTGGGTTTCTCATGCAAGTTTTCGATGTAGGAAGGTGCCCTTGAACCTGGAGATTTGGGACCCATGGGATGGGTACCATGCAGTATTACTTGAAAGGGTCTGTGTTTGCCCACCCAACCTCACCAAACCTCTCAGCCCCAAGAGTGTCCACCCTTATGTCTCACCCAGCTGTGGGTCTAGGTATGGTCAATCCAGGTTGCATCACAGCCCCTGAACGAATTTTGTAAGCATTTCTCTCTCTTTCACTGTCTTTGTTTCACGGGTTTTTAAAAGTAATTGATTTTTATAATGGGGTTTAGCTGCTTTTCACTGCTGTGTTTATGCCGCTTTACACCCACTTGACTCACTTACAGAGAGATATCAATACATAGGTTTTAAGTTTCTTACTAGTCAGATATATTCTTGTGTGGTGAATAGGGGGTGTTGAGTCCAGTTCACTGAGCAAGGAGTAGGTCTTGTCTATTACATATTGGGTTTATGGAACGGTATCTGAGCTAATTTGAAACCCTTGTTTTATGCATCACCCCACCTCTCCTTTCCCGTTAAGCAGCCATAGTGTGTTTTCTAAACGTGTGACCCTGTTCTGTTTTGTAATTCAGTTCAAGTGTAGCGGTTTTTACATTCCCTCTATAAGTGATATCTTATGATAAGTGTCTTTTTCTGTGTGACTTATTTCACTTAGAATCGTCGTACCTAAATCCACTCATCATGCTGCTACTAGCCTCATGACATTGATTTCATGGCTGAGTGATATTCCATTGTACATAAGGACCACAACTTCTTTATCCGTTTTTCTCTTTCCTGGGATATTTAAGGTGTAATGAAGTGGAGGTTCTTGTCAACAGAGCAGCCCTAAACCTTGGGGTGCCTGTGTCTTGCTGATTTTTAGTTTTCCCAATTTATACGCCCATGAGCGGAAGTGCCCTATGCTCTCTAAGCTGTGTTTTTTAGATGTTTCAGGACACACCGTACACTTCTCCAGAGTGGCTGTTGGCAATTTACAACCCGCCCATCAGCGTAGCAAGGCTCCCATTTCTCCATGGCCCGTCCTGCATTTCTGCTTTTTACACTTTTTTCAGCATGGCCCTTTTGACCGACGGGAAGCGAGCCTTCTTTGTAGCGCTGATTTGCCTTTCCAGCTTGCTTGGTTGGCCAAAAAGGGCGTATGCGTTTTTTCCTGAATATATTCAGGAAAAAACGCATACGCCCTTTTTGGCCAAGGGCATCATTGTCGACGTTTTGCCGCTTTTCATGTGCTTTCAAGGCGATTCGAATCTACCTCCTGAAATCTGTTTCCTGCAATTCTGCCTTGCTTTCAAATCCTCTTCGTTGCCTTCCCTCAATATATTTGTGGACGAGAGTTACCATTTATAACTCTGCAGGTTTGTGAATTGCAGTGCCCCTGAGCTCCATTTTTCAACTCGCTTTAGTGGGAGCTGGCCGCAAAAGCGCAGGATTGCTTCAGGCCCTATTCTGGTTCCGGGGGGCAGGCTGAGCCTGTGGTTATTTCTTCTTCCTGATGGGAAAATAGAGTGACCTGTGCCTGTCCCAACACCTAGAGCTAGTCTCTCATTGGTTCCCCCTCTTCCCGTTCATCCTCAGGACAAATTGCAACCTTTTCGGAACCGGAGGTTAAAGGTGCTGATCCTTCAAGTAGGGAGATTGCTGGTAAAGCGGCTGGAATGGCGAACCCGAGCACAAGGAGATGAGAAATGAGGTGCGTTTTAGAAACCTTTCCCGATCGCATGGTGTACCATCTTCTGGGTTTCTCATGCAAGTTTTCGATGTAGGAAGGTGCCCTTGAACCTGGAGATTTGGGACCCATGGGATGGGTACCATGCAGTATTACTTGAAAGGGTCTGTGTTTGCCCACCCAACCTCACCAAACCTCTCAGCCCCAAGAGTGTCCACCCTTATGTCTCACCCAGCTGTGGGTCTAGGTATGGTCAATCCAGGTTGCATCACAGCCCCTGAACGAATTTTGTAAGCATTTCTCTCTCTTTCACTGTCTTTGTTTCACGGGTTTTTAAAAGTAATTGATTTTTATAATGGGGTTTAGCTGCTTTTCACTGCTGTGTTTATGCCGCTTTACACCCACTTGACTCACTTACAGAGAGATATCAATACATAGGTTTTAAGTTTCTTACTAGTCAGATATATTCTTGTGTGGTGAATAGGGGGTGTTGAGTCCAGTTCACTGAGCAAGGAGTAGGTCTTGTCTATTACATATTGGGTTTATGGAACGGTATCTGAGCTAATTTGAAACCCTTGTTTTATGCATCACCCCACCTCTCCTTTCCCGTTAAGCAGCCATAGTGTGTTTTCTAAACGTGTGACCCTGTTCTGTTTTGTAATTCAGTTCAAGTGTAGCGGTTTTTACATTCCCTCTATAAGTGATATCTTATGATAAGTGTCTTTTTCTGTGTGACTTATTTCACTTAGAATCGTCGTACCTAAATCCACTCATCATGCTGCTACTAGCCTCATGACATTGATTTCATGGCTGAGTGATATTCCATTGTACATAAGGACCACAACTTCTTTATCCGTTTTTCTCTTTCCTGGGATATTTAAGGTGTAATGAAGTGGAGGTTCTTGTCAACAGAGCAGCCCTAAACCTTGGGGTGCCTGTGTCTTGCTGATTTTTAGTTTTCCCAATTTATACGCCCATGAGCGGAAGTGCCCTATGCTCTCTAAGCTGTGTTTTTTAGATGTTTCAGGACACACCGTACACTTCTCCAGAGTGGCTGTTGGCAATTTACAACCCGCCCATCAGCGTAGCAAGGCTCCCATTTCTCCATGGCCCGTCCTGCATTTCTGCTTTTTACACTTTTTTCAGCATGGCCCTTTTGACCGACGGGAAGCGAGCCTTCTTTGTAGCGCTGATTTGCCTTTCCAGCTTGCTTGGTTGGCCAAAAAGGGCGTATGCGTTTTTTCCTGAATATATTCAGGAAAAAACGCATACGCCCTTTTTGGCCAAGGGCATCATTGTCGACGTTTTGCCGCTTTTCATGTGCTTTCAGGGCGATTCGAATCTACCTCCTGAAATCTGTTTCCTGCAATTCTGCCTTGCTTTCAAATCCTCTTCGTTGCCTTCCCTCAATATATTTGTGGACGAGAGTTACCATTTATAACTCTGCAGCTTTGTGAATTGCAGTGCCCCTGAGCTCCATTTTTCAACTCGCTTTAGTGGGAGCTGGCCGCAAAAGCGCAGGATTGCTTCAGGCCCTATTCTGGTTCCGGGGGGCAGGCTGAGCCTGTGGTTATTTCTTCTTCCTGATGGGAAAATAGAGTGACCTGTGCCTGTCCCAACACCTAGAGCTAGTCTCTCATTGGTTCCCCCTCTTCCCGTTCATCCTCAGGACAAATTGCAACCTTTTCGGAACCGGAGGTTAAAGGTGCGGATCCTTCAAGTAGGGAGATTGCTGGTAAAGCGGCTGGAATGGCGAACCCGAGCACAAGGAGATGAGAAATGAGGTGCGTTTTAGAAACCTTTCCCGATCGCATGGTGTACCATCTTCTGGGTTTCTCATGCAAGTTTTCGATGTAGGAAGGTGCCCTTGAACCTGGAGATTTGGGACCCATGGGATGGGTACCATGCAGTATTACTTGAAAGGGTCTGTGTTTGCCCACCCAACCTCACCAAACCTCTCAGCCCCAAGAGTGTCCACCCTTATGTCTCACCCAGCTGTGGGTCTAGGTATGGTCAATCCAGGTTGCATCACAGCCCCTGAACGAATTTTGTAAGCATTTCTCTCTCTTTCACTGTCTTTGTTTCACGGGTTTTTAAAAGTAATTGATTTTTATAATGGGGTTTAGCTGCTTTTCACTGCTGTGTTTATGCCGCTTTACACCCACTTGACTCACTTACAGAGAGATATCAATACATAGGTTTTAAGTTTCTTACTAGTCAGATATATTCTTGTGTGGTGAATAGGGGGTGTTGAGTCCAGTTCACTGAGCAAGGAGTAGGTCTTGTCTATTACATATTGGGTTTATGGAACGGTATCTGAGCTAATTTGAAACCCTTGTTTTATGCATCACCCCACCTCTCCTTTCCCGTTAAGCAGCCATAGTGTGTTTTCTAAACGTGTGACCCTGTTCTGTTTTGTAATTCAGTTCAAGTGTAGCGGTTTTTACATTCCCTCTATAAGTGATATCTTATGATAAGTGTCTTTTTCTGTGTGACTTATTTCACTTAGAATCGTCGTACCTAAATCCACTCATCATGCTGCTACTAGCCTCATGACATTGATTTCATGGCTGAGTGATATTCCATTGTACATAAGGACCACAACTTCTTTATCCGTTTTTCTCTTTCCTGGGATATTTAAGGTGTAATGAAGTGGAGGTTCTTGTCAACAGAGCAGCCCTAAACCTTGGGGTGCCTGTGTCTTGCTGATTTTTAGTTTTCCCAATTTATACGCCCATGAGCGGAAGTGCCCTATGCTCTCTAAGCTGTGTTTTTTAGATGTTTCAGGACACACCGTACACTTCTCCAGAGTGGCTGTTGGCAATTTACAACCCGCCCATCAGCGTAGCAAGGCTCCCATTTCTCCATGGCCCGTCCTGCATTTCTGCTTTTTACACTTTTTTCAGCATGGCCCTTTTGACCGACGGGAAGCGAGCCTTCTTTGTAGCGCTGATTTGCCTTTCCAGCTTGCTTGGTTGGCCAAAAAGGGCGTATGCGTTTTTTCCTGAATATATTCAGGAAAAAACGCATACGCCCTTTTTGGCCAAGGGCATCATTGTCGACGTTTTGCCGCTTTTCATGTGCTTTCAAGGCGATTCGAATCTACCTCCTGAAATCTGTTTCCTGCAATTCTGCCTTGCTTTCAAATCCTCTTCGTTGCCTTCCCTCAATATATTTGTGGACGAGAGTTACCATTTATAACTCTGCAGCTTTGTGAATTGCAGTGCCCCTGAGCTCCATTTTTCAACTCGCTTTAGTGGGAGCTGGCCGCAAAAGCGCAGGATTGCTTCAGGCCCTATTCTGGTTCCGGGGGGCAGGCTGAGCCTGTGGTTATTTCTTCTTCCTGATGGGAAAATAGAGTGACCTGTGCCTGTCCCAACACCTAGAGCTAGTCTCTCATTGGTTCCCCCTCTTCCCGTTCATCCTCAGGACAAATTGCAACCTTTTCGGAACCGGAGGTTAAAGGTGCTGATCCTTCAAGTAGGGAGATTGCTGGTAAAGCGGCTGGAATTGCGAACCCGAGCACAAGGAGATGAGAAATGAGGTGTGTTTTAGAAACCTTTCCCGATCGCATGGTGTACCATCTTCTGGGTTTCTCATGCAAGTTTTCGATGTAGGAAGGTGCCCTTGAACCTGGAGATTTGGGACCCATGGGATGGGTACCACGCAGTATTACTTGAAAGGGTCTGCGTTTGCTCACCCAACCTCACCAAACCTCTCAGCCCCAAGAGTGTCCACCCTTATGTCTCACCCAGCTGTGGGTCTAGGTATGGTCAATCCAGGTTGCATCACAGCCCCTGAAGGAATTTTGTAAGCATTTCTCTCTTTCACTGTCTTTGTTTCACGGGTTTTTAAAAGTAATTGATTTTTATAGTGGGGTTTAGCTGCTTTTCACTGCTGTGTTTATGCCACTTTACACCCACTTGACTCACTTACAGAGAGATATCAATACATAGGTTTTAAGTTTCTTACTAGTCAGATATATTCTTGTGCGGTGAATAGGGTGTGTTGAGTCCAGTTCACTGAGCAAGGAGTAGGTCTTGTCTATTACATATTGGGTTTATGGAACGGTATCTGAGCTAATTTGAAACCCTTGTTTTATGCATCACCCCACCTCTCCTTTCCCGTTAAGCAGCCATAGTGTGTTTTCTAAACGTGTGACTCTGTTCTGTTTTGTAATTCAGTTCAAGTGTAGCGGTTTTTACATTCCCTCTATAAGTGATATCTTATGATAAGTGTCTTTTTCTGTGTGACTTATTTCACTTAGAATCGTCGTACCTAAATCCACTCATCATGCTGCTACTAGCCTCATGACATTGATTTCATGGCTGAGTGATATTCCATTGTACATAAGGACCACAACTTCTTTATCCGTTTTTCTCTTTCCTGGGATATTTAAGGTGTAATGAAGTGGAGGTTCTTGTCAACAGAGCAGCCCTAAACCTTGGGGTGCCTGTGTCTTGCTGATTTTTAGTTTTCCCAATTTATACGCCCATGAGCGGAAGTGCCCTATGCTCTCTAAGCTGTGTTTTTTAGATGTTTCAGGACACACCGTACACTTCTCCAGAGTGGCTGTTGGCAATTTACAACCCGCCCATCAGCGTAGCAAGGCTCCCATTTCTCCATGGCCCGTCCTGCATTTCTGGTTTTTACACTTATTTCAGCATGGCCCTCTTGACCGACGGGAAGCGAGCCTTCTTTGTAGCGCTGATTTGCCTTTCCAGCTTGCTTGGTTGGCCAAAAAGGGCGTATGCGTTTTTTCCTGAATATATTCAGGAAAAAACGCATACGCCCTTTTTGGCCAAGGGCATCATTGTCGAAGTTTTGCCGCTTTTCATGTGCTTTCAAGGCGATTCGAATCTACCTCCTGAAATCTGTTTCCTGCAATTCTGCCTTGCTTTCAAATCCTCTTCGTTGCCTTCCCTCAATATATTTGTGGACGAGAGTTACCATTTATAACTCTGCAGGTTTGTGAATTGCAGTGCCCCTGAGCTCCAGTTTTCAACTCGCTTTAGTGGGAGCTGGCCGCAAAAGCGCAGGATTGCTTCAGGCCCTATTCTGGTTCCGGGGGGCAGGCTGAGCCTGTGGTTATTTCTTCTTCCTGATGGGAAAATAGAGTGACCTGTGCCTGTCCCAACACCTAGAGCTAGTCTCTCATTGGTTCCCCCTCTTCCCGTTCATCCTCAGGACAAATTGCAACCTTTTCGGAACCGGAGGTTAAAGGTGCTGATCCTTCAAGTAGGGAGATTGCTGGTAAAGCGGCTGGAATGGCGAACCCGAGCACAAGGAGATGAGAAATGAGGTGCGTTTTAGAAACCTTTCCCGATCGCATGGTGTACCATCTTCTGGGTTTCTCATGCAAGTTTTCGATGTAGGAAGGTGCCCTTGAACCTGGAGATTTGGGACCCATGGGATGGGTACCATGCAGTATTACTTGAAAGGGTCTGTGTTTGCCCACCCAACCTCACCAAACCTCTCAGCCCCAAGAGTGTCCACCCTTATGTCTCACCCAGCTGTGGGTCTAGGTATGGTCAATCCAGGTTGCATCACAGCCCCTGAACGAATTTTGTAAGCATTTCTCTCTCTTTCACTGTCTTTGTTTCACGGGTTTTTAAAAGTAATTGATTTTTATAATGGGGTTTAGCTGCTTTTCACTGCTGTGTTTATGCCGCTTTACACCCACTTGACTCACTTACAGAGAGATATCAATACATAGGTTTTAAGTTTCTTACTAGTCAGATATATTCTTGTGTGGTGAATAGGGGGTGTTGAGTCCAGTTCACTGAGCAAGGAGTAGGTCTTGTCTATTACATATTGGGTTTATGGAACGGTATCTGAGCTAATTTGAAACCCTTGTTTTATGCATCACCCCACCTCTCCTTTCCCGTTAAGCAGCCATAGTGTGTTTTCTAAACGTGTGACCCTGTTCTGTTTTGTAATTCAGTTCAAGTGTAGCGGTTTTTACATTCCCTCTATAAGTGATATCTTATGATAAGTGTCTTTTTCTGTGTGACTTATTTCACTTAGAATCGTCGTACCTAAATCCACTCATCATGCTGCTACTAGCCTCATGACATTGATTTCATGGCTGAGTGATATTCCATTGTACATAAGGACCACAACTTCTTTATCCGTTTTTCTCTTTCCTGGGATATTTAAGGTGTAATGAAGTGGAGGTTCTTGTCAACAGAGCAGCCCTAAACCTGGGGTGCCTGTGTCTTGCTGATTTTTAGTTTTCCCAATTTATACGCCCATGAGCGGAAGTGCCCTATGCTCTCTAAGCTGTGTTTTTTAGATGTTTCAGGACACACCGTACACTTCTCCAGAGTGGCTGTTGGCAATTTACAACCCGCCCATCAGCGTAGCAAGGCTCCCATTTCTCCATGGCCCGTCCTGCATTTCTGGTTTTTACACTTATTTCAGCATGGCCCTCTTGACCGACGGGAAGCGAGCCTTCTTTGTAGCGCTGATTTCCCTTTCCAGCTTGCTTGGTTGGCCAAAAAGGGCGTATGCGTTTTTTCCTGAATATATTCAGGAAAAAACGCATACGCCCTTTTTGGCCAAGGGCATCATTGTCGAAGTTTTGCCGCTTTTCATGTGCTTTCAAGGCGATTCGAATCTACCTCCTGAAATCTGTTTCCTGCAATTCTGCCTTGCTTTCAAATCCTCTTCGTTGCCTTCCCTCAATATATTTGTGGACGAGAGTTACCATTTATAACTCTGCAGCTTTGTGAATTGCAGTGCCCCTGAGCTCCAGTTTTCAACTCGCTTTAGTGGGAGCTGGCCGCAAAAGCGCAGGATTGCTTCAGGCCCTATTCTGGTTCCGGGGGGCAGGCTGAGCCTGTGGTTATTTCTTCTTCCTGATGGGAAAATAGAGTGACCTGTGCCTGTCCCAACACCTAGAGCTAGTCTCTCATTGGTTCCCCCTCTTCCCGTTCATCCTCAGGACAAATTGCAACCTTTTCGGAACCGGAGGTTAAAGGTGCGGATCCTTCAAGTAGGGAGATTGCTGGTAAAGCGGCTGGAATGGCGAACCCGAGCACAAGGAGATGAGAAATGAGGTGCGTTTTAGAAACCTTTCCCGATCGCATGGTGTACCATCTTCTGGGTTTCTCATGCAAGTTTTCGATGTAGGAAGGTGCCCTTGAACCTGGAGATTTGGGACCCATGGGATGGGTACCATGCAGTATTACTTGAAAGGGTCTGTGTTTGCCCACCCAACCTCACCAAACCTCTCAGCCCCAAGAGTGTCCACCCTTATGTCTCACCCAGCTGTGGGTCTAGGTATGGTCAATCCAGGTTGCATCACAGCCCCTGAACGAATTTTGTAAGCATTTCTCTCTCTTTCACTGTCTTTGTTTCACGGGTTTTTAAAAGTAATTGATTTTTATAATGGGGTTTAGCTGCTTTTCACTGCTGTGTTTATGCCGCTTTACACCCACTTGACTCACTTACAGAGAGATATCAATACATAGGTTTTAAGTTTCTTACTAGTCAGATATATTCTTGTGTGGTGAATAGGGGGTGTTGAGTCCAGTTCACTGAGCAAGGAGTAGGTCTTGTCTATTACATATTGGGTTTATGGAACGGTATCTGAGCTAATTTGAAACCCTTGTTTTATGCATCACCCCACCTCTCCTTTCCCGTTAAGCAGCCATAGTGTGTTTTCTAAACGTGTGACCCTGTTCTGTTTTGTAATTCAGTTCAAGTGTAGCGGTTTTTACATTCCCTCTATAAGTGATATCTTATGATAAGTGTCTTTTTCTGTGTGACTTATTTCACTTAGAATCGTCGTACCTAAATCCACTCATCATGCTGCTACTAGCCTCATGACATTGATTTCATGGCTGAGTGATATTCCATTGTACATAAGGACCACAACTTCTTTATCCGTTTTTCTCTTTCCTGGGATATTTAAGGTGTAATGAAGTGGAGGTTCTTGTCAACAGAGCAGCCCTAAACCTTGGGGTGCCTGTGTCTTGCTGATTTTTAGTTTTCCCAATTTATACGCCCATGAGCGGAAGTGCCCTATGCTCTCTAAGCTGTGTTTTTTAGATGTTTCAGGACACACCGTACACTTCTCCAGAGTGGCTGTTGGCAATTTACAACCCGCCCATCAGCGTAGCAAGGCTCCCATTTCTCCATGGCCCGTCCTGCATTTCTGCTTTTTACACTTTTTTCAGCATGGCCCTTTTGACCGACGGGAAGCGAGCCTTCTTTGTAGCGCTGATTTGCCTTTCCAGCTTGCTTGGTTGGCCAAAAAGGGCGTATGCGTTTTTTCCTGAATATATTCAGGAAAAAACGCATACGCCCTTTTTGGCCAAGGGCATCATTGTCGACGTTTTGCCGCTTTTCATGTGCTTTCAAGGCGATTCGAATCTACCTCCTGAAATCTGTTTCCTGCAATTCTGCCTTGCTTTCAAATCCTCTTCGTTGCCTTCCCTCAATATATTTGTGGACGAGAGTTACCATTTATAACTCTGCAGGTTTGTGAATTGCAGTGCCCCTGAGCTCCATTTTTCAACTCGCTTTAGTGGGAGCTGGCCGCAAAAGCGCAGGATTGCTTCAGGCCCTATTCTGGTTCCGGGGGGCAGGCTGAGCCTGTGGTTATTTCTTCTTCCTGATGGGAAAATAGAGTGACCTGTGCCTGTCCCAACACCTAGAGCTAGTCTCTCATTGGTTCCCCCTCTTCCCGTTCATCCTCAGGACAAATTGCAACCTTTTCGGAACCGGAGGTTAAAGGTGCTGATCCTTCAAGTAGGGAGATTGCTGGTAAAGCGGCTGGAATGGCGAACCCGAGCACAAGGAGATGAGAAATGAGGTGCGTTTTAGAAACCTTTCCCGATCGCATGGTGTACCATCTTCTGGGTTTCTCATGCAAGTTTTCGATGTAGGAAGGTGCCCTTGAACCTGGAGATTTGGGACCCATGGGATGGGTACCATGCAGTATTACTTGAAAGGGTCTGTGTTTGCCCACCCAACCTCACCAAACCTCTCAGCCCCAAGAGTGTCCACCCTTATGTCTCACCCAGCTGTGGGTCTAGGTATGGTCAATCCAGGTTGCATCACAGCCCCTGAACGAATTTTGTAAGCATTTCTCTCTCTTTCACTGTCTTTGTTTCACGGGTTTTTAAAAGTAATTGATTTTTATAATGGGGTTTAGCTGCTTTTCACTGCTGTGTTTATGCCGCTTTACACCCACTTGACTCACTTACAGAGAGATATCAATACATAGGTTTTAAGTTTCTTACTAGTCAGATATATTCTTGTGTGGTGAATAGGGGGTGTTGAGTCCAGTTCACTGAGCAAGGAGTAGGTCTTGTCTATTACATATTGGGTTTATGGAACGGTATCTGAGCTAATTTGAAACCCTTGTTTTATGCATCACCCCACCTCTCCTTTCCCGTTAAGCAGCCATAGTGTGTTTTCTAAACGTGTGACCCTGTTCTGTTTTGTAATTCAGTTCAAGTGTAGCGGTTTTTACATTCCCTCTATAAGTGATATCTTATGATAAGTGTCTTTTTCTGTGTGACTTATTTCACTTAGAATCGTCGTACCTAAATCCACTCATCATGCTGCTACTAGCCTCATGACATTGATTTCATGGCTGAGTGATATTCCATTGTACATAAGGACCACAACTTCTTTATCCGTTTTTCTCTTTCCTGGGATATTTAAGGTGTAATGAAGTGGAGGTTCTTGTCAACAGAGCAGCCCTAAACCTTGGGGTGCCTGTGTCTTGCTGATTTTTAGTTTTCCCAATTTATACGCCCATGAGCGGAAGTGCCCTATGCTCTCTAAGCTGTGTTTTTTAGATGTTTCAGGACACACCGTACACTTCTCCAGAGTGGCTGTTGGCAATTTACAACCCGCCCATCAGCGTAGCAAGGCTCCCATTTCTCCATGGCCCGTCCTGCATTTCTGCTTTTTACACTTTTTTCAGCATGGCCCTTTTGACCGACGGGAAGCGAGCCTTCTTTGTAGCGCTGATTTGCCTTTCCAGCTTGCTTGGTTGGCCAAAAAGGGCGTATGCGTTTTTTCCTGAATATATTCAGGAAAAAACGCATACGCCCTTTTTGGCCAAGGGCATCATTGTCGACGTTTTGCCGCTTTTCATGTGCTTTCAGGGCGATTCGAATCTACCTCCTGAAATCTGTTTCCTGCAATTCTGCCTTGCTTTCAAATCCTCTTCGTTGCCTTCCCTCAATATATTTGTGGACGAGAGTTACCATTTATAACTCTGCAGCTTTGTGAATTGCAGTGCCCCTGAGCTCCATTTTTCAACTCGCTTTAGTGGGAGCTGGCCGCAAAAGCGCAGGATTGCTTCAGGCCCTATTCTGGTTCCGGGGGGCAGGCTGAGCCTGTGGTTATTTCTTCTTCCTGATGGGAAAATAGAGTGACCTGTGCCTGTCCCAACACCTAGAGCTAGTCTCTCATTGGTTCCCCCTCTTCCCGTTCATCCTCAGGACAAATTGCAACCTTTTCGGAACCGGAGGTTAAAGGTGCGGATCCTTCAAGTAGGGAGATTGCTGGTAAAGCGGCTGGAATGGCGAACCCGAGCACAAGGAGATGAGAAATGAGGTGCGTTTTAGAAACCTTTCCCGATCGCATGGTGTACCATCTTCTGGGTTTCTCATGCAAGTTTTCGATGTAGGAAGGTGCCCTTGAACCTGGAGATTTGGGACCCATGGGATGGGTACCATGCAGTATTACTTGAAAGGGTCTGTGTTTGCCCACCCAACCTCACCAAACCTCTCAGCCCCAAGAGTGTCCACCCTTATGTCTCACCCAGCTGTGGGTCTAGGTATGGTCAATCCAGGTTGCATCACAGCCCCTGAACGAATTTTGTAAGCATTTCTCTCTCTTTCACTGTCTTTGTTTCACGGGTTTTTAAAAGTAATTGATTTTTATAATGGGGTTTAGCTGCTTTTCACTGCTGTGTTTATGCCGCTTTACACCCACTTGACTCACTTACAGAGAGATATCAATACATAGGTTTTAAGTTTCTTACTAGTCAGATATATTCTTGTGTGGTGAATAGGGGGTGTTGAGTCCAGTTCACTGAGCAAGGAGTAGGTCTTGTCTATTACATATTGGGTTTATGGAACGGTATCTGAGCTAATTTGAAACCCTTGTTTTATGCATCACCCCACCTCTCCTTTCCCGTTAAGCAGCCATAGTGTGTTTTCTAAACGTGTGACCCTGTTCTGTTTTGTAATTCAGTTCAAGTGTAGCGGTTTTTACATTCCCTCTATAAGTGATATCTTATGATAAGTGTCTTTTTCTGTGTGACTTATTTCACTTAGAATCGTCGTACCTAAATCCACTCATCATGCTGCTACTAGCCTCATGACATTGATTTCATGGCTGAGTGATATTCCATTGTACATAAGGACCACAACTTCTTTATCCGTTTTTCTCTTTCCTGGGATATTTAAGGTGTAATGAAGTGGAGGTTCTTGTCAACAGAGCAGCCCTAAACCTTGGGGTGCCTGTGTCTTGCTGATTTTTAGTTTTCCCAATTTATACGCCCATGAGCGGAAGTGCCCTATGCTCTCTAAGCTGTGTTTTTTAGATGTTTCAGGACACACCGTACACTTCTCCAGAGTGGCTGTTGGCAATTTACAACCCGCCCATCAGCGTAGCAAGGCTCCCATTTCTCCATGGCCCGTCCTGCATTTCTGCTTTTTACACTTTTTTCAGCATGGCCCTTTTGACCGACGGGAAGCGAGCCTTCTTTGTAGCGCTGATTTGCCTTTCCAGCTTGCTTGGTTGGCCAAAAAGGGCGTATGCGTTTTTTCCTGAATATATTCAGGAAAAAACGCATACGCCCTTTTTGGCCAAGGGCATCATTGTCGACGTTTTGCCGCTTTTCATGTGCTTTCAAGGCGATTCGAATCTACCTCCTGAAATCTGTTTCCTGCAATTCTGCCTTGCTTTCAAATCCTCTTCGTTGCCTTCCCTCAATATATTTGTGGACGAGAGTTACCATTTATAACTCTGCAGGTTTGTGAATTGCAGTGCCCCTGAGCTCCATTTTTCAACTCGCTTTAGTGGGAGCTGGCCGCAAAAGCGCAGGATTGCTTCAGGCCCTATTCTGGTTCCGGGGGGCAGGCTGAGCCTGTGGTTATTTCTTCTTCCTGATGGGAAAATAGAGTGACCTGTGCCTGTCCCAACACCTAGAGCTAGTCTCTCATTGGTTCCCCCTCTTCCCGTTCATCCTCAGGACAAATTGCAACCTTTTCGGAACCGGAGTTTAAAGGTGCTGATCCTTCAAGTAGGGAGATTGCTGGTAAAGCGGCTGGAATTGCGAACCCGAGCACAAGGAGATGAGAAATGAGGTGTGTTTTAGAAACCTTTCCCGATCGCATGGTGTACCATCTTCTGGGTTTCTCATGCAAGTTTTCGATGTAGGAAGGTGCCCTTGAACCTGGAGATTTGGGACCCATGGGATGGGTACCACGCAGTATTACTTGAAAGGGTCTGCGTTTGCTCACCCAACCTCACCAAACCTCTCAGCCCCAAGAGTGTCCACCCTTATGTCTCACCCAGCTGTGGGTCTAGGTATGGTCAATCCAGGTTGCATCACAGCCCCTGAAGGAATTTTGTAAGCATTTCTCTCTTTCACTGTCTTTGTTTCACGGGTTTTTAAAAGTAATTGATTTTTATAGTGGGGTTTAGCTGCTTTTCACTGCTGTGTTTATGCCACTTTACACCCACTTGACTCACTTACAGAGAGATATCAATACATAGGTTTTAAGTTTCTTACTAGTCAGATATATTCTTGTGCGGTGAATAGGGTGTGTTGAGTCCAGTTCACTGAGCAAGGAGTAGGTCTTGTCTATTACATATTGGGTTTATGGAACGGTATCTGAGCTAATTTGAAACCCTTGTTTTATGCATCACCCCACCTCTCCTTTCCCGTTAAGCAGCCATAGTGTGTTTTCTAAACGTGTGACTCTGTTCTGTTTTGTAATTCAGTTCAAGTGTAGCGGTTTTTACATTCCCTCTATAAGTGATATCTTATGATAAGTGTCTTTTTCTGTGTGACTTATTTCACTTAGAATCGTCGTACCTAAATCCACTCATCATGCTGCTACTAGCCTCATGACATTGATTTCATGGCTGAGTGATATTCCATTGTACATAAGGACCACAACTTCTTTATCCGTTTTTCTCTTTCCTGGGATATTTAAGGTGTAATGAAGTGGAGGTTCTTGTCAACAGAGCAGCCCTAAACCTTGGGGTGCCTGTGTCTTGCTGATTTTTAGTTTTCCCAATTTATACGCCCATGAGCGGAAGTGCCCTATGCTCTCTAAGCTGTGTTTTTTAGATGTTTCAGGACACACCGTACACTTCTCCAGAGTGGCTGTTGGCAATTTACAACCCGCCCATCAGCGTAGCAAGGCTCCCATTTCTCCATGGCCCGTCCTGCATTTCTGGTTTTTACACTTATTTCAGCATGGCCCTCTTGACCGACGGGAAGCGAGCCTTCTTTGTAGCGCTGATTTGCCTTTCCAGCTTGCTTGGTTGGCCAAAAAGGGCGTATGCGTTTTTTCCTGAATATATTCAGGAAAAAACGCATACGCCCTTTTTGGCCAAGGGCATCATTGTCGAAGTTTTGCCGCTTTTCATGTGCTTTCAAGGCGATTCGAATCTACCTCCTGAAATCTGTTTCCTGCAATTCTGCCTTGCTTTCAAATCCTCTTCGTTGCCTTCCCTCAATATATTTGTGGACGAGAGTTACCATTTATAACTCTGCAGGTTTGTGAATTGCAGTGCCCCTGAGCTCCAGTTTTCAACTCGCTTTAGTGGGAGCTGGCCGCAAAAGCGCAGGATTGCTTCAGGCCCTATTCTGGTTCCGGGGGGCAGGCTGAGCCTGTGGTTATTTCTTCTTCCTGATGGGAAAATAGAGTGACCTGTGCCTGTCCCAACACCTAGAGCTAGTCTCTCATTGGTTCCCCCTCTTCCCGTTCATCCTCAGGACAAATTGCAACCTTTTCGGAACCGGAGGTTAAAGGTGCTGATCCTTCAAGTAGGGAGATTGCTGGTAAAGCGGCTGGAATGGCGAACCCGAGCACAAGGAGATGAGAAATGAGGTGCGTTTTAGAAACCTTTCCCGATCGCATGGTGTACCATCTTCTGGGTTTCTCATGCAAGTTTTCGATGTAGGAAGGTGCCCTTGAACCTGGAGATTTGGGACCCATGGGATGGGTACCATGCAGTATTACTTGAAAGGGTCTGTGTTTGCCCACCCAACCTCACCAAACCTCTCAGCCCCAAGAGTGTCCACCCTTATGTCTCACCCAGCTGTGGGTCTAGGTATGGTCAATCCAGGTTGCATCACAGCCCCTGAACGAATTTTGTAAGCATTTCTCTCTCTTTCACTGTCTTTGTTTCACGGGTTTTTAAAAGTAATTGATTTTTATAATGGGGTTTAGCTGCTTTTCACTGCTGTGTTTATGCCGCTTTACACCCACTTGACTCACTTACAGAGAGATATCAATACATAGGTTTTAAGTTTCTTACTAGTCAGATATATTCTTGTGTGGTGAATAGGGGGTGTTGAGTCCAGTTCACTGAGCAAGGAGTAGGTCTTGTCTATTACATATTGGGTTTATGGAACGGTATCTGAGCTAATTTGAAACCCTTGTTTTATGCATCACCCCACCTCTCCTTTCCCGTTAAGCAGCCATAGTGTGTTTTCTAAACGTGTGACCCTGTTCTGTTTTGTAATTCAGTTCAAGTGTAGCGGTTTTTACATTCCCTCTATAAGTGATATCTTATGATAAGTGTCTTTTTCTGTGTGACTTATTTCACTTAGAATCGTCGTACCTAAATCCACTCATCATGCTGCTACTAGCCTCATGACATTGATTTCATGGCTGAGTGATATTCCATTGTACATAAGGACCACAACTTCTTTATCCGTTTTTCTCTTTCCTGGGATATTTAAGGTGTAATGAAGTGGAGGTTCTTGTCAACAGAGCAGCCCTAAACCTGGGGTGCCTGTGTCTTGCTGATTTTTAGTTTTCCCAATTTATACGCCCATGAGCGGAAGTGCCCTATGCTCTCTAAGCTGTGTTTTTTAGATGTTTCAGGACACACCGTACACTTCTCCAGAGTGGCTGTTGGCAATTTACAACCCGCCCATCAGCGTAGCAAGGCTCCCATTTCTCCATGGCCCGTCCTGCATTTCTGGTTTTTACACTTATTTCAGCATGGCCCTCTTGACCGACGGGAAGCGAGCCTTCTTTGTAGCGCTGATTTGCCTTTCCAGCTTGCTTGGTTGGCCAAAAAGGGCGTATGCGTTTTTTCCTGAATATATTCAGGAAAAAACGCATACGCCCTTTTTGGCCAAGGGCATCATTGTCGAAGTTTTGCCGCTTTTCATGTGCTTTCAAGGCGATTCGAATCTACCTCCTGAAATCTGTTTCCTGCAATTCTGCCTTGCTTTCAAATCCTCTTCGTTGCCTTCCCTCAATATATTTGTGGACGAGAGTTACCATTTATAACTCTGCAGGTTTGTGAATTGCAGTGCCCCTGAGCTCCAGTTTTCAACTCGCTTTAGTGGGAGCTGGCCGCAAAAGCGCAGGATTGCTTCAGGCCCTATTCTGGTTCCGGGGGGCAGGCTGAGCCTGTGGTTATTTCTTCTTCCTGATGGGAAAATAGAGTGACCTGTGCCTGTCCCAACACCTAGAGCTAGTCTCTCATTGGTTCCCCCTCTTCCCGTTCATCCTCAGGACAAATTGCAACCTTTTCGGAACCGGAGGTTAAAGGTGCTGATCCTTCAAGTAGGGAGATTGCTGGTAAAGCGGCTGGAATGGCGAACCCGAGCACAAGGAGATGAGAAATGAGGTGCGTTTTAGAAACCTTTCCCGATCGCATGGTGTACCATCTTCTGGGTTTCTCATGCAAGTTTTCGATGTAGGAAGGTGCCCTTGAACCTGGAGATTTGGGACCCATGGGATGGGTACCATGCAGTATTACTTGAAAGGGTCTGTGTTTGCCCACCCAACCTCACCAAACCTCTCAGCCCCAAGAGTGTCCACCCTTATGTCTCACCCAGCTGTGGGTCTAGGTATGGTCAATCCAGGTTGCATCACAGCCCCTGAACGAATTTTGTAAGCATTTCTCTCTCTTTCACTGTCTTTGTTTCACGGGTTTTTAAAAGTAATTGATTTTTATAATGGGGTTTAGCTGCTTTTCACTGCTGTGTTTATGCCGCTTTACACCCACTTGACTCACTTACAGAGAGATATCAATACATAGGTTTTAAGTTTCTTACTAGTCAGATATATTCTTGTGTGGTGAATAGGGGGTGTTGAGTCCAGTTCACTGAGCAAGGAGTAGGTCTTGTCTATTACATATTGGGTTTATGGAACGGTATCTGAGCTAATTTGAAACCCTTGTTTTATGCATCACCCCACCTCTCCTTTCCCGTTAAGCAGCCATAGTGTGTTTTCTAAACGTGTGACCCTGTTCTGTTTTGTAATTCAGTTCAAGTGTAGCGGTTTTTACATTCCCTCTATAAGTGATATCTTATGATAAGTGTCTTTTTCTGTGTGACTTATTTCACTTAGAATCGTCGTACCTAAATCCACTCATCATGCTGCTACTAGCCTCATGACATTGATTTCATGGCTGAGTGATATTCCATTGTACATAAGGACCACAACTTCTTTATCCATTTTTCTCTTTCCTGGGATATTTAAGGTGTAATGAAGTGGAGGTTCTTGTCAACAGAGCAGCCCTAAACCTGGGGTGCCTGTGTCTTGCTGATTTTTAGTTTTCCCAATTTATACGCCCATGAGCGGAAGTGCCCTATGCTCTCTAAGCTGTGTTTTTTAGATGTTTCAGGACACACCGTACACTTCTCCAGAGTGGCTGTTGGCAATTTACAACCCGCCCATCAGCGTAGCAAGGCTCCCATTTCTCCATGGCCCGTCCTGCATTTCTGCTTTTTACACTTTTTTCAGCATGGCCCTTTTGACCGACGGGAAGCGAGCCTTCTTTGTAGCGCTGATTTGCCTTTCCAGCTTGCTTGGTTGGCCAAAAAGGGCGTATGCGTTTTTTCCTGAATATATTCAGGAAAAAACGCATACGCCCTTTTTGGCCAAGGGCATCATTGTCGACGTTTTGCCGCTTTTCATGTGCTTTCAAGGCGATTCGAATCTACCTCCTGAAATCTGTTTCCTGCAATTCTGCCTTGCTTTCAAATCCTCTTCGTTGCCTTCCCTCAATATATTTGTGGACGAGAGTTACCATTTATAACTCTGCAGCTTTGTGAATTGCAGTGCCCCTGAGCTCCATTTTTCAACTCGCTTTAGTGGGAGCTGGCCGCAAAAGCGCAGGATTGCTTCAGGCCCTATTCTGGTTCCGGGGGGCAGGCTGAGCCTGTGGTTATTTCTTCTTCCTGATGGGAAAATAGAGTGACCTGTGCCTGTCCCAACACCTAGAGCTAGTCTCTCATTGGTTCCCCCTCTTCCCGTTCATCCTCAGGACAAATTGCAACCTTTTCGGAACCGGAGGTTAAAGGTGCGGATCCTTCAAGTAGGGAGATTGCTGGTAAAGCGGCTGGAATTGCGAACCCGAGCACAAGGAGATGAGAAATGAGGTGTGTTTTAGAAACCTTTCCCGATCGCATGGTGTACCATCTTCTGGGTTTCTCATGCAAGTTTTCGATGTAGGAAGGTGCCCTTGAACCTGGAGATTTGGGACCCATGGGATGGGTACCACGCAGTATTACTTGAAAGGGTCTGCGTTTGCTCACCCAACCTCACCAAACCTCTCAGCCCCAAGAGTGTCCACCCTTATGTCTCACCCAGCTGTGGGTCTAGGTATGGTCAATCCAGGTTGCATCACAGCCCCTGAAGGAATTTTGTAAGCATTTCTCTCTTTCACTGTCTTTGTTTCACGGGTTTTTAAAAGTAATTGATTTTTATAGTGGGGTTTAGCTGCTTTTCACTGCTGTGTTTATGCCGCTTTACACCCACTTGACTCACTTACAGAGAGATATCAATACATAGGTTTTAAGTTTCTTACTAGTCAGATATATTCTTGTGCGGTGAATAGGGTGTGTTGAGTCCAGTTCACTGAGCAAGGAGTAGGTCTTGTCTATTACATATTGGGTTTATGGAACGGTATCTGAGCTAATTTGAAACCCTTGTTTTATGCATCACCCCACCTCTCCTTTCCCGTTAAGCAGCCATAGTGTGTTTTCTAAACGTGTGACTCTGTTCTGTTTTGTAATTCAGTTCAAGTGTAGCAGTTTTTACATTCCCTCTATAAGTGATATCTTATGATAAGTGTCTTTTTTTGTGTGACTTATTTCACTTAGAATCGTCGTACCTAAATCCACTCATCATGCTGCTACTAGCCTTATGACATTGATTTCATGGCTGAGTGATATTCCATTGTACATAAGGACCACAACTTCTTTATCCGTTTTTCTCTTTCCTGGGATATTTAAGGTGTAATGAAGTGGAGGTTCTTGTCAACAGAGCAGCCCTAAACCTTGGGGTGCCTGTGTCTTGCTGATTTTTAGTTTTCCCAATTTATACACCCATGAGCGGAAGTGCCCTATGCTCTCTAAGCTGTGTTTTTTAGATGTTTCAGGACACACCGTACACTTCTCCAGAGTGTCTGTTGGCCATTTACAACCCGCCCATCAGCGTAGCAAGGCTCCCATTTCTCCATGGCCTGTCCTGCATTTCTGGTTTTTACACTTTTATCAGCATGGCCCTTTTGACCGACGGGAAGCGAGCCTTCTTTGTAGCGCTGATTTGCCTTTCCAGCTTGCTTGGTTGGCCAAAAAGGGCGTATGCGTTTTTTCCTGAATATATTCAGGAAAAAACGCATAAGCACTTTTTGGCCAAGGGCATCATTGTCGACGTTTTGCCGCTTTTCATGTGCTTTCAAGGCGATTCGAATCTACCTCCTGAAATCTGTTTCCTGCAATTCTGCCTTGCTTTCAAATCCTCTTCGTTGCCTTCCCTCAATATATTTGTGGACGAGAGTTACCATTTATAACTCTGCAGGTTTGTGAATTGCAGTGCCCCTGAGCTCCATTTTTCAACTCGCTTTAGTGGGAGCTGGCCGCAAAAGCGCAGGATTGCTTCAGGCCCTATTCTGGTTCCGGGGGGCAGGCTGAGCCTGTGGTTATTTCTTCTTCCTGATGGGAAAATAGAGTGACCTGTGCCTGTCCCAACACCTAGAGCTAGTCTCTCATTGGTTCCCCCTCTTCCCGTTCATCCTCAGGACAAATTGCAACCTTTTCGGAACCGGAGGTTAAAGGTGCTGATCCTTCAAGTAGGGAGATTGCTGGTAAAGCGGCTGGAATTGCGAACCCGAGCACAAGGAGATGAGAAATGAGGTGTGTTTTAGAAACCTTTCCCGATCGCATGGTGTACCATCTTCTGGGTTTCTCATGCAAGTTTTCGATGTAGGAAGGTGCCCTTGAACCTGGAGATTTGGGACCCATGGGATGGGTACCACGCAGTATTACTTGAAAGGGTCTGCGTTTGCTCACCCAACCTCACCAAACCTCTCAGCCCCAAGAGTGTCCACCCTTATGTCTCACCCAGCTGTGGGTCTAGGTATGGTCAATCCTGGTTGCATCACAGCCCCTGAAGGAATTTTGTAAGCATTTCTCTCTTTCACTGTCTTTGTTTCACGGGTTTTTAAAAGTAATTGATTTTTATAGTGGGGTTTAGCTGCTTTTCACTGCTGTGTTTATGCCACTTTACACCCACTTGACTCACTTACAGAGAGATATCAATACATAGGTTTTAAGTTTCTTACTAGTCAGATATATTCTTGTGCGGTGAATAGGGTGTGTTGAGTCCAGTTCACTGAGCAAGGAGTAGGTCTTGTCTATTACATATTGGGTTTATGGAACGGTATCTGAGCTAATTTGAAACCCTTGTTTTATGCATCACCCCACCTCTCCTTTCCCGTTAAGCAGCCATAGTGTGTTTTCTAAACGTGTGACTCTCTTCTGTTTTGTAATTCAGTTCAAGTGTAGCGGTTTTTACATTCCCTCTATAAGTGATATCTTATGATAAGTGTCTTTTTCTGTGTGACTTATTTCACTTAGAATCGTCGTACCTAAATCCACTCATCATGCTGCTACTAGCCTCATGACATTGATTTCATGGCTGAGTGATATTCCATTGTACATAAGGACCACAACTTCTTTATCCGTTTTTCTCTTTCCTGGGATATTTAAGGTGTAATGAAGTGGAGGTTCTTGTCAACAGAGCAGCCCTAAACCTTGGGGTGCCTGTGTCTTGCTGATTTTTAGTTTTCCCAATTTATACGCCCATGAGCGGAAGTGCCCTATGCTCTCTAAGCTGTGTTTTTGAGATGTTTCAGGACACACCGTACACTTCTCCAGAGTGGCTGTTGGCAATTTACAACCCGCCCATCAGCGTAGCAAGGCTCCCATTTCTCCATGGCCCGTCCTGCATTTCTGGTTTTTACACTTATTTCAGCATGGCCCTCTTGACCGACGGGAAGCGAGCCTTCTTTGTAGCGCTGATTTGCCTTTCCAGCTTGCTTGGTTGGCCAAAAAGGGCGTATGCGTTTTTTCCTGAATATATTCAGGAAAAAACGCATACGCCCTTTTTGGCCAAGGGCATCATTGTCGAAGTTTTGCCGCTTTTCATGTGCTTTCAAGGCGATTCGAATCTACCTCCTGAAATCTGTTTCCTGCAATTCTGCCTTGCTTTCAAATCCTCTTCGTTGCCTTCCCTCAATATATTTGTGGACGAGAGTTACCATTTATAACTCTGCAGGTTTGTGAATTGCAGTGCCCCTGAGCTCCAGTTTTCAACTCGCTTTAGTGGGAGCTGGCCGCAAAAGCGCAGGATTGCTTCAGGCCCTATTCTGGTTCCGGGGGGCAGGCTGAGCCTGTGGTTATTTCTTCTTCCTGATGGGAAAATAGAGTGACCTGTGCCTGTCCCAACACCTAGAGCTAGTCTCTCATTGGTTCCCCCTCTTCCCGTTCATCCTCAGGACAAATTGCAACCTTTTCGGAACCGGAGGTTAAAGGTGCTGATCCTTCAAGTAGGGAGATTGCTGGTAAAGCGGCTGGAATGGCGAACCCGAGCACAAGGAGATGAGAAATGAGGTGCGTTTTAGAAACCTTTCCCGATCGCATGGTGTACCATCTTCTGGGTTTCTCATGCAAGTTTTCGATGTAGGAAGGTGCCCTTGAACCTGGAGATTTGGGACCCATGGGATGGGTACCATGCAGTATTACTTGAAAGGGTCTGTGTTTGCCCACCCAACCTCACCAAACCTCTCAGCCCCAAGAGTGTCCACCCTTATGTCTCACCCAGCTGTGGGTCTAGGTATGGTCAATCCAGGTTGCATCACAGCCCCTGAACGAATTTTGTAAGCATTTCTCTCTCTTTCACTGTCTTTGTTTCACGGGTTTTTAAAAGTAATTGATTTTTATAATGGGGTTTAGCTGCTTTTCACTGCTGTGTTTATGCCGCTTTACACCCACTTGACTCACTTACAGAGAGATATCAATACATAGGTTTTAAGTTTCTTACTAGTCAGATATATTCTTGTGTGGTGAATAGGGGGTGTTGAGTCCAGTTCACTGAGCAAGGAGTAGGTCTTGTCTATTACATATTGGGTTTATGGAACGGTATCTGAGCTAATTTGAAACCCTTGTTTTATGCATCACCCCACCTCTCCTTTCCCGTTAAGCAGCCATAGTGTGTTTTCTAAACGTGTGACCCTGTTCTGTTTTGTAATTCAGTTCAAGTGTAGCGGTTTTTACATTCCCTCTATAAGTGATATCTTATGATAAGTGTCTTTTTCTGTGTGACTTATTTCACTTAGAATCGTCGTACCTAAATCCACTCATCATGCTGCTACTAGCCTCATGACATTGATTTCATGGCTGAGTGATATTCCATTGTACATAAGGACCACAACTTCTTTATCCGTTTTTCTCTTTCCTGGGATATTTAAGGTGTAATGAAGTGGAGGTTCTTGTCAACAGAGCAGCCCTAAACCTGGGGTGCCTGTGTCTTGCTGATTTTTAGTTTTCCCAATTTATACGCCCATGAGCGGAAGTGCCCTATGCTCTCTAAGCTGTGTTTTTTAGATGTTTCAGGACACACCGTACACTTCTCCAGAGTGGCTGTTGGCAATTTACAACCCGCCCATCAGCGTAGCAAGGCTCCCATTTCTCCATGGCCCGTCCTGCATTTCTGCTTTTTACACTTTTTTCAGCATGGCCCTTTTGACCGACGGGAAGCGAGCCTTCTTTGTAGCGCTGATTTGCCTTTCCAGCTTGCTTGGTTGGCCAAAAAGGGCGTATGCGTTTTTTCCTGAATATATTCAGGAAAAAACGCATACGCCCTTTTTGGCCAAGGGCATCATTGTCGACGTTTTGCCGCTTTTCATGTGCTTTCAAGGCGATTCGAATCTACCTCCTGAAATCTGTTTCCTGCAATTCTGCCTTGCTTTCAAATCCTCTTCGTTGCCTTCCCTCAATATATTTGTGGACGAGAGTTACCATTTATAACTCTGCAGCTTTGTGAATTGCAGTGCCCCTGAGCTCCATTTTTCAACTCGCTTTAGTGGGAGCTGGCCGCAAAAGCGCAGGATTGCTTCAGGCCCTATTCTGGTTCCGGGGGGCAGGCTGAGCCTGTGGTTATTTCTTCTTCCTGATGGGAAAATAGAGTGACCTGTGCCTGTCCCAACACCTAGAGCTAGTCTCTCATTGGTTCCCCCTCTTCCCGTTCATCCTCAGGACAAATTGCAACCTTTTCGGAACCGGAGGTTAAAGGTGCGGATCCTTCAAGTAGGGAGATTGCTGGTAAAGCGGCTGGAATTGCGAACCCGAGCACAAGGAGATGAGAAATGAGGTGTGTTTTAGAAACCTTTCCCGATCGCATGGTGTACCATCTTCTGGGTTTCTCATGCAAGTTTTCGATGTAGGAAGGTGCCCTTGAACCTGGAGATTTGGGACCCATGGGATGGGTACCACGCAGTATTACTTGAAAGGGTCTGCGTTTGCTCACCCAACGTCACCAAACCTCTCAGCCCCAAGAGTGTCCACCCTTATGTCTCACCCAGCTGTGGGTCTAGGTATGGTCAATCCAGGTTGCATCACAGCCCCTGAAGGAATTTTGTAAGCATTTCTCTCTTTCACTGTCTTTGTTTCACGGGTTTTTAAAAGTAATTGATTTTTATAGTGGGGTTTAGCTGCTTTTCACTGCTGTGTTTATGCCGCTTTACACCCACTTGACTCACTTACAGAGAGATATCAATACATAGGTTTTAAGTTTCTTACTAGTCAGATATATTCTTGTGCGGTGAATAGGGGGTGTTGAGTCCAGTTCACTGAGCAAGGAGTAGGTCTTGTCTATTACATATTGGGTTTATGGAACGGTATCTGAGCTAATTTGAAACCCTTGTTTTATGCATCACCCCACCTCTCCTTTCCCGTTAAGCAGCCATAGTGTGTTTTCTAAACGTGTGACTCTGTTCTGTTTTGTAATTCAGTTCAAGTGTAGCAGTTTTTACATTCCCTCTATAAGTGATATCTTATGATAAGTGTCTTTTTTTGTGTGACTTATTTCACTTAGAATCGTCGTACCTAAATCCACTCATCATGCTGCTACTAGCCTCATGACATTGATTTCATGGCTGAGTGATATTCCATTGTACATAAGGACCACAACTTCTTTATCCGTTTTTCTCTTTCCTGGGATATTTAAGGTGTAATGAAGTGGAGGTTCTTGTCAACAGAGCAGCCCTAAACCTTGGGGTGCCTGTGTCTTGCTGATTTTTAGTTTTCCCAATTTATACACCCATGAGCGGAAGTGCCCTATGCTCTCTAAGCTGTGTTTTTTAGATGTTTCAGGACACACCGTACACTTCTCCAGAGTGTCTGTTGGCCATTTACAACCCGCCCATCAGCGTAGCAAGGCTCCCATTTCTCCATGGCCTGTCCTGCATTTCTGGTTTTTACACTTTTATCAGCATGGCCCTTTTGACCGACGGGAAGCGAGCCTTCTTTGTAGCGCTGATTTGCCTTTCCAGCTTGCTTGGTTGGCCAAAAAGGGCGTATGCGTTTTTTCCTGAATATATTCAGGAAAAAACGCATAAGCACTTTTTGGCCAAGGGCATCATTGTCGACGTTTTGCCGCTTTTCATGTGCTTTCAAGGCGATTCGAATCTACCTCCTGAAATCTGTTTCCTGCAATTCTGCCTTGCTTTCAAATCCTCTTCGTTGCCTTCCCTCAATATATTTGTGGACGAGAGTTACCATTTATAACTCTGCAGGTTTGTGAATTGCAGTGCCCCTGAGCTCCATTTTTCAACTCGCTTTAGTGGGAGCTGGCCGCAAAAGCGCAGGATTGCTTCAGGCCCTATTCTGGTTCCGGGGGGCAGGCTGAGCCTGTGGTTATTTCTTCTTCCTGATGGGAAAATAGAGTGACCTGTGCCTGTCCCAACACCTAGAGCTAGTCTCTCATTGGTTCCCCCTCTTCCCGTTCATCCTCAGGACAAATTGCAACCTTTTCGGAACCGGAGGTTAAAGGTGCTGATCCTTCAAGTAGGGAGATTGCTGGTAAAGTGGCTGGAATGGCGAACCCGAGCACAAGGAGATGAGAAATGAGGTGCGTTTTAGAAACCTTTCCCGATCGCATGGTGTACCATCTTCTGGGTTTCTCATGCAAGTTTTCGATGTAGGAAGGTGCCCTTGAACCTGGAGATTTCGGACCCATGGGATGGGTACCATGCAGTATTACTTGAAAGGGTCTGTGTTTGCCCACCCAACCTCACCAAACCTCTCAGCCCCAAGAGTGTCCACCCTTATGTCTCACCCAGCTGTGGGTCTAGGTATGGTCAATCCAGGTTGCATCACAGCCCCTGAACGAATTTTGTAAGCATTTCTCTCTCTTTCACTGTCTTTGTTTCACGGGTTTTTAAAAGTAATTGATTTTTATAATGGGGTTTAGCTGCTTTTCACTGCTGTGTTTATGCCGCTTTACACCCACTTGACTCACTTACAGAGAGATATCAATACATAGGTTTTAAGTTTCTTACTAGTCAGATATATTCTTGTGTGGTGAATAGGGGGTGTTGAGTCCAGTTCACTGAGCAAGGAGTAGGTCTTGTCTATTACATATTGGGTTTATGGAACGGTATCTGAGCTAATTTGAAACCCTTGTTTTATGCATCACCCCACCTCTCCTTTCCCGTTAAGCAGCCATAGTGTGTTTTCTAAACGTGTGACCATGTTCTGTTTTGTAATTCAGTTCAAGTGTAGCGGTTTTTACATTCCCTCTATAAGTGATATCTTATGATAAGTGTCTTTTTCTGTGTGACTTATTTCACTTAGAATCGTCGTACCTAAATCCACTCATCATGCTGCTACTAGCCTCATGACATTGATTTCATGGCTGAGTGATATTCCATTGTACATAAGGACCACAACTTCTTTATCCGTTTTTCTCTTTCCTGGGATATTTAAGGTGTAATGAAGTGGAGGTTCTTGTCAACAGAGCAGCCCTAAACCTTGGGGTGCCTGTGTCTTGCTGATTTTTAGTTTTCCCAATTTATACGCCCATGAGCGGAAGTGCCCTATGCTCTCTAAGCTGTGTTTTTTAGATGTTTCAGGACACACCGTACACTTCTCCAGAGTGTCTGTTGGCCATTTACAACCCGCCCATCAGCGTAGCAAGGCTCCCATTTCTCCATGGCCTGTCCTGCATTTCTGGTTTTTACACTTTTATCAGCATGGCCCTTTTGACCGACGGGAAGCGAGCCTTCTTTGTAGCGCTGATTTGCCTTTCCAGCTTGCTTGGTTGGCCAAAAAGGGCGTATGCGTTTTTTCCTGAATATATTCAGGAAAAAACGCATAAGCACTTTTTGGCCAAGGGCATCATTGTCGTCGTTTTGCCGCTTTTCATGTGCTTTCAAGGCGATTCGAATCTACCTCCTGAAATCTGTTTCCTGCAATTCTGCCTTGCTTTCAAATCCTCTTCGTTGCCTTCCCTCAATATATTTGTGGACGAGAGTTACCATTTATAACTCTGCAGGTTTGTGAATTGCAGTGCCCCTGAGCTCCACTTTTCAACTCGCTTTAGTGGGAGCTGGCCGCAAAAGCGCAGGATTGCTTCAGGCCCTATTCTGGTTCCGGGGGGCAGGCTGAGCCTGTGGTTATTTCTTCTTCCTGATGGGAAAATAGAGTGACCTGTGCCTGTCCCAACACCTAGAGCTAGTCTCTCATTGGTTCCCCCTCTTCCCGTTCATCCTCAGGACAAATTGCAACCTTTTCGGAACCGGAGGTTAAAGGTGCTGATCCTTCAAGTAGGGAGATTGCTGGTAAAGCGGCTGGAATGGCGAACCCGAGCACAAGGAGATGAGAAATGAGGTGCGTTTTAGAAACCTTTCCCGATCGCATGGTGTACCATCTTCTGGGTTTCTCATGCAAGTTTTCGATGTAGGAAGGTGCCCTTGAACCTGGAGATTTGGGACCCATGGGATGGGTACCACGCAGTATTACTTGAAAGGGTCTGTGTTTGCCCACCCAACCTCACCAAACCTCTCAGCCCCAAGAGTGTCCACCCTTATGTCTCACCCAGCTGTGGGTCTAGGTATGGTCAATCCAGGTTGCATCACAGCCCCTGAACGAATTTTGTAAGCATTTCTCTCTCTTTCACTGTCTTTGTTTCACGGATTTTTAAAAGTAATTGATTTTTATAATGGGGTTTAGCTGCTTTTCACTGCTGTGTTTATGCCGCTTTACACCCACTTGACTCACTTACAGAGAGATATCAATACATAGGTTTTAAGTTTCTTACTAGTCAGATATATTCTTGTGTGGTGAATAGGGGGTGTTGAGTCCAGTTCACTGAGCAAGGAGTAGGTCTTGTCTATTACATATTGGGTTTATGGAACGGTATCTGAGCTAATTTGAAACCCTTGTTTTATGCATCACCCCACCTCTCCTTTCCCGTTAAGCAGCCATAGTGTGTTTTCTAAACGTGTGACCATGTTCTGTTTTGTAATTCAGTTCAAGTGTAGCGGTTTTTACATTCCCTCTATAAGTGATATCTTATGATAAGTGTCTTTTTCTGTGTGACTTATTTCACTTAGAATCGTCGTACCTAAATCCACTCATCATGCTGCTACTAGCCTCATGACATTGATTTCATGGCTGAGTGATATTCCATTGTACATAAGGACCACAACTTCTTTATCCGTTTTTCTCTTTCCTGGGATATTTAAGGTGTAATGAAGTGGAGGTTCTTGTCAACAGAGCAGCCCTAAACCTTGGGGTGCCTGTGTCTTGCTGATTTTTAGTTTTCCCAATTTATACGCCCATGAGCGGAAGTGCCCTATGCTCTCTAAGCTGTGTTTTTTAGATGTTTCAGGACACACCGTACACTTCTCCAGAGTGGCTGTTGGCAATTTACAACCCGCCCATCAGCGTAGCAAGGCTCCCATTTCTCCATGGCCCGTCCTGCATTTCTGCTTTTTACACTTTTTTCAGCATGGCCCTTTTGACCGACGGGAAGCGAGCCTTCTTTGTAGCGCTGATTTGCCTTTCCAGCTTGCTTGGTTGGCCAAAAAGGGCGTATGCGTTTTTTCCTGAATATATTCAGGAAAAAACGCATACGCCCTTTTTGGCCAAGGGCATCATTGTCGACGTTTTGCCGCTTTTCATGTGCTTTCAAGGCGATTCGAATCTACCTCCTGAAATCTGTTTCCTGCAATTCTGCCTTGCTTTCAAATCCTCTTCGTTGCCTTCCCTCAATATATTTGTGGACGAGAGTTACCATTTATAACTCTGCAGCTTTGTGAATTGCAGTGCCCCTGAGCTCCATTTTTCAACTCGCTTTAGTGGGAGCTGGCCGCAAAAGCGCAGGATTGCTTCAGGCCCTATTCTGGTTCCGGGGGGCAGGCTGAGCCTGTGGTTATTTCTTCTTCCTGATGGGAAAATAGAGTGACCTGTGCCTGTCCCAACACCTAGAGCTAGTCTCTCATTGGTTCCCCCTCTTCCCGTTCATCCTCAGGACAAATTGCAACCTTTTCGGAACCGGAGGTTAAAGGTGCTGATCCTTCAAGTAGGGAGATTGCTGGTAAAGCGGCTGGAATTGCGAACCCGAGCACAAGGAGATGAGAAATGAGGTGTGTTTTAGAAACCTTTCCCGATCGCATGATGTACCATCTTCTGGGTTTCTCATGCAAGTTTTCGATGTAGGAAGGTGCCCTTGAACCTGGAGATTTGGGACCCATGGGATGGGTACCACGCAGTATTACTTGAAAGGGTCTGCGTTTGCTCACCCAACCTCACCAAACCTCTCAGCCCCAAGAGTGTCCACCCTTATGTCTCACCCAGCTGTGGGTCTAGGTATGGTCAATCCAGGTTGCATCACAGCCCCTGAAGGAATTTTGTAAGCATTTCTCTCTTTCACTGTCTTTGTTTCACGGGTTTTTAAAAGTAATTGATTTTTATAGTGGGGTTTAGCTGCTTTTCACTGCTGTGTTTATGCCGCTTTACACCCACTTGACTCACTTACAGAGAGATATCAATACATAGGTTTTAAGTTTCTTACGAGTCAGATATATTCTTGTGCGGTGAATAGGGGGTGTTGAGTCCAGTTCACTGAGCAAGGAGTAGGTCTTGTCTATTACATATTGGGTTTATGGAACGGTATCTGAGCTAATTTGAAACCCTTGTTTTATGCATCACCCCACCTCTCCTTTCCCGTTAAGCAGCCATAGTGTGTTTTCTAAACGTGTGACCATGTTCTGTTTTGTAATTCAGTTCAAGTGTAGCGGTTTTTACATTCCCTCTATAAGTGATATCTTATGATAAGTGTCTTTTTCTGTGTGACTTATTTCACTTAGAATCGTCGTACCTAAATCCACTCATCATGCTGCTACTAGCCTCATGACATTGATTTCATGGCTGAGTGATATTCCATTGTACATAAGGACCACAACTTCTTTATCCGTTTTTCTCTTTCCTGGGATATTTAAGGTGTAATGAAGTGGAGGTTCTTGTCAACAGAGCAGCCCTAAACCTTGGGGTGCCTGTGTCTTGCTGATTTTTAGTTTTCCCAATTTATACGCCCATGAGCGGAAGTGCCCTATGCTCTCTAAGCTGTGTTTTTGAGATGTTTCAGGACACACCGTACACTTCTCCAGAGTGGCTGTTGGCAATTTACAACCCGCCCATCAGCGTAGCAAGGCTCCCATTTCTCCATGGCCTGTCCTGCATTTCTGCTTTTTACACTTTTTTCAGCATGGCCCTTTTGACCGACGGGAAGCGAGCCTTCTTTGTAGCGCTGATTTGCCTTTCCAGCTTGCTTGGTTGGCCAAAAAGGGCGTATGCGTTTTTTCCTGAATATATTCAGGAAAAAACGCATACGCCCTTTTTGGCCAAGGGCATCATTGTCGACGTTTTGCCGCTTTTCATGTGCTTTCAAGGCGATTCGAATCTACCTCCTGAAATCTGTTTCCTGCAATTCTGCCTTGCTTTCAAATCCTCTTCGTTGCCTTCCCTCAATATATTTGTGGACGAGAGTTACCATTTATAACTCTGCAGGTTTGTGAATTGCAGTGCCCCTGAGCTCCATTTTTCAACTCGCTTTAGTGGGAGCTGGCCGCAAAAGCGCAGGATTGCTTCAGGCCCTATTCTGGTTCCGGGGGGCAGGCTGAGCCTGTGGTTATTTCTTCTTCCTGATGGGAAAATAGAGTGACCTGTGCCTGTCCCAACACCTAGAGCTAGTCTCTCATTGGTTCCCCCTCTTCCCGTTCATCCTCAGGACAAATTGCAACCTTTTCGGAACCGGAGGTTAAAGGTGCTGATCCTTCAAGTAGGGAGATTGCTGGTAAAGCGGCTGGAATGGCGAACCCGAGCACAAGGAGATGAGAAATGAGGTGCGTTTTAGAAACCTTTCCCGATCGCATGGTGTACCATCTTCTGGGTTTCTCATGCAAGTTTTCGATGTAGGAAGGTGCCCTTGAACCTGGAGATTTGGGACCCATGGGATGGGTACCACGCAGTATTACTTGGAAGGGTCTGCGTTTGCTCACCCAACCTCACCAAACCTCTCAGCCCCAAGAGTGTCCACCCTTATGTCTCACCCAGCTGTGGGTCTAGGTATGGTCAATCCAGGTTGCATCACAGCCCCTGAACGAATTTTGTAAGCATTTCTCTCTCTTTCACTGTCTTTGTTTCACGGGTTTTTAAAAGTAATTGATTTTTAAAATGGGGTTTAGCTGCTTTTCACTGCTGTGTTTATGCCGCTTTACACCCACTTGACTCACTTACAGAGAGATATCAATACATAGGTTTTAAGTTTCTTACTAGTCAGATATATTCTTGTGCGGTGAATAGGGGGTGTTGAGTCCAGTTCACTGAGCAAGGAGTAGGTCTTGTCTATTACATATTGGGTTTATGGAACGGTATCTGAGCTAATTTGAAACCCTTGTTTTATGCATCACCCCACCTCTCCTTTCCCGTTAAGCAGCCATAGTGTGTTTTCTAAACGTGTGACCATGTTCTGTTTTGTAATTCAGTTCAAGTGTAGCGGTTTTTACATTCCCTCTATAAGTGATATCTTATGATAAGTGTCTTTTTCTGTGTGACTTATTTCACTTAGAATCGTCGTACCTAAATCCACTCATCATGCTGCTACTAGCCTCATGACATTGATTTCATGGCTGAGTGATATTCCATTGTACATAAGGACCACAACTTCTTTATCCGTTTTTCTCTTTCCTGGGATATTTAAGGTGTAATGAAGTGGAGGTTCTTGTCAACAGAGCAGCCCTAAACCTTGGGGTGCCTGTGTCTTGCTGATTTTTAGTTTTCCCAATTTATACGCTCATGAGCGGAAGTGCCCTATGCTCTCTAAGCTGTGTTTTTTAGATGTTTCAGGACACACCGTACACTTCTCCAGAGTGGCTGTTGGCAATTTACAACCCGCCCATCAGCGTAGCAAGGCTCCCATTTCTCCATGGCCTGTCCTGCATTTCTGCTTTTTACACTTTTTTCAGCATGGCCCTTTTGACCGACGGGAAGCGAGCCTTCTTTGTAGCGCTGATTTGCCTTTCCAGCTTGCTTGGTTGGCCAAAAAGGGCGTATGCGTTTTTTCCTGAATATATTCAGGAAAAAACGCATACGCCCTTTTTGGCCAAGGGCATCATTGTCGACGTTTTGCCGCTTTTCATGTGCTTTCAAGGCGATTCGAATCTACCTCCTGAAATCTGTTTCCTGCAATTCTGCCTTGCTTTCAAATCCTCTTCGTTGCCTTCCCTCAATATATTTGTGGACGAGAGTTACCATTTATAACTCTGCAGGTTTGTGAATTGCAGTGCCCCTGAGCTCCAGTTTTCAACTCGCTTTAGTGGGAGCTGGCCGCAAAAGCGCAGGATTGCTTCAGGCCCTATTCTGGTTCCGGGGGGCAGGCTGAGCCTGTGGTTATTTCTTCTTCCTGATGGGAAAATAGAGTGACCTGTGCCTGTCCCAACACCTAGAGCTAGTCTCTCATTGGTTCCCCCTCTTCCCGTTCATCCTCAGGACAAATTGCAACCTTTTCGGAACCGGAGGTTAAAGGTGCTGATCCTTCAAGTAGGGAGATTGCTGGTAAAGCGGCTGGAATGGCGAACCCGAGCACAAGGAGATGAGAAAGGAGGTGCGTTTTAGAAACCTTTCCCGATCGCATGGTGTACCATCTTCTGGGTTTCTCATGCAAGTTTTCGATGTAGGAAGGTGCCCTTGAACCTGGAGATTTGGGACCCATGGGATGGGTACCACGCAGTATTACTTGGAAGGGTCTGCGTTTGCTCACCCAACCTCACCAAACCTCTCAGCCCCAAGAGTTTCCACCCTTTTGTCTCACCCAGCTGTGGGTCTAGGTATGGTCAATCCAGGTTGCATCACAGACCCTGAACGAATTTTGTAAGCATTTCTCTCTCTTCCACTGTCTTTGTTTCACGGGTTTTTAAAAGTAATTGATTTTTAAAATGGGGTTTAGCTGCTTTTCACTGCTGTGTTTATGCCGCTTTACACCCACTTGACTCACTTACAGAGAGATATCAATACATAGGTTTTAAGTTTCTTACTAGTCAGATATATTCTTGTGCGGTGAATAGGGGGTGTTGAGTCCAGTTCACTGAGCAAGGAGTAGGTCTTGTCTATTACATATTGGGTTTATGGAACGGTATCTGAGCTAATTTGAAACCCTTGTTTTATGCATCACCCCACCTCTCCTTTCCCGTTAAGCAGCCATAGTGTGTTTTCTAAACGTGAGACCATGTTCTGTTTTGTAATTCAGTTCAAGTGTAGCGGTTTTTACATTCCCTCTATAAGTGATATCTTATGATAAGTGTCTTTTTCTGTGTGACTTATTTCACTTAGAATCGTCGTACCTAAATCCACTCATCATGCTGCTACTAGCCTCATGACATTGATTTCATGGCTGAGTGATATTCCATTGTACATAAGGACCACAACTTCTTTATCCGTTTTTCTCTTTCCTGGGATATTTAAGGTGTAATGAAGTGGAGGTTCTTGTCAACAGAGCAGCCCTAAACCTTGGGGTGCCTGTGTCTTGCTGATTTTTAGTTTTCCCAATTTATACGCCCATGAGCGGAAGTGCCCTATGCTCTCTAAGCTGTGTTTTTTAGATGTTTCAGAACACACCGTACACTTCTCCAGAGTGGCTGTTGGCAATTTACAACCCGCCCATCAGCGTAGCAAGGCTCCCATTTCTCCATGGCCTGTCCTGCATTTCTGCTTTTTACACTTTTTTCAGCATGGCCCTTTTGACCGACGGGAAGCGAGCCTTTTTTGTAGCGCTGATTTGCCTTTCCAGCTTGCTTGGTTGGCCAAAAAGGGCGTATGCGTTTTTTCCTGAATATATTCAGGAAAAAACGCATACGCCCTTTTTGGCCAAGGGCATCATTGTCGAAGTTTTGTCGCTTTTCATGTGCTTTCAAGGCGATTCGAATCTACCTCCTGAAATCTGTTTCCTGCAATTCTGCCTTGCTTTCAAATCCTCTTCGTTGCCTTCCCTCAATATATTTGTGGACGAGAGTTACCATTTATAACTCTGCAGGTTTGTGAATTGCAGTGCCCCTGAGCTCCAGTTTTCAACTCGCTTTAGTGGGAGCTGGCCGCAAAAGCGCAGGATTGCTTCAGGCCTTATTCTGGTTCCGGGGGGCAGGCTGAGCCTGTGGTTATTTCTTCTTCCTGATGGGAAAATAGAGTGACCTGTGCCTGTCCCAACACCTAGAGCTAGTCTCTCATTGGTTCCCCCTCTTCCCGTTCATCCTCAGGACAAATTGCAACCTTTTCGGAACCGGAGGTTAAAGGTGCTGATCCTTCAAGTAGGGAGATTGCTGGTAAAGCGGCTGGAATGGCGAACCCGAGCACAAGGAGATGAGAAATGAGGTGCGTTTTAGAAACCTTTCCCGATCGCATGGTGTACCATCTTCTGGGTTTCTCATGCAAGTTTTCGATGTAGGAAGGTGCCCTTGAACCTGGAGATTTGGGACCCATGGGATGGGTACCACGCAGTATTACTTGAAAGGGTCTGCGTTTGCTCACCCAACCTCACCAAACCTCTCAGCCCCAAGAGTGTCCACCCTTATGTCTCACCCAGCTGTGGGTCTAGGTATGGTCAATCCAGGTTGCATCACAGCCCCTGAACGAATTTTGTAAGCATTTCTCTCTCTTTCACTTTCTTTGTTTCACGGGTTTTTAAAAGTAATTGATTTTTATAATGGGGTTTAGCTGCTTTTCACTGCTGTGTTTATGCCGCTTTACACCCACTTGATTCACTTACAAAGAGATATCAATACATAGGTTTTAAGTTTCTTACTAGTCAGATATATTCTTGTGCGGTGAATAGGGGGTGTTGAGTCCAGTTCACTGAGCAAGGAGTAGGTCTTGTCTATTACATATTGGGTTTATGGAACGGTATCTGAGCTAATTTGAAACCCTTGTTTTATGCATCACCCCACCTCTCCTTTCCCGTTAAGCAGCCATAGTGTGTTTTCTAAACGTGTGACCATGTTCTGTTTTGTAATTCAGTTCAAGTGTAGCGGTTTTTACATTCCCTCTATAAGTGATATCTTATGATAAGTGTCTTTTTCTGTGTGACTTATTTCACTTAGAATCGTCGTACCTAAATCCACTCATCATGCTGCTACTAGCCTCATGACATTGATTTCATGGCTGAGTGATATTCCATTGTACATAAGGACCACAACTTCTTTATCCGTTTTTCTCTTTCCTGGGATATTTAAGGTGTAATGAAGTGGAGGTTCTTGTCAACAGAGCAGCCCTAAACCTTGGGGTGCCTGTGTCTTGCTGATTTTTAGTTTTCCCAATTTATACGCCCATGAGCGGAAGTGCCCTATGCTCTCTAAGCTGTGTTTTTGAGATGTTTCAGGACACACCGTACACTTCTCCAGAGTGGCTGTTGGCAATTTACAACCCGCCCATCAGCGTAGCAAGGCTCCCATTTCTCCATGGCCTGTCCTGCATTTCTGCTTTTTACACTTTTTTCAGCATGGCCCTTTTGACCGACGGGAAGCGAGCCTTCTTTGTAGCGCTGATTTGCCTTTCCAGCTTGCTTGGTTGGCCAAAAAGGGCGTATGCGTTTTTTCCTGAATATATTCAGGAAAAAACGCATACGCCCTTTTTGGCCAAGGGCATCATTGTCGACGTTTTGCCGCTTTTCATGTGCTTTCAAGGCGATTCGAATCTACCTCCTGAAATCTGTTTCCTGCAATTCTGCCTTGCTTTCAAATCCTCTTCGTTGCCTTCCCTCAATATATTTGTGGACGAGAGTTACCATTTATAACTCTGCAGGTTTGTGAATTGCAGTGCCCCTGAGCTCCACTTTTCAACTCGCTTTAGTGGGAGCTGGCCGCAAAAGCGCAGGATTGCTTCAGGCCCTATTCTGGTTCCGGGGGGCAGGCTGAGCCTGTGGTTATTTCTTCTTCCTGATGGGAAAATAGAGTGACCTGTGCCTGTCCCAACACCTAGAGCTAGTCTCTCATTGGTTCCCCCTCTTCCCGTTCATCCTCAGGACAAATTGCAACCTTTTCGGAACCGGAGGTTAAAGGTGCTGATCCTTCAAGTAGGGAGATTGCTGGTAAAGCGGCTGGAATGGCGAACCCGAGCACAAGGAGATGAGAAATGAGGTGCGTTTTAGAAACCTTTCCCGATCGCATGGTGTACCATCTTCTGGGTTTCTCATGCAAGTTTTCGATGTAGGAAGGTGCCCTTGAACCTGGAGATTTGGGACCCATGGGATGGGTACCACGCAGTATTACTTGAAAGGGTCTGTGTTTGCCCACCCAACCTCACCAAACCTCTCAGCCCCAAGAGTGTCCACCCTTATGTCTCACCCAGCTGTGGGTCTAGGTATGGTCAATCCAGGTTGCATCACAGCCCCTGAACGAATTTTGTAAGCATTTCTCTCTCTTTCACTGTCTTTGTTTCACGGGTTTTTAAAAGTAATTGATTTTTAAAATGGGGTTTAGCTGCTTTTCACTGCTGTGTTTATGCCGCTTTACACCCACTTGACTCACTTACAGAGAGATATCAATACATAGGTTTTAAGTTTCTTACTAGTCAGATATATTCTTGTGCGGTGAATAGGGGGTGTTGAGTCCAGTTCACTGAGCAAGGAGTAGGTCTTGTCTATTACATATTGGGTTTATGGAACGGTATCTGAGCTAATTTGAAACCCTTGTTTTATGCATCACCCCACCTCTCCTTTCCCGTTAAGCAGCCATAGTGTGTTTTCTAAACGTGTGACCATGTTCTGTTTTGTAATTCAGTTCAAGTGTAGCGGTTTTTACATTCCCTCTATAAGTGATATCTTATGATAAGTGTCTTTTTCTGTGTGACTTATTTCACTTAGAATCGTCGTACCTAAATCCACTCATCATGCTGCTACTAGCCTCATGACATTGATTTCATGGCTGAGTGATATTGCATTGTACATAAGGACCACAACTTCTTTATCCGTTTTTCTCTTTCCTGGGATATTTAAGGTGTAATGAAGTGGAGGTTCTTGTCAACAGAGCAGCCCTAAACCTTGGGGTGCCTGTGTCTTGCTGATTTTTAGTTTTCCCAATTTATACGCCCATGAGCGGAAGTGACCTATGCTCTCTAAACTGTGTTTCTTAGATGTTTCAGGACACACCGTACACTTCTCCAGAGTGGCTGTTGGCAATTTACAACCCGCCCATCAGCGTAGCAAGGCTCCCATTTCTCCATGGCCTGTCCTGCATTTCTGCTTTTTACACTTTTTTCAACATGGCCCTTTTGACCGACGGGAAGCGAGCCTTCTTTGTAGCGCTGATTTGCCTTTCCAGCTTGCTTGGTTGGCCAAAAAGGGCGTATGCGTTTTTTCCTGAATATATTCAGGAAAAAACGCATACGCCCTTTTTGGCCAAGGGCATCATTGTCGACGTTTTGCCGCTTTTCATGTGCTTTCAAGGCGATTCGAATCTACCTCCTGAAATCTGTTTCCTGCAATTCTGCCTTGCTTTCAAATCCTCTTCGTTGCCTTCCCTCAATATATTTGTGGACGAGAGTTACCATTTATAACTCTGCAGGTTTGTGAATTGCAGTGCCCCTGAGCTCCATTTTTCAACTCGCTTTAGTGGGAGCTGGCCGCAAAAGCGCAGGATTGCTTCAGGCCCTATTCTGGTTCCGGGGGGCAGGCTGAGCCTGTGGTTATTTCTTCTTCCTGATGGGAAAATAGAGTGACCTGTGCCTGTCCCAACACCTAGAGCTAGTCTCTCATTGGTTCCCCCTCTTCCCGTTCATCCTCAAGACAAATTGCAACCTTTTCGGAACCGGAGGTTAAAGGTGCTGATCCTTCAAGTAGGGAGATTGCTGGTAAAGCGGCTGGAATGGCGAACCCGAGCACAAGGAGATGAGAAATGAGGTGCGTTTT
This sequence comes from Balaenoptera borealis, assembly GCF_965194805.1. Classification (NCBI taxonomy): domain Eukaryota; kingdom Metazoa; phylum Chordata; class Mammalia; order Artiodactyla; family Balaenopteridae; genus Balaenoptera; species Balaenoptera borealis. The sequence continues at coordinate 169,013 of NW_028123392.1, read as the reverse complement.
AGAAACCTTTCCCGATCGCATGGTGTACCATCTTCTGGGTTTCTCATGCAAGTTTTCGATGTAGGAAGGTGCCCTTGAACCTGGAGATTTGGGACCCATGGGATGGGTACCACGCAGTATTACTTGAAAGGGTCTGTGTTTGCCCACCCAACCTCACCAAACCTCTCAGCCCCAAGAGTGTCCACCCTTATGTCTCACCCAGCTGTGGGTCTAGGTATGGTCAATCCAGGTTGCATCACAGCCCCTGAACGAATTTTGTAAGCATTTCTCTCTCTTTCACTGTCTTTGTTTCACGGGTTTTTAAAAGTAATTGATTTTTATAATGTGGTTTAGCTGCTTTTCACTGCTGTGTTTATGCCGCTTTACACCCACTTGACTCACTTACAGAGAGATATCAATACATAGGTTTTAAGTTTCTTACTAGTCAGATATATTCTTGTGCGGTGAATAGGGGGTGTTGAGTCCAGTTCACTGAGCAAGGAGTAGGTCTTGTCTATTACATATTGGGTTTATGGAACGGTATCTGAGCTAATTTGAAACCCTTGTTTTATGCATCACCCCACCTCTCCTTTCCCGTTAAGCAGCCATAGTGTGTTTTCTAAACGTGTGACCATGTTCTGTTTTGTAATTCAGTTCAAGTGTAGCGGTTTTTACATTCCCTCTATAAGTGATATCTTATGATAAGTGTCTTTTTCTGTGTGACTTATTTCACTTAGAATCGTCGTACCTAAATCCACTCATCATGCTGCTACTAGCCTCATGACATTGATTTCATGGCTGAGTGATATTCCATTGTACATAAGGACCACAACTTCTTTATCCGTTTTTCTCTTTCCTGGGATATTTAAGGTGTAATGAAGTGGAGGTTCTTGTCAACAGAGCAGCCCTAAACCTTGGGGTGCCTGTGTCTTGCTGATTTTTAGTTTTCCCAATTTATACGCCCATGAGCGGAAGTGCCCTATGCTCTCTAAGCTGTGTTTTTTAGATGTTTCAGGACACACCGTACACTTCTCCAGAGTGGCTGTTGGCAATTTACAACCCGCCCATCAGCGTAGCAAGGCTCCCATTTCTCCATGGCCCGTCCTGCATTTCTGCTTTTTACACTTTTTTCAGCATGGCCCTTTTGACCGACGGGAAGCGAGCCTTCTTTGTAGCGCTGATTTGCCTTTCCAGCTTGCTTGGTTGGCCAAAAAGGGCGTATGCGTTTTTTTCTGAATATATTCAGGAAAAAACGCATACGCCCTTTTTGGCCAAGGGCATCATTGTCGACGTTTTGCCGCTTTTCATGTGCTTTCAAGGCGATTCGAATCTACCTCCTGAAATCTGTTTCCTGCAATTCTGCCTTGCTTTCAAATCCTCTTCGTTGCCTTCCCTCAATATATTTGTGGACGAGAGTTACCATTTATAACTCTGCAGCTTTGTGAATTGCAGTGCCCCTGAGCTCCATTTTTCAACTCGCTTTAGTGGGAGCTGGCCGCAAAAGCGCAGGATTGCTTCAGGCCCTATTCTGGTTCCGGGGGGCAGGCTGAGCCTGTGGTTATTTCTTCTTCCTGATGGGAAAATAGAGTGACCTGTGCCTGTCCCAACACCTAGAGCTAGTCTCTCATTGGTTCCCCCTCTTCCCGTTCATCCTCAAGACAAATTGCAACCTTTTCGGAACCGGAGGTTAAAGGTGCTGATCCTTCAAGTAGGGAGATTGCTGGTAAAGCGGCTGGAATGGCGAACCCGAGCACAAGGAGATGAGAAATGAGGTGCGTTTTAGAAACCTTTCCCGATCGCATGGTGTACCATCTTCTGGGTTTCTCATGCAAGTTTTCGATGTAGGAAGGTGCCCTTGAACCTGGAGATTTGGGACCCATGGGATGGGTACCACGCAGTATTACTTGAAAGGGTCTGTGTTTGCCCACCCAACCTCACCAAACCTCTCAGCCCCAAGAGTGTCCACCCTTATGTCTCACCCAGCTGTGGGTCTAGGTATGGTCAATCCAGGTTGCATCACAGCCCCTGAACGAATTTTGTAAGCATTTCTCTCTCTTTCACTGTCTTTGTTTCACGGGTTTTTAAAAGTAATTGATTTTTATAATGTGGTTTAGCTGCTTTTCACTGCTGTGTTTATGCCGCTTTACACCCACTTGACTCACTTACAGAGAGATATCAATACATAGGTTTTAAGTTTCTTACTAGTCAGATATATTCTTGTGCGGTGAATAGGGGGTGTTGAGTCCAGTTCACTGAGCAAGGAGTAGGTCTTGTCTATTACATATTGGGTTTATGGAACGGTATCTGAGCTAATTTGAAACCCTTGTTTTATGCATCACCCCACCTCTCCTTTCCCGTTAAGCAGCCATAGTGTGTTTTCTAAACGTGTGACCATGTTCTGTTTTGTAATTCAGTTCAAGTGTAGCGGTTTTTACATTCCCTCTATAAGTGATATCTTATGATAAGTGTCTTTTTCTGTGTGACTTATTTCACTTAGAATCGTCGTACCTAAATCCACTCATCATGCTGCTACTAGCCTCATGACATTGATTTCATGGCTGAGTGATATTCCATTGTACATAAGGACCACAACTTCTTTATCCGTTTTTCTCTTTCCTGGGATATTTAAGGTGTAATGAAGTGGAGGTTCTTGTCAACAGAGCAGCCCTAAACCTTGGGGTGCCTGTGTCTTGCTGATTTTTAGTTTTCCCAATTTATACGCCCATGAGCGGAAGTGCCCTATGCTCTCTAAGCTGTGTTTTTTAGATGTTTCAGGACACACCGTACACTTCTCCAGAGTGGCTGTTGGCAATTTACAACCCGCCCATCAGCGTAGCAAGGCTCCCATTTCTCCATGGCCCGTCCTGCATTTCTGCTTTTTACACTTTTTTCAGCATGGCCCTTTTGACCGACGGGAAGCGAGCCTTCTTTGTAGCGCTGATTTGCCTTTCCAGCTTGCTTGGTTGGCCAAAAAGGGCGTATGCGTTTTTTTCTGAATATATTCAGGAAAAAACGCATACGCCCTTTTTGGCCAAGGGCATCATTGTCGACGTTTTGCCGCTTTTCATGTGCTTTCAAGGCGATTCGAATCTACCTCCTGAAATCTGTTTCCTGCAATTCTGCCTTGCTTTCAAATCCTCTTCGTTGCCTTCCCTCAATATATTTGTGGACGAGAGTTACCATTTATAACTCTGCAGCTTTGTGAATTGCAGTGCCCCTGAGCTCCATTTTTCAACTCGCTTTAGTGGGAGCTGGCCGCAAAAGCGCAGGATTGCTTCAGGCCCTATTCTGGTTCCGGGGGGCAGGCTGAGCCTGTGGTTATTTCTTCTTCCTGATGGGAAAATAGAGTGACCTGTGCCTGTCCCAACACCTAGAGCTAGTCTCTCATTGGTTCCCCCTCTTCCCGTTCATCCTCAGGACAAATTGCAACCTTTTCGGAACCGGAGGTTAAAGGTGCTGATCCTTCAAGTAGGGAGATTGCTGGTAAAGCGGCTGGAATTGCGAACCCGAGCACAAGGAGATGAGAAATGAGGTGTGTTTTAGAAACCTTTCCCGATCGCATGATGTACCATCTTCTGGGTTTCTCATGCAAGTTTTCGATGTAGGAAGGTGCCCTTGAACCTGGAGATTTGGGACCCATGGGATGGGTACCACGCAGTATTACTTGAAAGGGTCTGCGTTTGCTCACCCAACCTCACCAAACCTCTCAGCCCCAAGAGTGTCCACCCTTATGTCTCACCCAGCTGTGGGTCTAGGTATGGTCAATCCAGGTTGCATCACAGCCCCTGAAGGAATTTTGTAAGCATTTCTCTCTTTCACTGTCTTTGTTTCACGGGTTTTTAAAAGTAATTGATTTTTATAGTGGGGTTTAGCTGCTTTTCACTGCTGTGTTTATGCCGCTTTACACCCACTTGACTCACTTACAGAGAGATATCAATACATAGGTTTTAAGTTTCTTACTAGTCAGATATATTCTTGTGCGGTGAATAGGGGGTGTTGAGTCCAGTTCACTGAGCAAGGAGTAGGTCTTGTCTATTACATATTGGGTTTATGGAACGGTATCTGAGCTAATTTGAAACCCTTGTTTTATGCATCACCCCACCTCTCCTTTCCCGTTAAGCAGCCATAGTGTGTTTTCTAAACGTGTGACTCTGTTCTGTTTTGTAATTCAGTTCAAGTGTAGCAGTTTTTACATTCCCTCTATAAGTGATATCTTATGATAAGTGTCTTTTTTTGTGTGACTTATTTCACTTAGAATCGTCGTACCTAAATCCACTCATCATGCTGCTACTAGCCTCATGACATTGATTTCATGGCTGAGTGATATTCCATTGTACATAAGGACCACAACTTCTTTATCCGTTTTTCTCTTTCCTGGGATATTTAAGGTGTAATGAAGTGGAGGTTCTTGTCAACAGAGCAGCCCTAAACCTTGGGGTGCCTGTGTCTTGCTGATTTTTAGTTTTCCCAATTTATACGCCCATGAGCGGAAGTGCCCTATGCTCTCTAAGCTGTGTTTTTTAGATGTTTCAGGACACACCGTACACTTCTCCAGAGTGTCTGTTGGCCATTTACAACCCGCCCATCAGCGTAGCAAGGCTCCCATTTCTCCATGGCCTGTCCTGCATTTCTGGTTTTTACACTTTTATCAGCATGGCCCTTTTGACCGACGGGAAGCGAGCCTTCTTTGTAGCGCTGATTTGCCTTTCCAGCTTGCTTGGTTGGCCAAAAAGGGCGTATGCGTTTTTTCCTGAATATATTCAGGAAAAAACGCATAAGCACTTTTTGGCCAAGGGCATCATTGTCGACGTTTTGCCGCTTTTCATGTGCTTTCAAGGCGATTCGAATCTACCTCCTGAAATCTGTTTCCTGCAATTCTGCCTTGCTTTCAAATCCTCTTCGTTGCCTTCCCTCAATATATTTGTGGACGAGAGTTACCATTTATAACTCTGCAGGTTTGTGAATTGCAGTGCCCCTGAGCTCCATTTTTCAACTCGCTTTAGTGGGAGCTGGCCGCAAAAGCGCAGGATTGCTTCAGGCCCTATTCTGGTTCCGGGGGGCAGGCTGAGCCTGTGGTTATTTCTTCTTCCTGATGGGAAAATAGAGTGACCTGTGCCTGTCCCAACACCTAGAGCTAGTCTCTCATTGGTTCCCCCTCTTCCCGTTCATCCTCAGGACAAATTGCAACCTTTTCGGAACCGGAGGTTAAAGGTGCTGATCCTTCAAGTAGGGAGATTGCTGGTAAAGCGGCTGGAATGGCGAACCCGAGCCCAAGGAGATGAGAAATGAGGTGCGTTTTAGAAACCTTTCCCGATCGCATGGTGTACCATCTTCTGGGTTTCTCATGCAAGTTTTCGATGTAGGAAGGTGCCCTTGAACCTGGAGATTTGGGACCCATGGGATGGGTACCACGCAGTATTACTTGAAAGGGTCTGCGTTTGCTCACCCAACCTCACCAAACCTCTCAGCCCCAAGAGTGTCCACCCTTATGTCTCACCCAGCTGTGGGTCTAGGTATGGTCAATCCAGGTTGCATCACAGCCCCTGAACGAATTTTGTAAGCATTTCTCTCTCTTTCACTGTCTTTGTTTCACGGGTTTTTAAAAGTAATTGATTTTTATAATGGGGTTTAGCTGCTTTTCACTGCTGTGTTTATGCCGCTTTACACCCACTTGACTCACTTACAGAGAGATATCAATACATAGGTTTTAAGTTTCTTACGAGTCAGATATATTCTTGTGCGGTGAATAGGGGGTGTTGAGTCCAGTTCACTGAGCAAGGAGTAGGTCTTGTCTATTACATATTGGGTTTATGGAACGGTATCTGAGCTAATTTGAAACCCTTGTTTTATGCATCACCCCACCTCTCCTTTCCCGTTAAGCAGCCATAGTGTGTTTTCTAAACGTGTGACTCTGTTCTGTTTTGTAATTCAGTTCAAGTGTAGCGGTTTTTACATTCGCTCTATAAGTGATATCTTATGATAAGTGTCTTTTTCTGTGTGACTTATTTCACTTAGAATCGTCGTACCTAAATCCACTCATCATGCTGCTACTAGCCTCATGACATTGATTTCATGGCTGAGTGATATTCCATTGTACATAAGGACCACAACTTCTTTATCCGTTTTTCTCTTTCCTGGGATATTTAAGGTGTAATGAAGTGGAGGTTCTTGTCAACAGAGCAGCCCTAAACCTTGGGGTGCCTGTGTCTTGCTGATTTTTAGTTTTCCCAATTTATACGCCCATGAGCGGAAGTGCCCTATGCTCTCTAAGCTGTGTTTTTGAGATGTTTCAGGACACACCGTACACTTCTCCAGAGTGGCTGTTGGCAATTTACAACCCGCCCATCAGCGTAGCAAGGCTCCAATTTCTCCATGGCCCGTCCTGCATTTCTGCTTTTTACACTTTTTTCAGCATGGCCCTTTTGACCGACGGGAAGCGAGCCTTCTTTGTAGCGCTGATTTGCCTTTCCAGCTTGCTTGGTTGGCCAAAAAGGGCGTATGCGTTTTTTCCTGAATATATTCAGGAAAAAACGCATACGCCCTTTTTGGCCAAGGGCATCATTGTCGACGTTTTGCCGCTTTTCATGTGCTTTCAAGGCGATTCGAATCTACCTCCTGAAATCTGTTTCCTGCAATTCTGCCTTGCTTTCAAATCCTCTTCGTTGCCTTCCCTCAATATATTTGTGGACGAGAGTTACCATTTATAACTCTGCAGGTTTGTGAATTGCAGTGCCCCTGAGCTCCACTTTTCAACTCGCTTTAGTGGGAGCTGGCCGCAAAAGCGCAGGATTGCTTCAGGCCCTATTCTGGTTCCGGGGGGCAGGCTGAGCCTGTGGTTATTTCTTCTTCCTGATGGGAAAATAGAGTGACCTGTGCCTGTCCCAACACCTAGAGCTAGTCTCTCATTGGTTCCCCCTCTTCCCGTTCATCCTCAGGACAAATTGCAACCTTTTCGGAACCGGAGGTTAAAGGTGCTGATCCTTCAAGTAGGGAGATTGCTGGTAAAGCGGCTGGAATGGCGAACCCGAGCACAAGGAGATGAGAAATGAGGTGCGTTTTAGAAACCTTTCCCGATCGCATGGTGTACCATCTTCTGGGTTTCTCATGCAAGTTTTCGATGTAGGAAGGTGCCCTTGAACCTGGAGATTTGGGACCCATGGGATGGGTACCACGCAGTATTACTTGAAAGGGTCTGTGTTTGCCCACCCAACCTCACCAAACCTCTCAGCCCCAAGAGTGTCCACCCTTATGTCTCACCCAGCTGTGGGTCTAGGTATGGTCAATCCAGGTTGCATCACAGCCCCTGAACGAATTTTGTAAGCATTTCTCTCTCTTTCACTGTCTTTGTTTCACGGGTTTTTAAAAGTAATTGATTTTTAAAATGGGGTTTAGCTGCTTTTCACTGCTGTGTTTATGCTGCTTTACACCCACTTGACTCACTTACAGAGAGATATCAATACATAGGTTTTAAGTTTCTTACTAGTCAGATATATTCTTGTGTGGTGAATAGGGGGTGTTGAGTCCAGTTCACTGAGCAAGGAGTAGGTCTTGTCTATTACATATTGGGTTTATGGAACGGTATCTGAGCTAATTTGAAACCCTTGTTTTATGCATCACCCCACCTCTCCTTTCCCGTTAAGCAGCCATAGTGTGTTTTCTAAACGTGTGACCATGTTCTGTTTTGTAATTCAGTTCAAGTGTAGCGGTTTTTACATTCCCTCTATAAGTGATATCTTATGATAAGTGTCTTTTTCTGTGTGACTTATTTCACTTAGAATCGTCGTACCTAAATCCACTCATCATGCTGCTACTAGCCTCATGACATTGATTTCATGGCTGAGTGATATTGCATTGTACATAAGGACCACAACTTCTTTATCCGTTTTTCTCTTTCCTGGGATATTTAAGGTGTAATGAAGTGGAGGTTCTTGTCAACAGAGCAGCCCTAAACCTTGGGGTGCCTGTGTCTTGCTGATTTTTAGTTTTCCCAATTTATACGCCCATGAGCGGAAGTGCCCTATGCTCTCTAAGCTGTGTTTTTGAGATGTTTCAGGACACACCGTACACTTCTCCAGAGTGGCTGTTGGCAATTTACAACCCGCCCATCAGCGTAGCAAGGCTCCCATTTCTCCATGGCCCGTCCTGCATTTCTGGTTTTTACACTTTTTTCAGCATGGCCCTTTTGACCGACGGGAAGCGAGCCTTCTTTGTAGCGCTGATTTGCCTTTCCAGCTTGCTTGGTTGGCCAAAAAGGGCGTATGCGTTTTTTCCTGAATATATTCAGGAAAAAACGCATACGCCCTTTTTGGCCAAGGGCATCATTGTCGACGTTTTGCCGCTTTTCATGTGCTTTCAAGGCGATTCGAATCTACCTCCTGAAATCTGTTTCCTGCAATTCTGCCTTGCTTTCAAATCCTCTTCGTTGCCTTCCCTCAATATATTTGTGGACGAGAGTTACCATTTATAACTCTGCAGCTTTGTGAATTGCAGTGCCCCTGAGCTCCATTTTTCAACTCGCTTTAGTGGGAGCTGGCCGCAAAAGCGCAGGATTGCTTCAGGCCCTATTCTGGTTCCGGGGGGCAGGCTGAGCCTGTGGTTATTTCTTCTTCCTGATGGGAAAATAGAGTGACCTGTGCCTGTCCCAACACCTAGAGCTAGTCTCTCATTGGTTCCCCCTCTTCCCGTTCATCCTCAGGACAAATTGCAACCTTTTCGGAACCGGAGGTTAAAGGTGCTGATCCTTCAAGTAGGGAGATTGCTGGTAAAGCGGCTGGAATTGCGAACCCGAGCACAAGGAGATGAGAAATGAGGTGTGTTTTAGAAACCTTTCCCGATCACATGATGTACCATCTTCTGGGTTTCTCATGCAAGTTTTCGATGTAGGAAGGTGCCCTTGAACCTGGAGATTTGGGACCCATGGGATGGGTACCACGCAGTATTACTTGAAAGGGTCTGCGTTTGCTCACCCAACCTCACCAAACCTCTCAGCCCCAAGAGTGTCCACCCTTATGTCTCACCCAGCTGTGGGTCTAGGTATGGTCAATCCAGGTTGCATCACAGCCCCTGAAGGAATTTTGTAAGCATTTCTCTCTTTCACTGTCTTTGTTTCACGGGTTTTTAAAAGTAATTGATTTTTATAGTGGGGTTTAGCTGCTTTTCACTGCTGTGTTTATGCCGCTTTACACCCACTTGACTCACTTACAGAGAGATATCAATACATAGGTTTTAAGTTTCTTACGAGTCAGATATATTCTTGTGCGGTGAATAGGGGGTGTTGAGTCCAGTTCACTGAGCAAGGAGTAGGTCTTGTCTATTACATATTGGGTTTATGGAACGGTATCTGAGCTAATTTGAAACCCTTGTTTTATGCATCACCCCACCTCTCCTTTCCCGTTAAGCAGCCATAGTGTGTTTTCTAAACGTGTGACCATGTTCTGTTTTGTAATTCAGTTCAAGTGTAGCGGTTTTTACATTCCCTCTATAAGTGATATCTTATGATAAGTGTCTTTTTCTGTGTGACTTATTTCACTTAGAATCGTCGTACCTAAATCCACTCATCATGCTGCTACTAGCCTCATGACATTGATTTCATGGCTGAGTGATATTCCATTGTACATAAGGACCACAACTTCTTTATCCGTTTTTCTCTTTCCTGGGATATTTAAGGTGTAATGAAGTGGAGGTTCTTGTCAACAGAGCAGCCCTAAACCTTGGGGTGCCTGTGTCTTGCTGATTTTTAGTTTTCCCAATTTATACGCCCATGAGCGGAAGTGCCCTATGCTCTCTAAGCTGTGTTTTTGAGATGTTTCAGGACACACCGTACACTTCTCCAGAGTGGCTGTTGGCAATTTACAACCCGCCCATCAGCGTAGCAAGGCTCCCATTTCTCCATGGCCTGTCCTGCATTTCTGCTTTTTACACTTTTTTCAGCATGGCCCTTTTGACCGACGGGAAGCGAGCCTTCTTTGTAGCGCTGATTTGCCTTTCCAGCTTGCTTGGTTGGCCAAAAAGGGCGTATGCGTTTTTTCCTGAATATATTCAGGAAAAAACGCATACGCCCTTTTTGGCCAAGGGCATCATTGTCGACGTTTTGCCGCTTTTCATGTGCTTTCAAGGCGATTCGAATCTACCTCCTGAAATCTGTTTCCTGCAATTCTGCCTTGCTTTCAAATCCTCTTCGTTGCCTTCCCTCAATATATTTGTGGACGAGAGTTACCATTTATAACTCTGCAGCTTTGTGAATTGCAGTGCCCCTGAGCTCCATTTTTCAACTCGCTTTAGTGGGAGCTGGCCGCAAAAGCGCAGGATTGCTTCAGGCCCTATTCTGGTTCCGGGGGGCAGGCTGAGCCTGTGGTTATTTCTTCTTCCTGATGGGAAAATAGAGTGACCTGTGCCTGTCCCAACACCTAGAGCTAGTCTCTCATTGGTTCCCCCTCTTCCCGTTCATCCTCAGGACAAATTGCAACCTTTTCGGAACCGGAGGTTAAAGGTGCTGATCCTTCAAGTAGGGAGATTGCTGGTAAAGCGGCTGGAATGGCGAACCCGAGCACAAGGAGATGAGAAATGAGGTGCGTTTTAGAAACCTTTCCCGATCGCATGGTGTACCATCTTCTGGGTTTCTCATGCAAGTTTTCGATGTAGGAAGGTGCCCTTGAACCTGGAGATTTGGGACCCATGGGATGGGTACCACGCAGTATTACTTGGAAGGGTCTGCGTTTGCTCACCCAACCTCACCAAACCTCTCAGCCCCAAGAGTGTCCACCCTTATGTCTCACCCAGCTGTGGGTCTAGGTATGGTCAATCCAGGTTGCATCACAGCCCCTGAACGAATTTTGTAAGCATTTCTCTCTCTTTCACTGTCTTTGTTTCACGGGTTTTTAAAAGTAATTGATTTTTAAAATGGGGTTTAGCTGCTTTTCACTGCTGTGTTTATGCCGCTTTACACCCACTTGACTCACTTACAGAGAGATATCAATACATAGGTTTTAAGTTTCTTACTAGTCAGATATATTCTTGTGCGGTGAATAGGGGGTGTTGAGTCCAGTTCACTGAGCAAGGAGTAGGTCTTGTCTATTACATATTGGGTTTATGGAACGGTATCTGAGCTAATTTGAAACCCTTGTTTTATGCATCACCCCACCTCTCCTTTCCCGTTAAGCAGCCATAGTGTGTTTTCTAAACGTGTGACCATGTTCTGTTTTGTAATTCAGTTCAAGTGTAGCGGTTTTTACATTCCCTCTATAAGTGATATCTTATGATAAGTGTCTTTTTCTGTGTGACTTATTTCACTTAGAATCGTCGTACCTAAATCCACTCATCATGCTGCTACTAGCCTCATGACATTGATTTCATGGCTGAGTGATATTCCATTGTACATAAGGACCACAACTTCTTTATCCGTTTTTCTCTTTCCTGGGATATTTAAGGTGTAATGAAGTGGAGGTTCTTGTCAACAGAGCAGCCCTAAACCTTGGGGTGCCTGTGTCTTGCTGATTTTTAGTTTTCCCAATTTATACGCTCATGAGCGGAAGTGCCCTATGCTCTCTAAGCTGTGTTTTTGAGATGTTTCAGGACACACCGTACACTTCTCCAGAATGGCTGTTGGCAATTTACAACCCGCCCATCAGCGTAGCAAGGCTCCCATTTCTCCATGGCCTGTCCTGCATTTCTGCTTTTTACACTTTTTTCAGCATGGCCCTTTTGACCGACGGGAAGCGAGCCTTCTTTGTAGCGCTGATTTGCCTTTCCAGCTTGCTTGGTTGGCCAAAAAGGGCGTATGCGTTTTTTCCTGAATATATTCAGGAAAAAACGCATACGCCCTTTTTGGCCAAGGGCATCATTGTCGACGTTTTGCCGCTTTTCATGTGCTTTCAAGGCGATTCGAATCTACCTCCTGAAATCTGTTTCCTGCAATTCTGCCTTGCTTTCAAATCCTCTTCGTTGCCTTCCCTCAATATATTTGTGGACGAGAGTTACCATTTATAACTCTGCAGCTTTGTGAATTGCAGTGCCCCTGAGCTCCAGTTTTCAACTCGCTTTAGTGGGAGCTGGCCGCAAAAGCGCAGGATTGCTTCAGGCCCTATTCTGGTTCCGGGGGGCAGGCTGAGCCTGTGGTTATTTCTTCTTCCTGATGGGAAAATAGAGTGACCTGTGCCTGTCCCAACACCTAGAGCTAGTCTCTCATTGGTTCCCCCTCTTCCCGTTCATCCTCAGGACAAATTGCAACCTTTTCGGAACCGGAGGTTAAAGGTGCTGATCCTTCAAGTAGGGAGATTGCTGGTAAAGCGGCTGGAATGGCGAACCCGAGCACAAGGAGATGAGAAATGAGGTGCGTTTTAGAAACCTTTCCCGATCGCATGGTGTACCATCTTCTGGGTTTCTCATGCAAGTTTTCGATGTAGGAAGGTGCCCTTGAACCTGGAGATTTGGGACCCATGGGATGGGTACCACGCAGTATTACTTGGAAGGGTCTGCGTTTGCTCACCCAACCTCACCAAACCTCTCAGCCCCAAGAGTGTCCACCCTTTTGTCTCACCCAGCTGTGGGTCTAGGTATGGTCAATCCAGGTTGCATCACAGACCCTGAACGAATTTTGTAAGCATTTCTCTCTCTTCCACTGTCTTTGTTTCACGGGTTTTTAAAAGTAATTGATTTTTAAAATGGGGTTTAGCTGCTTTTCACTGCTGTGTTTATGCCGCTTTACACCCACTTGACTCACTTACAGAGAGATATCAATACATAGGTTTTAAGTTTCTTACTAGTCAGATATATTCTTGTGCGGTGAATAGGGGGTGTTGAGTCCAGTTCACTGAGCAAGGAGTAGGTCTTGTCTATTACATATTGGGTTTATGGAACGGTATCTGAGCTAATTTGAAACCCTTGTTTTATGCATCACCCCACCTCTCCTTTCCCGTTAAGCAGCCATAGTGTGTTTTCTAAACGTGAGACCATGTTCTGTTTTGTAATTCAGTTCAAGTGTAGCGGTTTTTACATTCCCTCTATAAGTGATATCTTATGATAAGTGTCTTTTTCTGTGTGACTTATTTCACTTAGAATCGTCGTACCTAAATCCACTCATCATGCTGCTACTAGCCTCATGACATTGATTTCATGGCTGAGTGATATTCCATTGTACATAAGGACCACAACTTCTTTATCCGTTTTTCTCTTTCCTGGGATATTTAAGGTGTAATGAAGTGGAGGTTCTTGTCAACAGAGCAGCCCTAAACCTTGGGGTGCCTGTGTCTTGCTGATTTTTAGTTTTCCCAATTTATACGCCCATGAGCGGAAGTGCCCTATGCTCTCTAAGCTGTGTTTTTTAGATGTTTCAGAACACACCGTACACTTCTCCAGAGTGGCTGTTGGCAATTTACAACCCGCCCATCAGCGTAGCAAGGCTCCCATTTCTCCATGGCCTGTCCTGCATTTCTGCTTTTTACACTTTTTTCAGCATGGCCCTTTTGACCGACGGGAAGCGAGCCTTTTTTGTAGCGCTGATTTGCCTTTCCAGCTTGCTTGGTTGGCCAAAAAGGGCGTATGCGTTTTTTCCTGAATATATTCAGGAAAAAACGCATACGCCCTTTTTGGCCAAGGGCATCATTGTCGAAGTTTTGTCGCTTTTCATGTGCTTTCAAGGCGATTCGAATCTACCTCCTGAAATCTGTTTCCTGCAATTCTGCCTTGCTTTCAAATCCTCTTCGTTGACTTCCCTCAATATATTTGTGGACGAGAGTTACCATTTATAACTCTGCAGGTTTGTGAATTGCAGTGCCCCTGAGCTCCAGTTTTCAACTCGCTTTAGTGGGAGCTGGCCGCAAAAGCGCAGGATTGCTTCAGGCCTTATTCTGGTTCCGGGGGGCAGGCTGAGCCTGTGGTTATTTCTTCTTCCTGATGGGAAAATAGAGTGACCTGTGCCTGTCCCAACACCTAGAGCTAGTCTCTCATTGGTTCCCCCTCTTCCCGTTCATCCTCAGGACAAATTGCAACCTTTTCGGAACCGGAGGTTAAAGGTGCTGATCCTTCAAGTAGGGAGATTGCTGGTAAAGCGGCTGGAATGGCGAACCCGAGCACAAGGAGATGAGAAATGAGGTGCGTTTTAGAAACCTTTCCCGATCGCATGGTGTACCATCTTCTGGGTTTCTCATGCAAGTTTTCGATGTAGGAAGGTGCCCTTGAACCTGGAGATTTGGGACCCATGGGATGGGTACCACGCAGTATTACTTGAAAGGGTCTGCGTTTGCTCACCCAACCTCACCAAACCTCTCAGCCCCAAGAGTGTCCACCCTTATGTCTCACCCAGCTGTGGGTCTAGGTATGGTCAATCCAGGTTGCATCACAGCCCCTGAACGAATTTTGTAAGCATTTCTCTCTCTTTCACTTTCTTTGTTTCACGGGTTTTTAAAAGTAATTGATTTTTATAATGGGGTTTAGCTGCTTTTCACTGCTGTGTTTATGCCGCTTTACACCCACTTGATTCACTTACAAAGAGATATCAATACATAGGTTTTAAGTTTCTTACTAGTCAGATATATTCTTGTGCGGTGAATAGGGGGTGTTGAGTCCAGTTCACTGAGCAAGGAGTAGGTCTTGTCTATTACATATTGGGTTTATGGAACGGTATATGAGCTAATTTGAAACCCTTTTTTTATGCATCACCCCACCTCTCCTTTCCCGTTAAGCAGCCATAGTGTGTTTTCTAAACGTGTGACCATGTTCTGTTTTGTAATTCAGTTCAAGTGTAGCGGTTTTTACATTCCCTCTATAAGTGATATCTTATGATAAGTGTCTTTTTCTGTGTGACTTATTTCACTTAGAATCGTCGTACCTAAATCCACTCATCATGCTGCTACTAGCCTCATGACATTGATTTCATGGCTGAGTGATATTCCATTGTACATAAGGACCACAACTTCTTTATCCGTTTTTCTCTTTCCTGGGATATTTAAGGTGTAATGAAGTGGAGGTTCTTGTCAACAGAGCAGCCCTAAACCTTGGGGTGCCTGTGTCTTGCTGATTTTTAGTTTTCCCAATTTATACGCCCATGAGCGGAAGTGCCCTATGCTCTCTAAGCTGTGTTTTTGAGATGTTTCAGGACACACCGTACACTTCTCCAGAGTGGCTGTTGGCAATTTACAACCCGCCCATCAGCGTAGCAAGGCTCCCATTTCTCCATGGCCTGTCCTGCATTTCTGCTTTTTACACTTTTTTCAGCATGGCCCTTTTGACCGACGGGAAGCGAGCCTTCTTTGTAGCGCTGATTTGCCTTTCCAGCTTGCTTGGTTGGCCAAAAAGGGCGTATGCGTTTTTTCCTGAATATATTCAGGAAAAAACGCATACGCCCTTTTTGGCCAAGGGCATCATTGTCGACGTTTTGCCGCTTTTCATGTGCTTTCAAGGCGATTCGAATCTACCTCCTGAAATCTGTTTCCTGCAATTCTGCCTTGCTTTCAAATCCTCTTCGTTGCCTTCCCTCAATATATTTGTGGACGAGAGTTACCATTTATAACTCTGCAGGTTTGTGAATTGCAGTGCCCCTGAGCTCCACTTTTCAACTCGCTTTAGTGGGAGCTGGCCGCAAAAGCGCAGGATTGCTTCAGGCCCTATTCTGGTTCCGGGGGGCAGGCTGAGCCTGTGGTTATTTCTTCTTCCTGATGGGAAAATAGAGTGACCTGTGCCTGTCCCAACACCTAGAGCTAGTCTCTCATTGGTTCCCCCTCTTCCCGTTCATCCTCAGGACAAATTGCAACCTTTTCGGAACCGGAGGTTAAAGGTGCTGATCCTTCAAGTAGGGAGATTGCTGGTAAAGCGGCTGGAATGGCGAACCCGAGCACAAGGAGATGAGAAATGAGGTGCGTTTTAGAAACCTTTCCCGATCGCATGGTGTACCATCTTCTGGGTTTCTCATGCAAGTTTTCGATGTAGGAAGGTGCCCTTGAACCTGGAGATTTGGGACCCATGGGATGGGTACCACGCAGTATTACTTGAAAGGGTCTGTGTTTGCCCACCCAACCTCACCAAACCTCTCAGCCCCAAGAGTGTCCACCCTTATGTCTCACCCAGCTGTGGGTCTAGGTATGGTCAATCCAGGTTGCATCACAGCCCCTGAACGAATTTTGTAAGCATTTCTCTCTCTTTCACTGTCTTTGTTTCACGGGTTTTTAAAAGTAATTGATTTTTAAAATGGGGTTTAGCTGCTTTTCACTGCTGTGTTTATGCCGCTTTACACCCACTTGACTCACTTACAGAGAGATATCAATACATAGGTTTTAAGTTTCTTACTAGTCAGATATATTCTTGTGTGGTGAATAGGGGGTGTTGAGTCCAGTTCACTGAGCAAGGAGTAGGTCTTGTCTATTACATATTGGGTTTATGGAACGGTATCTGAGCTAATTTGAAACCCTTGTTTTATGCATCACCCCACCTCTCCTTTCCCGTTAAGCAGCCATAGTGTGTTTTCTAAACGTGTGACCATGTTCTGTTTTGTAATTCAGTTCAAGTGTAGCGGTTTTTACATTCCCTCTATAAGTGATATCTTATGATAAGTGTCTTTTTCTGTGTGACTTATTTCACTTAGAATCGTCGTACCTAAATCCACTCATCATGCTGCTACTAGCCTCATGACATTGATTTCATGGCTGAGTGATATTGCATTGTACATAAGGACCACAACTTCTTTATCCGTTTTTCTCTTTCCTGGGATATTTAAGGTGTAATGAAGTGGAGGTTCTTGTCAACAGAGCAGCCCTAAACCTTGGGGTGCCTGTGTCTTGCTGATTTTTAGTTTTCCCAATTTATATGCCCATGAGCGGAAGTGACCTATGCTCTCTAAACTGTGTTTCTTAGATGTTTCAGGACACACCGTACACTTCTCCAGAGTGGCTGTTGGCAATTTACAACCCGCCCATCAGCGTAGCAAGGCTCCCATTTCTCCATGGCCTGTCCTGCATTTCTGCTTTTTACACTTTTTTCAGCATGGCCCTTTTGACCGACGGGAAGCGAGCCTTCTTTGTAGCGCTGATTTGCCTTTCCAGCTTGCTTGGTTGGCCAAAAAGGGCGTATGCGTTTTTTCCTGAATATATTCAGGAAAAAACGCATACGCCCTTTTTGGCCAAGGGCATCATTGTCGACGTTTTGCCGCTTTTCATGTGCTTTCAAGGCGATTCGAATCTACCTCCTGAAATCTGTTTCCTGCAATTCTGCCTTGCTTTCAAATCCTCTTCGTTGCCTTCCCTCAATATATTTGTGGACGAGAGTTACCATTTATAACTCTGCAGGTTTGTGAATTGCAGTGCCCCTCAGCTCCATTTTTCAACTCGCTTTAGTGGGAGCTGGCCGCAAAAGCGCAGGATTGCTTCAGGCCCTATTCTGGTTCCGGGGGGCAGGCTGAGCCTGTGGTTATTTCTTCTTCCTGATGGGAAAATAGAGTGACCTGTGCCTGTCCCAACACCTAGAGCTAGTCTCTCATTGGTTCCCCCTCTTCCCGTTCATCCTCAAGACAAATTGCAACCTTTTCGGAACCGGAGGTTAAAGGTGCTGATCCTTCAAGTAGGGAGATTGCTGGTAAAGCGGCTGGAATGGCGAACCCGAGCACAAGGAGATGAGAAATGAGGTGCGTTTTAGAAACCTTTCCCGATCGCATGGTGTACCATCTTCTGGGTTTCTCATGCAAGTTTTCGATGTAGGAAGGTGCCCTTGAACCTGGAGATTTGGGACCCATGGGATGGGTACCACGCAGTATTACTTGAAAGGGTCTGTGTTTGCCCACCCAACCTCACCAAACCTCTCAGCCCCAAGAGTGTCCACCCTTATGTCTCACCCAGCTGTGGGTCTAGGTATGGTCAATCCAGGTTGCATCACAGCCCCTGAACGAATTTTGTAAGCATTTCTCTCTCTTTCACTGTCTTTGTTTCACGGGTTTTTAAAAGTAATTGATTTTTATAATGTGGTTTAGCTGCTTTTCACTGCTGTGTTTATGCCGCTTTACACCCACTTGACTCACTTACAGAGAGATATCAATACATAGGTTTTAAGTTTCTTACTAGTCAGATATATTCTTGTGCGGTGAATAGGGGGTGTTGAGTCCAGTTCACTGAGCAAGGAGTAGGTCTTGTCTATTACATATTGGGTTTATGGAACGGTATCTGAGCTAATTTGAAACCCTTGTTTTATGCATCACCCCACCTCTCCTTTCCCGTTAAGCAGCCATAGTGTGTTTTCTAAACGTGTGACCATGTTCTGTTTTGTAATTCAGTTCAAGTGTAGCGGTTTTTACATTCCCTCTATAAGTGATATCTTATGATAAGTGTCTTTTTCTGTGTGACTTATTTCACTTAGAATCGTCGTACCTAAATCCACTCATCATGCTGCTACTAGCCTCATGACATTGATTTCATGGCTGAGTGATATTCCATTGTACATAAGGACCACAACTTCTTTATCCGTTTTTCTCTTTCCTGGGATATTTAAGGTGTAATGAAGTGGAGGTTCTTGTCAACAGAGCAGCCCTAAACCTTGGGGTGCCTGTGTCTTGCTGATTTTTAGTTTTCCCAATTTATACGCCCATGAGCGGAAGTGCCCTATGCTCTCTAAGCTGTGTTTTTTAGATGTTTCAGGACACACCGTACACTTCTCCAGAGTGGCTGTTGGCAATTTACAACCCGCCCATCAGCGTAGCAAGGCTCCCATTTCTCCATGGCCCGTCCTGCATTTCTGCTTTTTACACTTTTTTCAGCATGGCCCTTTTGACCGACGGGAAGCGAGCCTTCTTTGTAGCGCTGATTTGCCTTTCCAGCTTGCTTGGTTGGCCAAAAAGGGCGTATGCGTTTTTTTCTGAATATATTCAGGAAAAAACGCATACGCCCTTTTTGGCCAAGGGCATCATTGTCGACGTTTTGCCGCTTTTCATGTGCTTTCAAGGCGATTCGAATCTACCTCCTGAAATCTGTTTCCTGCAATTCTGCCTTGCTTTCAAATCCTCTTCGTTGCCTTCCCTCAATATATTTGTGGACGAGAGTTACCATTTATAACTCTGCAGCTTTGTGAATTGCAGTGCCCCTGAGCTCCATTTTTCAACTCGCTTTAGTGGGAGCTGGCCGCAAAAGCGCAGGATTGCTTCAGGCCCTATTCTGGTTCCGGGGGGCAGGCTGAGCCTGTGGTTATTTCTTCTTCCTGATGGGAAAATAGAGTGACCTGTGCCTGTCCCAACACCTAGAGCTAGTCTCTCATTGGTTCCCCCTCTTCCCGTTCATCCTCAGGACAAATTGCAACCTTTTCGGAACCGGAGGTTAAAGGTGCTGATCCTTCAAGTAGGGAGATTGCTGGTAAAGCGGCTGGAATTGCGAACCCGAGCACAAGGAGATGAGAAATGAGGTGTGTTTTAGAAACCTTTCCCGATCGCATGATGTACCATCTTCTGGGTTTCTCATGCAAGTTTTCGATGTAGGAAGCTGCCCTTGAACCTGGAGATTTGGGACCCATGGGATGGGTACCACGCAGTATTACTTGAAAGGGTCTGCGTTTGCTCACCCAACCTCACCAAACCTCTCAGCCCCAAGAGTGTCCACCCTTATGTCTCACCCAGCTGTGGGTCTAGGTATGGTCAATCCAGGTTGCATCACAGCCCCTGAAGGAATTTTGTAAGCATTTCTCTCTTTCACTGTCTTTGTTTCACGGGTTTTTAAAAGTAATTGATTTTTATAGTGGGGTTTAGCTGCTTTTCACTGCTGTGTTTATGCCGCTTTACACCCACTTGACTCACTTACAGAGAGATATCAATACATAGGTTTTAAGTTTCTTACTAGTCAGATATATTCTTGTGCGGTGAATAGGGGGTGTTGAGTCCAGTTCACTGAGCAAGGAGTAGGTCTTGTCTATTACATATTGGGTTTATGGAACGGTATCTGAGCTAATTTGAAACCCTTGTTTTATGCATCACCCCACCTCTCCTTTCCCGTTAAGCAGCCATAGTGTGTTTTCTAAACGTGTGACTCTGTTCTGTTTTGTAATTCAGTTCAAGTGTAGCAGTTTTTACATTCCCTCTATAAGTGATATCTTATGATAAGTGTCTTTTTTTGTGTGACTTATTTCACTTAGAATCGTCGTACCTAAATCCACTCATCATGCTGCTACTAGCCTCATGACATTGATTTCATGGCTGAGTGATATTCCATTGTACATAAGGACCACAACTTCTTTATCCGTTTTTCTCTTTCCTGGGATATTTAAGGTGTAATGAAGTGGAGGTTCTTGTCAACAGAGCAGCCCTAAACCTTGGGGTGCCTGTGTCTTGCTGATTTTTAGTTTTCCCAATTTATACGCCCATGAGCGGAAGTGCCCTATGCTCTCTAAGCTGTGTTTTTTAGATGTTTCAGGACACACCGTACACTTCTCCAGAGTGTCTGTTGGCCATTTACAACCCGCCCATCAGCGTAGCAAGGCTCCCATTTCTCCATGGCCTGTCCTGCATTTCTGGTTTTTACACTTTTATCAGCATGGCCCTTTTGACCGACGGGAAGCGAGCCTTCTTTGTAGCGCTGATTTGCCTTTCCAGCTTGCTTGGTTGGCCAAAAAGGGCGTATGCGTTTTTTCCTGAATATATTCAGGAAAAAACGCATAAGCACTTTTTGGCCAAGGGCATCATTGTCGACGTTTTGCCGCTTTTCATGTGCTTTCAAGGCGATTCGAATCTACCTCCTGAAATCTGTTTCCTGCAATTCTGCCTTGCTTTCAAATCCTCTTCGTTGCCTTCCCTCAATATATTTGTGGACGAGAGTTACCATTTATAACTCTGCAGGTTTGTGAATTGCAGTGCCCCTGAGCTCCATTTTTCAACTCGCTTTAGTGGGAGCTGGCCGCAAAAGCGCAGGATTGCTTCAGGCCCTATTCTGGTTCCGGGGGGCAGGCTGAGCCTGTGGTTATTTCTTCTTCCTGATGGGAAAATAGAGTGACCTGTGCCTGTCCCAACACCTAGAGCTAGTCTCTCATTGGTTCCCCCTCTTCCCGTTCATCCTCAGGACAAATTGCAACCTTTTCGGAACCGGAGGTTAAAGGTGCTGATCCTTCAAGTAGGGAGATTGCTGGTAAAGCGGCTGGAATGGCGAACCCGAGCACAAGGAGATGAGAAATGAGGTGCGTTTTAGAAACCTTTCCCGATCGCATGGTGTACCATCTTCTGGGTTTCTCATGCAAGTTTTCGATGTAGGAAGGTGCCCTTGAACCTGGAGATTTGGGACCCATGGGATGGGTACCACGCAGTATTACTTGAAAGGGTCTGCGTTTGCTCACCCAACCTCACCAAACCTCTCAGCCCCAAGAGTGTCCACCCTTATGTCTCACCCAGCTGTGGGTCTAGGTATGGTCAATCCAGGTTGCATCACAGCCCCTGAACGAATTTTGTAAGCATTTCTCTCTCTTTCACTGTCTTTGTTTCACGGGTTTTTAAAAGTAATTGATTTTTATAATGGGGTTTAGCTGCTTTTCACTGCTGTGTTTATGCCGCTTTACACCCACTTGACTCACTTACAGAGAGATATCAATACATAGGTTTTAAGTTTCTTACGAGTCAGATATATTCTTGTGCGGTGAATAGGGGGTGTTGAGTCCAGTTCACTGAGCAAGGAGTAGGTCTTGTCTATTACATATTGGGTTTATGGAACGGTATCTGAGCTAATTTGAAACCCTTGTTTTATGCATCACCCCACCTCTCCTTTCCCGTTAAGCAGCCATAGTGTGTTTTCTAAACGTGTGACTCTGTTCTGTTTTGTAATTCAGTTCAAGTGTAGCGGTTTTTACATTCGCTCTATAAGTGATATCTTATGATAAGTGTCTTTTTCTGTGTGACTTATTTCACTTAGAATCGTCGTACCTAAATCCACTCATCATGCTGCTACTAGCCTCATGACATTGATTTCATGGCTGAGTGATATTCCATTGTACATAAGGACCACAACTTCTTTATCCGTTTTTCTCTTTCCTGGGATATTTAAGGTGTAATGAAGTGGAGGTTCTTGTCAACAGAGCAGCCCTAAACCTTGGGGTGCCTGTGTCTTGCTGATTTTTAGTTTTCCCAATTTATACGCCCATGAGCGGAAGTGCCCTATGCTCTCTAAGCTGTGTTTTTGAGATGTTTCAGGACACACCGTACACTTCTCCAGAGTGGCTGTTGGCAATTTACAACCCGCCCATCAGCGTAGCAAGGCTCCAATTTCTCCATGGCCCGTCCTGCATTTCTGCTTTTTACACTTTTTTCAGCATGGCCCTTTTGACCGACGGGAAGCGAGCCTTCTTTGTAGCGCTGATTTGCCTTTCCAGCTTGCTTGGTTGGCCAAAAAGGGCGTATGCGTTTTTTCCTGAATATATTCAGGAAAAAACGCATACGCCCTTTTTGGCCAAGGGCATCATTGTCGACGTTTTGCCGCTTTTCATGTGCTTTCAAGGCGATTCGAATCTACCTCCTGAAATCTGTTTCCTGCAATTCTGCCTTGCTTTCAAATCCTCTTCGTTGCCTTCCCTCAATATATTTGTGGACGAGAGTTACCATTTATAACTCTGCAGGTTTGTGAATTGCAGTGCCCCTGAGCTCCACTTTTCAACTCGCTTTAGTGGGAGCTGGCCGCAAAAGCGCAGGATTGCTTCAGGCCCTATTCTGGTTCCGGGGGGCAGGCTGAGCCTGTGGTTATTTCTTCTTCCTGATGGGAAAATAGAGTGACCTGTGCCTGTCCCAACACCTAGAGCTAGTCTCTCATTGGTTCCCCCTCTTCCCGTTCATCCTCAGGACAAATTGCAACCTTTTCGGAACCGGAGGTTAAAGGTGCTGATCCTTCAAGTAGGGAGATTGCTGGTAAAGCGGCTGGAATGGCGAACCCGAGCACAAGGAGATGAGAAATGAGGTGCGTTTTAGAAACCTTTCCCGATCGCATGGTGTACCATCTTCTGGGTTTCTCATGCAAGTTTTCGATGTAGGAAGGTGCCCTTGAACCTGGAGATTTGGGACCCATGGGATGGGTACCACGCAGTATTACTTGAAAGGGTCTGTGTTTGCCCACCCAACCTCACCAAACCTCTCAGCCCCAAGAGTGTCCACCCTTATGTCTCACCCAGCTGTGGGTCTAGGTATGGTCAATCCAGGTTGCATCACAGCCCCTGAACGAATTTTGTAAGCATTTCTCTCTCTTTCACTGTCTTTGTTTCACGGGTTTTTAAAAGTAATTGATTTTTAAAATGGGGTTTAGCTGCTTTTCACTGCTGTGTTTATGCCGCTTTACACCCACTTGACTCACTTACAGAGAGATATCAATACATAGGTTTTAAGTTTCTTACTAGTCAGATATATTCTTGTGTGGTGAATAGGGGGTGTTGAGTCCAGTTCACTGAGCAAGGAGTAGGTCTTGTCTATTACATATTGGGTTTATGGAACGGTATCTGAGCTAATTTGAAACCCTTGTTTTATGCATCACCCCACCTCTCCTTTCCCGTTAAGCAGCCATAGTGTGTTTTCTAAACGTGTGACCATGTTCTGTTTTGTAATTCAGTTCAAGTGTAGCGGTTTTTACATTCCCTCTATAAGTGATATCTTATGATAAGTGTCTTTTTCTGTGTGACTTATTTCACTTAGAATCGTCGTACCTAAATCCACTCATCATGCTGCTACTAGCCTCATGACATTGATTTCATGGCTGAGTGATATTCCATTGTACATAAGGACCACAACTTCTTTATCCGTTTTTCTCTTTCCTGGGATATTTAAGGTGTAATGAAGTGGAGGTTCTTGTCAACAGAGCAGCCCTAAACCTTGGGGTGCCTGTGTCTTGCTGATTTTTAGTTTTCCCAATTTATACGCCCATGAGCGGAAGTGCCCTATGCTCTCTAAGCTGTGTTTTTGAGATGTTTCAGGACACACCGTACACTTCTCCAGAGTGGCTGTTGGCAATTTACAACCCGCCCATCAGCGTAGCAAGGCTCCCATTTCTCCATGGCCCGTCCTGCATTTCTGGTTTTTACACTTTTTTCAGCATGGCCCTTTTGACCGACGGGAAGCGAGCCTTCTTTGTAGCGCTGATTTGCCTTTCCAGCTTGCTTGGTTGGCCAAAAAGGGCGTATGCGTTTTTTCCTGAATATATTCAGGAAAAAACGCATACGCCCTTTTTGGCCAAGGGCATCATTGTCGACGTTTTGCCGCTTTTCATGTGCTTTCAAGGTGATTCGAATCTACCTCCTGAAATCTGTTTCCTGCAATTCTGCCTTGCTTTCAAATCCTCTTCGTTGCCTTCCCTCAATATATTTGTGGACGAGAGTTACCATTTATAACTCTGCAGCTTTGTGAATTGCAGTGCCCCTGAGCTCCATTTTTCAACTCGCTTTAGTGGGAGCTGGCCGTAAAAGCGCAGGATTGCTTCAGGCCCTATTCTGGTTCCGGGGGGCAGGCTGAGCCTGTGGTTATTTCTTCTTCCTGATGGGAAAATAGAGTGACCTGTGCCTGTCCCAACACCTAGAGCTAGTCTCTCATTGGTTCCCCCTCTTCCCGTTCATCCTCAGGACAAATTGCAACCTTTTCGGAACCGGAGGTTAAAGGTGCTGATCCTTCAAGTAGGGAGATTGCTGGTAAAGCGGCTGGAATGGCGAACCCGAGCACAAGGAGATGAGAAATGAGGTGCGTTTTAGAAACCTTTCCCGATCGCATGGTGTACCATCTTCTGGGTTTCTCATGCAAGTTTTCGATGTAGGAAGGTGCCCTTGAACCTGGAGATTTGGGACCCATGGGATGGGTACCATGCAGTATTACTTGAAAGGGTCTGTGTTTGCCCACCCAACCTCACCAAACCTCTCAGCCCCAAGAGTGTCCACCCTTATGTCTCACCCAGCTGTGGGTCTAGGTATGGTCAATCCAGGTTGCATCACAGCCCCTGAACGAATTTTGTAAGCATTTCTCTCTCTTTCACTGTCTTTGTTTCACGGGTTTTTAAAAGTAATTGATTTTTATAATGGGGTTTAGCTGCTTTTCACTGCTGTGTTTATGCCGCTTTACACCCACTTGACTCACTTACAGAGAGATATCAATACATAGGTTTTAAGTTTCTTACTAGTCAGATATATTCTTGTGCGGTGAATAGGGGGTGTTGAGTCCAGTTCACTGAGCAAGGAGTAGGTCTTGTCTATTACATATTGGGTTTATGGAACGGTATCTGAGCTAATTTGAAACCCTTGTTTTATGCATCACCCCACCTCTCCTTTCCCGTTAAGCAGCCATAGTGTGTTTTCTAAACGTGTGACTCTGTTCTGTTTTGTAATTCAGTTCAAGTGTAGCGGTTTTTACATTCCCTCTATAAGTGATATCTTATGATAAGTGTCTTTTTCTGTGTGACTTATTTCACTTAGAATCGTCGTACCTAAATCCACTCATCATGCTGCTACTAGCCTCATGACATTGATTTCATGGCTGAGTGATATTCCATTGTACATAAGGACCACAACTTCTTTATCCGTTTTTCTCTTTCCTGGGATATTTAAGGTGTAATGAAGTGGAGGTTCTTGTCAACAGAGCAGCCCTAAACCTTGGGGTGCCTGTGTCTTGCTGATTTTTAGTTTTCCCAATTTATACGCCCATGAGCGGAAGTGCCCTATGCTCTCTAAGCTGTGTTTTTGAGATGTTTCAGGACACACCGTACACTTCTCCAGAGTGGCTGTTGGCAATTTACAACCCACCCATCAGCGTAGCAAGGCTCCCATTTCTCCATGGCCTGTCCTGCATTTCTGGTTTTTACACTTATTTCAGCATGGCCCTTTTGACCGACGGGAAGCGAGCCTTCTTTGTAGCGCTGATTTGCCTTTCCAGCTTGCTTGGTTGGCCAAAAAGGGCGTATGCGTTTTTTCCTGAATATATTCAGGAAAAAACGCATACGCCCTTTTTGGCCAAGGGCATCATTGTCGAAGTTTTGCCGCTTTTCATGTGCTTTCAAGGCGATTCGAATCTACCTCCTGAAATCTGTTTCCTGCAATTCTGCCTTGCTTTCAAATCCTCTTCGTTGCCTTCCCTCAATATATTTGTGGACGAGAGTTACCATTTATAACTCTGCAGGTTTGTGAATTGCAGTGCCCCTGAGCTCCAGTTTTCAACTCGCTTTAGTGGGAGCTGGCCACAAAAGCGCAGGATTGCTTCAGACCCTATTCTGGTTCCGGGGGGCAGGCTGAGCCTGTGGTTATTTCTTCTTCCTGATGGGAAAATAGAGTGACCTGTGCCTGTCCCAACACCTAGAGCTAGTCTCTCATTGGTTCCCCCTCTTCCCGTTCATCCTCAGGACAAATTGCAACCTTTTCGGAACCGGAGGTTAAAGGTGCTGATCCTTCAAGTAGGGAGATTGCTGGTAAAGCGGCTGGAATGGCGAACCCGAGCACAAGGAGATGAGAAATGAGGTGCGTTTTAGAAACCTTTCCCGATCGCATGGTGTACCATCTTCTGGGTTTCTCATGCAAGTTTTCGATGTAGGAAGGTGCCCTTGAACCTGGAGATTTGGGACCCATGGGATGGGTACCACGCAGTATTACTTGAAAGGGTCTGCGTTTGCCCACCCAACCTCACCAAACCTCTCAGCCCCAAGAGTGTCCACCCTTATGTCTCACCCAGCTGTGGGTCTAGGTATGGTCAATCCAGGTTGCATCACAGCCCCTGAACGAATTTTGTAAGCATTTCTCTCTCTTTCACTGTCTTTGTTTCACGGGTTTTTAAAAGTAATTGATTTTTAAAATGGGGTTTAGCTGCTTTTCACTGCTGTGTTTATGCCGCTTTACACCCACTTGACTCACTTACAGAGAGATATCAATACATAGGTTTTAAGTTTCTTACGAGTCAGATATATTCTTGTGCGGTGAATAGGGGGTGTTGAGCCCAGTTCACTGAGCAAGGAGTAGGTCTTGTCTATTACATATTGGGTTTATGGAACGGTATCTGAGCTAATTTGAAACCCTTGTTTTATGCATCACCCCACCTCTCCTTTCCCGTTAAGCAGCCATAGTGTGTTTTCTAAACGTGTGACCATGTTCTGTTTTGTAATTCAGTTCAAGTGTAGCGGTTTTTACATTCCCTCTATAAGTGATATCTTATGATAAGTGTCTTTTTCTGTGTGACTTATTTCACTTAGAATCGTCGTACCTAAATCCACTCATCATGCTGCTACTAGCCTCATGACATTGATTTCATGGCTGAGTGATATTCCATTGTACATAAGGACCACAACTTCTTTATCCGTTTTTCTCTTTCCTGGGATATTTAAGGTGTAATGAAGTGGAGGTTCTTGTCAACAGAGCAGCCCTAAACCTTGGGGTGCCTGTGTCTTGCTGATTTTTAGTTTTCCCAATTTATACGCCCATGAGCGGAAGTGCCCTATGCTCTCTAAGCTGTGTTTTTGAGATGTTTCAGGACACACCGTACACTTCTCCAGAGTGGCTGTTGGCAATTTACAACCCGCCCATCAGCGTAGCAAGGCTCCCATTTCTCCATGGCCCGTCCTGCATTTCTGCTTTTTACACTTTTTTCAGCATGGCCCTTTTGACCGACGGGAAGCGAGCCTTCTTTGTAGCGCTGATTTGCCTTTCCAGCTTGCTTGGTTGGCCAAAAAGGGCGTATGCGTTTTTTCCTGAATATATTCAGGAAAAAACGCATACGCCCTTTTTGGCCAAGGGCATCATTGTCGACGTTTTGCCGCTTTTCATGTGCTTTCAAGGCGATTCGAATCTACCTCCTGAAATCTGTTTCCTGCAATTCTGCCTTGCTTTCAAATCCTCTTCGTTGCCTTCCCTCAATATATTTGTGGACGAGAGTTACCATTTATAACTCTGCAGGTTTGTGAATTGCAGTGCCCCTGAGCTCCAGTTTTCAACTCGCTTTAGTGGGAGCTGGCCGCAAAAGCGCAGGATTGCTTCAGGCCCTATTCTGGTTCCGGGGGGCAGGCTGAGCCTGTGGTTATTTCTTCTTCCTGATGGGAAAATAGAGTGACCTGTGCCTGTCCCAACACCTAGAGCTAGTCTCTCATTGGTTCCCCCTCTTCCCGTTCATCCTCAGGACAAATTGCAACCTTTTCGGAACCGGAGGTTAAAGGTGCTGATCCTTCAAGTAGGGAGATTGCTGGTAAAGCGGCTGGAATGGCGAACCCGAGCACAAGGAGATGAGAAATGAGGTGCGTTTTAGAAACCTTTCCCGATCGCATGGTGTACCATCTTCTGGGTTTCTCATGCAAGTTTTCGATGTAGGAAGGTGCCCTTGAACCTGGAGATTTGGGA
The DNA here is from genome assembly GCF_965194805.1 of Balaenoptera borealis. Classification (NCBI taxonomy): domain Eukaryota; kingdom Metazoa; phylum Chordata; class Mammalia; order Artiodactyla; family Balaenopteridae; genus Balaenoptera; species Balaenoptera borealis. Next base: position 140,765 of record NW_028123392.1, on the reverse strand, counting down.
CCCATGGGATGGGTACCACGCAGTATTACTTGAAAGGGTCTGTGTTTGCCCACCCAACCTCACCAAACCTCTCAGCCCCAAGAGTGTCCACCCTTATGTCTCACCCAGCTGTGGGTCTAGGTATGGTCAATCCAGGTTGCATCACAGCCCCTGAACGAATTTTGTAAGCATTTCTCTCTCTTTCACTGTCTTTGTTTCACGGGTTTTTAAAAGTAATTGATTTTTAAAATGGGGTTTAGCTGCTTTTCACTGCTGTGTTTATGCCGCTTTACACCCACTTGACTCACTTACAGAGAGATATCAATACATAGGTTTTAAGTTTCTTACTAGTCAGATATATTCTTGTGCGGTGAATAGGGGGTGTTGAGTCCAGTTCACTGAGCAAGGAGTAGGTCTTGTCTATTACATATTGGGTTTATGGAACGGTATCTGAGCTAATTTGAAACCCTTGTTTTATGCATCACCCCACCTCTCCTTTCCCGTTAAGCAGCCATAGTGTGTTTTCTAAACGTGTGACTCTCTTCTGTTTTGTAATTCAGTTCAAGTGTAGCGGTTTTTACATTCCCTCTATAAGTGATATCTTATGATAAGTGTCTTTTTCTGTGTGACTTATTTCACTTAGAATCGTCGTACCTAAATCCACTCATCATGCTGCTACTAGCCTCATGACATTGATTTCATGGCTGAGTGATATTCCATTGTACATAAGGACCACAACTTCTTTATCCGTTTTTCTCTTTCCTGGGATATTTAAGGTGTAATGAAGTGGAGGTTCTTGTCAACAGAGCAGCCCTAAACCTTGGGGTGCCTGTGTCTTGCTGATTTTTAGTTTTCCCAATTTATACGCCCATGAGCGGAAGTGCCCTATGCTCTCTAAGCTGTGTTTTTGAGATGTTTCAGGACACACCGTACACTTCTCCAGAGTGGCTGTTGGCAATTTACAACCCGCCCATCAGCGTAGCAAGGCTCCCATTTCTCCATGGCCCGTCCTGCATTTCTGCTTTTTACACTTTTTTCAGCATGGCCCTTTTGACCGACGGGAAGCGAGCCTTCTTTGTAGCGCTGATTTGCCTTTCCAGCTTGCTTGGTTGGCCAAAAAGGGCGTATGCGTTTTTTCCTGAATATATTCAGGAAAAAACGCATACGCCCTTTTTGGCCAAGGGCATCATTGTCGACGTTTTGCCGCTTTTCATGTGCTTTCAAGGCGATTCGAATCTACCTCCTGAAATCTGTTTCCTGCAATTCTGCCTTGCTTTCAAATCCTCTTCGTTGCCTTCCCTCAATATATTTGTGGACGAGAGTTACCATTTATAACTCTGCAGGTTTGTGAATTGCAGTGCCCCTGAGCTCCAGTTTTCAACTCGCTTTAGTGGGAGCTGGCCGCAAAAGCGCAGGATTGCTTCAGGCCCTATTCTGGTTCCGGGGGGCAGGCTGAGCCTGTGGTTATTTCTTCTTCCTGATGGGAAAATAGAGTGACCTGTGCCTGTCCCAACACCTAGAGCTAGTCTCTCATTGGTTCCCCCTCTTCCCGTTCATCCTCAGGACAAATTGCAACCTTTTCGGAACCGGAGGTTAAAGGTGCTGATCCTTCAAGTAGGGAGATTGCTGGTAAAGCGGCTGGAATGGCGAACCCGAGCACAAGGAGATGAGAAATGAGGTGCGTTTTAGAAACCTTTCCCGATCGCATGGTGTACCATCTTCTGGGTTTCTCATGCAAGTTTTCGATGTAGGAAGGTGCCCTTGAACCTGGAGATTTGGGACCCATGGGATGGGTACCACGCAGTATTACTTGAAAGGGTCTGTGTTTGCCCACCCAACCTCACCAAACCTCTCAGCCCCAAGAGTGTCCACCCTTATGTCTCACCCAGCTGTGGGTCTAGGTATGGTCAATCCAGGTTGCATCACAGCCCCTGAACGAATTTTGTAAGCATTTCTCTCTCTTTCACTGTCTTTGTTTCACGGGTTTTTAAAAGTAATTGATTTTTAAAATGGGGTTTAGCTGCTTTTCACTGCTGTGTTTATGCCGCTTTACACCCACTTGACTCACTTACAGAGAGATATCAATACATAGGTTTTAAGTTTCTTACTAGTCAGATATATTCTTGTGTGGTGAATAGGGGGTGTTGAGTCCAGTTCACTGAGCAAGGAGTAGGTCTTGTCTATTACATATTGGGTTTATGGAACGGTATCTGAGCTAATTTGAAACCCTTGTTTTATGCATCACCCCACCTCTCCTTTCCCGTTAAGCAGCCATAGTGTGTTTTCTAAACGTGTGACCATGTTCTGTTTTGTAATTCAGTTCAAGTGTAGCGGTTTTTACATTCCCTCTATAAGTGATATCTTATGATAAGTGTCTTTTTCTGTGTGACTTATTTCACTTAGAATCGTCGTACCTAAATCCACTCATCATGCTGCTACTAGCCTCATGACATTGATTTCATGGCTGAGTGATATTCCATTGTACATAAGGACCACAACTTCTTTATCCGTTTTTCTCTTTCCTGGGATATTTAAGGTGTAATGAAGTGGAGGTTCTTGTCAACAGAGCAGCCCTAAACCTTGGGGTGCCTGTGTCTTGCTGATTTTTAGTTTTCCCAATTTATACGCCCATGAGCGGAAGTGCCCTATGCTCTCTAAGCTGTGTTTTTGAGATGTTTCAGGACACACCGTACACTTCTCCAGAGTGGCTGTTGGCAATTTACAACCCGCCCATCAGCGTAGCAAGGCTCCCATTTCTCCATGGCCCGTCCTGCATTTCTGCTTTTTACACTTTTTTCAGCATGGCCCTTTTGACCGACGGGAAGCGAGCCTTCTTTGTAGCGCTGATTTGCCTTTCCAGCTTGCTTGGTTGGCCAAAAAGGGCGTATGCGTTTTTTCCTGAATATATTCAGGAAAAAACGCATACGCCCTTTTTGGCCAAGGGCATCATTGTCGACGTTTTGCCGCTTTTCATGTGCTTTCAAGGCGATTCGAATCTACCTCCTGAAATCTGTTTCCTGCAATTCTGCCTTGCTTTCAAATCCTCTTCGTTGCCTTCCCTCAATATATTTGTGGACGAGAGTTACCATTTATAACTCTGCAGGTTTGTGAATTGCAGTGCCCCTGAGCTCCACTTTTCAACTCGCTTTAGTGGGAGCTGGCCGCAAAAGCGCAGGATTGCTTCAGGCCCTATTCTGGTTCCGGGGGGCAGGCTGAGCCTGTGGTTATTTCTTCTTCCTGATGGGAAAATAGAGTGACCTGTGCCTGTCCCAACACCTAGAGCTAGTCTCTCATTGGTTCCCCCTCTTCCCGTTCATCCTCAGGACAAATTGCAACCTTTTCGGAACCGGAGGTTAAAGGTGCTGATCCTTCAAGTAGGGAGATTGCTGGTAAAGCGGCTGGAATGGCGAACCCGAGCACAAGGAGATGAGAAATGAGGTGCGTTTTAGAAACCTTTCCCGATCGCATGGTGTACCATCTTCTGGGTTTCTCATGCAAGTTTTCGATGTAGGAAGGTGCCCTTGAACCTGGAGATTTGGGACCCATGGGATGGGTACCACGCAGTATTACTTGAAAGGGTCTGTGTTTGCCCACCCAACCTCACCAAACCTCTCAGCCCCAAGAGTGTCCACCCTTATGTCTCACCCAGCTGTGGGTCTAGGTATGGTCAATCCAGGTTGCATCACAGCCCCTGAACGAATTTTGTAAGCATTTCTCTCTCTTTCACTGTCTTTGTTTCACGGGTTTTTAAAAGTAATTGATTTTTAAAATGGGGTTTAGCTGCTTTTCACTGCTGTGTTTATGCCGCTTTACACCCACTTGACTCACTTACAGAGAGATATCAATACATAGGTTTTAAGTTTCTTACTAGTCAGATATATTCTTGTGTGGTGAATAGGGGGTGTTGAGTCCAGTTCACTGAGCAAGGAGTAGGTCTTGTCTATTACATATTGGGTTTATGGAACGGTATCTGAGCTAATTTGAAACCCTTGTTTTATGCATCACCCCACCTCTCCTTTCCCGTTAAGCAGCCATAGTGTGTTTTCTAAACGTGTGACCATGTTCTGTTTTGTAATTCAGTTCAAGTGTAGCGGTTTTTACATTCCCTCTATAAGTGATATCTTATGATAAGTGTCTTTTTCTGTGTGACTTATTTCACTTAGAATCGTCGTACCTAAATCCACTCATCATGCTGCTACTAGCCTCATGACATTGATTTCATGGCTGAGTGATATTCCATTGTACATAAGGACCACAACTTCTTTATCCGTTTTTCTCTTTCCTGGGATATTTAAGGTGTAATGAAGTGGAGGTTCTTGTCAACAGAGCAGCCCTAAACCTTGGGGTGCCTGTGTCTTGCTGATTTTTAGTTTTCCCAATTTATACGCCCATGAGCGGAAGTGCCCTATGCTCTCTAAGCTGTGTTTTTGAGATGTTTCAGGACACACCGTACACTTCTCCAGAGTGGCTGTTGGCAATTTACAACCCGCCCATCAGCGTAGCAAGGCTCCCATTTCTCCATGGCCCGTCCTGCATTTCTGCTTTTTACACTTTTTTCAGCATGGCCCTTTTGACCGACGGGAAGCGAGCCTTCTTTGTAGCGCTGATTTGCCTTTCCAGCTTGCTTGGTTGGCCAAAAAGGGCGTATGCGTTTTTTCCTGAATATATTCAGGAAAAAACGCATACGCCCTTTTTGGCCAAGGGCATCATTGTCGACGTTTTGCCGCTTTTCATGTGCTTTCAAGGCGATTCGAATCTACCTCCTGAAATCTGTTTCCTGCAATTCTGCCTTGCTTTCAAATCCTCTTCGTTGCCTTCCCTCAATATATTTGTGGACGAGAGTTACCATTTACAACTCTGCAGGTTTGTGAATTGCAGTGCCCCTGAGCTCCACTTTTCAACTCGCTTTAGTGGGAGCTGGCCGCAAAAGCGCAGGATTGCTTCAGGCCCTATTCTGGTTCCGGGGGGCAGGCTGAGCCTGTGGTTATTTCTTCTTCCTGATGGGAAAATAGAGTGACCTGTGCCTGTCCCAACACCTAGAGCTAGTCTCTCATTGGTTCCCCCTCTTCCCGTTCATCCTCAGGACAAATTGCAACCTTTTCGGAACCGGAGGTTAAAGGTGCTGATCCTTCAAGTAGGGAGATTGCTGGTAAAGCGGCTGGAATGGCGAACCCGAGCACAAGGAGATGAGAAATGAGGTGCGTTTTAGAAACCTTTCCCGATCGCATGGTGTACCATCTTCTGGGTTTCTCATGCAAATTTTCGATGTAGGAAGGTGCCCTTGAACCTGGAGATTTGGGACCCATGGGATGGGTACCACGCAGTATTACTTGAAAGGGTCTGTGTTTGCCCACCCAACCTCACCAAACCTCTCAGCCCCAAGAGTGTCCACCCTTATGTCTCACCCAGCTGTGGGTCTAGGTATGGTCAATCCAGGTTGCATCACAGCCCCTGAACGAATTTTGTAAGCATTTCTCTCTCTTTCACTGTCTTTGTTTCACGGGTTTTTAAAAGTAATTGATTTTTAAAATGGGGTTTAGCTGCTTTTCACTGCTGTGTTTATGCCGCTTTACACCCACTTGACTCACTTACAGAGAGATATCAATACATAGGTTTTAAGTTTCTTACAAGTCAGATATATTCTTGTGTGGTGAATAGGGGGTGTTGAGTCCAGTTCACTGAGCAAGGAGTAGGTCTTGTCTATTACATATTGGGTTTATGGAACGGTATCTGAGCTAATTTGAAACCCTTGTTTTATGCATCACCCCACCTCTCCTTTCCCGTTAAGCAGCCATAGTGTGTTTTCTAAACGTGTGACCATGTTCTGTTTTGTAATTCAGTTCAAGTGTAGCGGTTTTTACATTCCCTCTATAAGTGATATCTTATGATAAGTGTCTTTTTCTGTGTGACTTATTTCACTTAGAATCGTCGTACCTAAATCCACTCATCATGCTGCTACTAGCCTCATGACATTGATTTCATGGCTGAGTGATATTCCATTGTACATAAGGACCACAACTTCTTTATCCGTTTTTCTCTTTCCTGGGATATTTAAGGTGTAATGAAGTGGAGGTTCTTGTCAACAGAGCAGCCCTAAACCTTGGGGTGCCTGTGTCTTGCTGATTTTTAGTTTTCCCAATTTATACGCCCATGAGCAGAAGTGCCCTATGCTCTCTAAGCTGTGTTTTTTAGATGTTTCAGGACACACCGTACACTTCTCCAGAGTGGCTGTTGGCAATTTACAACCCGCCCATCAGCGTAGCAAGGCTCCCATTTCTCCATGGCCCGTCCTGCATTTCTGCTTTTTACACTTTTTTCAGCATGGCCCTTTTGACCGACGGGAAGCGAGCCTTCTTTGTAGCGCTGATTTGCCTTTCCAGCTTGCTTGGTTGGCCAAAAAGGGCGTATGCGTTTTTTCCTGAATATATTCAGGAAAAAACGCATACGCCCTTTTTGGCCAAGGGCATCATTGTCGACGTTTTGCCGCTTTTCATGTGCTTTCAAGGCGATTCGAATCTACCTCCTGAAATCTGTTTCCTGCAATTCTGCCTTGCTTTCAAATCCTCTTCGTTGCCTTCCCTCAATATATTTGTGGACGAGAGTTACCATTTATAACTCTGCAGGTTTGTGAATTGCAGTGCCCCTGAGCTCCAGTTTTCAACTCGCTTTAGTGGGAGCTGGCCGCAAAAGCGCAGGATTGCTTCAGGCCCTATTCTGGTTCCGGGGGGCAGGCTGAGCCTGTGGTTATTTCTTCTTCCTGATGGGAAAATAGAGTGACCTGTGCCTGTCCCAACACCTAGAGCTAGTCTCTCATTGGTTCCCCCTCTTCCCGTTCATCCTCAGGACAAATTGCAACCTTTTCGGAACCGGAGGTTAAAGGTGCTGATCCTTCAAGTAGGGAGATTGCTGGTAAAGCGGCTGGAATGGCGAACCCGAGCACAAGGAGATGAGAAATGAGGTGCGTTTTAGAAACCTTTCCCGATCGCATGGTGTACCATCTTCTGGGTTTCTCATGCAAGTTTTCGATGTAGGAAGGTGCCCTTGAACCTGGAGATTTGGGACCCATGGGATGGGTACCACGCAGTATTACTTGAAAGGGTCTGTGTTTGCCCACCCAACCTCACCAAACCTCTCAGCCCCAAGAGTGTCCACCCTTATGTCTCACCCAGCTGTGGGTCTAGGTATGGTCAATCCAGGTTGCATCACAGCCCCTGAACGAATTTTGTAAGCATTTCTCTCTCTTTCACTGTCTTTGTTTCACGGGTTTTTAAAAGTAATTGATTTTTAAAATGGGGTTTAGCTGCTTTTCACTGCTGTGTTTATGCCGCTTTACACCCACTTGACTCACTTACAGAGAGATATCAATACATAGGTTTTAAGTTTCTTACTAGTCAGATATATTCTTGTGTGGTGAATAGGGGGTGTTGAGTCCAGTTCACTGAGCAAGGAGTAGGTCTTGTCTATTACATATTGGGTTTATGGAACGGTATCTGAGCTAATTTGAAACCCTTGTTTTATGCATCACCCCACCTCTCCTTTCCCGTTAAGCAGCCATAGTGTGTTTTCTAAACGTGTGACTCTGTTCTGTTTTGTAATTCAGTTCAAGTGTAGCGGTTTTTACATTCCCTCTATAAGTGATATCTTATGATAAGTGTCTTTTTCTGTGTGACTTATTTCACTTAGAATCGTCGTACCTAAATCCACTCATCATGCTGCTACTAGCCTCATGACATTGATTTCATGGCTGAGTGATATTCCATTGTACATAAGGACCACAACTTCTTTATCCGTTTTTCTCTTTCCTGGGATATTTAAGGTGTAATGAAGTGGAGGTTCTTGTCAACAGAGCAGCCCTAAACCTTGGGGTGCCTGTGTCTTGCTGATTTTTAGTTTTCCCAATTTATACGCCCATGAGCGGAAGTGCCCTATGCTCTCTAAGCTGTGTTTTTGAGATGTTTCAGGACACACCGTACACTTCTCCAGAGTGGCTGTTGGCAATTTACAACCCGCCCATCAGCGTAGCAAGGCTCCCATTTCTCCATGGCCCGTCCTGCATTTCTGCTTTTTACACTTTTTTCAGCATGGCCCTTTTGACCGACGGGAAGCGAGCCTTCTTTGTAGCGCTGATTTGCCTTTCCAGCTTGCTTGGTTGGCCAAAAAGGGCGTATGCGTTTTTTCCTGAATATATTCAGGAAAAAACGCATACGCCCTTTTTGGCCAAGGGCATCATTGTCGACGTTTTGCCGCTTTTCATGTGCTTTCAAGGCGATTCGAATCTACCTCCTGAAATCTGTTTCCTGCAATTCTGCCTTGCTTTCAAATCCTCTTCGTTGCCTTCCCTCAATATATTTGTGGACGAGAGTTACCATTTATAACTCTGCAGGTTTGTGAATTGCAGTGCCCCTGAGCTCCAGTTTTCAACTCGCTTTAGTGGGAGCTGGCCGCAAAAGCGCAGGATTGCTTCAGGCCCTATTCTGGTTCCGGGGGGCAGGCTGAGCCTGTGGTTATTTCTTCTTCCTGATGGGAAAATAGAGTGACCTGTGCCTGTCCCAACACCTAGAGCTAGTCTCTCATTGGTTCCCCCTCTTCCCGTTCATCCTCAGGACAAATTGCAACCTTTTCGGAACCGGAGGTTAAAGGTGCTGATCCTTCAAGTAGGGAGATTGCTGGTAAAGCGGCTGGAATGGCGAACCCGAGCACAAGGAGATGAGAAATGAGGTGCGTTTTAGAAACCTTTCCCGATCGCATGGTGTACCATCTTCTGGGTTTCTCATGCAAGTTTTCGATGTAGGAAGGTGCCCTTGAACCTGGAGATTTGGGACCCATGGGATGGGTACCACGCAGTATTACTTGAAAGGGTCTGTGTTTGCCCACCCAACCTCACCAAACCTCTCAGCCCCAAGAGTGTCCACCCTTATGTCTCACCCAGCTGTGGGTCTAGGTATGGTCAATCCAGGTTGCATCACAGCCCCTGAACGAATTTTGTAAGCATTTCTCTCTCTTTCACTGTCTTTGTTTCACGGGTTTTTAAAAGTAATTGATTTTTAAAATGGGGTTTAGCTGCTTTTCACTGCTGTGTTTATGCCGCTTTACACCCACTTGACTCACTTACAGAGAGATATCAATACATAGGTTTTAAGTTTCTTACTAGTCAGATATATTCTTGTGTGGTGAATAGGGGGTGTTGAGTCCAGTTCACTAAGCAAGGAGTAGGTCTTGTCTATTACATATTGGGTTTATGGAACGGTATCTGAGCTAATTTGAAACCCTTGTTTTATGCATCACCCCACCTCTCCTTTCCCGTTAAGCAGCCATAGTGTGTTTTCTAAACGTGTGACCATGTTCTGTTTTGTAATTCAGTTCAAGTGTAGCGGTTTTTACATTCCCTCTATAAGTGATATCTTATGATAAGTGTCTTTTTCTGTGTGACTTATTTCACTTAGAATCGTCGTACCTAAATCCACTCATCATGCTGCTACTAGCCTCATGACATTGATTTCATGGCTGAGTGATATTCCATTGTACATAAGGACCACAACTTCTTTATCCGTTTTTCTCTTTCCTGGGATATTTAAGGTGTAATGAAGTGGAGGTTCTTGTCAACAGAGCAGCCCTAAACCTTGGGGTGCCTGTGTCTTGCTGATTTTTAGTTTTCCCAATTTATACGCCCATGAGCGGAAGTGCCCTATGCTCTCTAAGCTGTGTTTTTTAGATGTTTCAGGACACACTGTACACTTCTCCAGAGTGGCTGTTGGCAATTTACAACCCGCCCATCAGCGTAGCAAGGCTCCCATTTCTCCATGGCCCATCCTGCATTTCTGCTTTTTACACTTTTTTCAGCATGGCCCTTTTGACCGACGGGAAGCGAGCCTTCTTTGTAGCGCTGATTTGCCTTTCCAGCTTGCTTGGTTGGCCAAAAAGGGCGTATGCGTTTTTTCCTGAATATATTCAGGAAAAAACGCATACGCCCTTTTTGGCCAAGGGCATCATTGTCGACGTTTTGCCGCTTTTCATGTGCTTTCAAGGCGATTCGAATCTACCTCCTGAAATCTGTTTCCTGCAATTCTGCCTTGCTTTCAAATCCTCTTCGTTGCCTTCCCTCAATATATTTGTGGACGAGAGTTACCATTTATAACTCTGCAGGTTTGTGAATTGCAGTGCCCCTGAGCTCCAGTTTTCAACTCGCTTTAGTGGGAGCTGGCCGCAAAAGCGCAGGATTGCTTCAGGCCCTATTCTGGTTCCGGGGGGCAGGCTGAGCCTGTGGTTATTTCTTCTTCCTGATGGGAAAATAGAGTGACCTGTGCCTGTCCCAACACCTAGAGCTAGTCTCTCATTGGTTCCCCCTCTTCCCGTTCATCCTCAGGACAAATTGCAACCTTTTCGGAACCGGAGGTTAAAGGTGCTGATCCTTCAAGTAGGGAGATTGCTGGTAAAGCGGCTGGAATGGCGAACCCGAGCACAAGGAGATGAGAAATGAGGTGCGTTTTAGAAACCTTTCCCGATCGCATGGTGTACCATCTTCTGGGTTTCTCATGCAAGTTTTCGATGTAGGAAGGTGCCCTTGAACCTGGAGATTTGGGACCCATGGGATGGGTACCACGCAGTATTACTTGAAAGGGTCTGTGTTTGCCCACCCAACCTCACCAAACCTCTCAGCCCCAAGAGTGTCCACCCTTATGTCTCACCCAGCTGTGGGTCTAGGTATGGTCAATCCAGGTTGCATCACAGCCCCTGAACGAATTTTGTAAGCATTTCTCTCTCTTTCACTGTCTTTGTTTCACGGGTTTTTAAAAGTAATTGATTTTTATAATGGGGTTTAGCTGCTTTTCACTGCTGTGTTTATGCCGCTTTACACCCACTTGACTCACTTACAGAGAGATATCAATACATAGGTTTTAAGTTTCTTACTAGTCAGATATATTCTTGTGCGGTGAATAGGGGGTGTTGAGTCCAGTTCACTGAGCAAGGAGTAGGTCTTGTCTATTACATATTGGGTTTATGGAACGGTATCTGAGCTAATTTGAAACCCTTGTTTTATGCATCACCCCACCTCTCCTTTCCCGTTAAGCAGCCATAGTGTGTTTTCTAAACGTGTGACTCTCTTCTGTTTTGTAATTCAGTTCAAGTGTAGCGGTTTTTACATTCCCTCTATAAGTGATATCTTATGATAAGTGTCTTTTTCTGTGTGACTTATTTCACTTAGAATCGTCGTACCTAAATCCACTCATCATGCTGCTACTAGCCTCATGACATTGATTTCATGGCTGAGTGATATTCCATTGTACATAAGGACCACAACTTCTTTATCCGTTTTTCTCTTTCCTGGGATATTTAAGGTGTAATGAAGTGGAGGTTCTTGTCAACAGAGCAGCCCTAAACCTTGGGGTGCCTGTGTCTTGCTGATTTTTAGTTTTCCCAATTTATACGCCCATGAGCGGAAGTGCCCTATGCTCTCTAAGCTGTGTTTTTGAGATGTTTCAGGACACACCGTACACTTCTCCAGAGTGGCTGTTGGCAATTTACAACCCGCCCATCAGCGTAGCAAGGCTCCCATTTCTCCATGGCCCGTCCTGCATTTCTGCTTTTTACACTTTTTTCAGCATGGCCCTTTTGACCGACGGGAAGCGAGCCTTCTTTGTAGCGCTGATTTGCCTTTCCAGCTTGCTTGGTTGGCCAAAAAGGGCGTATGCGTTTTTTCCTGAATATATTCAGGAAAAAACGCATACGCCCTTTTTGGCCAAGGGCATCATTGTCGACGTTTTGCCGCTTTTCATGTGCTTTCAAGGCGATTCGAATCTACCTCCTGAAATCTGTTTCCTGCAATTCTGCCTTGCTTTCAAATCCTCTTCGTTGCCTTCCCTCAATATATTTGTGGACAAGAGTTACCATTTATAACTCTGCAGGTTTGTGAATTGCAGTGCCCCTGAGCTCCACTTTTCAACTCGCTTTAGTGGGAGCTGGCCGCAAAAGCGCAGGATTGCTTCAGGCCCTATTCTGGTTCCGGGGGGCAGGCTGAGCCTGTGGTTATTTCTTCTTCCTGATGGGAAAATAGAGTGACCTGTGCCTGTCCCAACACCTAGAGCTAGTCTCTCATTGGTTCCCCCTCTTCCCGTTCATCCTCAGGACAAATTGCAACCTTTTCGGAACCGGAGGTTAAAGGTGCTGATCCTTCAAGTAGGGAGATTGCTGGTAAAGCGGCTGGAATGGCGAACCCGAGCACAAGGAGATGAGAAATGAGGTGCGTTTTAGAAACCTTTCCCGATCGCATGGTGTACCATCTTCTGGGTTTCTCATGCAAGTTTTCGATGTAGGAAGGTGCCCTTGAACCTGGAGATTTGGGACCCATGGGATGGGTACCACGCAGTATTACTTGAAAGGGTCTGTGTTTGCCCACCCAACCTCACCAAACCTCTCAGCCCCAAGAGTGTCCACCCTTATGTCTCACCCAGCTGTGGGTCTAGGTATGGTCAATCCAGGTTGCATCACAGCCCCTGAACGAATTTTGTAAGCATTTCTCTCTCTTTCACTGTCTTTGTTTCACGGGTTTTTAAAAGTAATTGATTTTTAAAATGGGGTTTAGCTGCTTTTCACTGCTGTGTTTATGCCGCTTTACACCCACTTGACTCACTTACAGAGAGATATCAATACATAGGTTTTAAGTTTCTTACTAGTCAGATATATTCTTGTGCGGTGAATAGGGGGTGTTGAGTCCAGTTCACTGAGCAAGGAGTAGGTCTTGTCTATTACATATTGGGTTTATGGAACGGTATCTGAGCTAATTTGAAACCCTTGTTTTATGCATCACCCCACCTCTCCTTTCCCGTTAAGCAGCCATAGTGTGTTTTCTAAACGTGTGACTCTCTTCTGTTTTGTAATTCAGTTCAAGTGTAGCGGTTTTTACATTCCCTCTATAAGTGATATCTTATGATAAGTGTCTTTTTCTGTGTGACTTATTTCACTTAGAATCGTCGTACCTAAATCCACTCATCATGCTGCTACTAGCCTCATGACATTGATTTCATGGCTGAGTGATATTCCATTGTACATAAGGACCACAACTTCTTTATCCGTTTTTCTCTTTCCTGGGATATTTAAGGTGTAATGAAGTGGAGGTTCTTGTCAACAGAGCAGCCCTAAACCTTGGGGTGCCTGTGTCTTGCTGATTTTTAGTTTTCCCAATTTATACGCCCATGAGCGGAAGTGCCCTATGCTCTCTAAGCTGTGTTTTTGAGATGTTTCAGGACACACCGTACACTTCTCCAGAGTGGCTGTTGGCAATTTACAACCCGCCCATCAGCGTAGCAAGGCTCCCATTTCTCCATGGCCTGTCCTGCATTTCTGCTTTTTACACTTTTTTCAGCATGGCCCTTTTGACCGACGGGAAGCGAGCCTTCTTTGTAGCGCTGATTTGCCTTTCCAGCTTGCTTGGTTGGCCAAAAAGGGCGTATGCGTTTTTTCCTGAATATATTCAGGAAAAAACGCATACGCCCTTTTTGGCCAAGGGCATCATTGTCGACGTTTTGCCGCTTTTCATGTGCTTTCAAGGTGATTCGAATCTACCTCCTGAAATCTGTTTCCTGCAATTCTGCCTTGCTTTCAAATCCTCTTCGTTGCCTTCCCTCAATATATTTGTGGACGAGAGTTACCATTTATAACTCTGCAGGTTTGTGAATTGCAGTGCCCCTGAGCTCCAGTTTTCAACTCGCTTTAGTGGGAGCTGGCCGCAAAAGCGCAGGATTGCTTCAGGCCCTATTCTGGTTCCGGGGGGCAGGCTGAGCCTGTGGTTATTTCTTCTTCCTGATGGGAAAATAGAGTGACCTGTGCCTGTCCCAACACCTAGAGCTAGTCTCTCATTGGTTCCCCCTCTTCCCGTTCATCCTCAGGACAAATTGCAACCTTTTCGGAACCGGAGGTTAAAGGTGCTGATCCTTCAAGTAGGGAGATTGCTGGTAAAGCGGCTGGAATGGCGAACCCGAGCACAAGGAGATGAGAAATGAGGTGCGTTTTAGAAACCTTTCCCGATCGCATGGTGTACCATCTTCTGGGTTTCTCATGCAAGTTTTCGATGTAGGAAGGTGCCCTTGAACCTGGAGATTTGGGACCCATGGGATGGGTACCACGCAGTATTACTTGAAAGGGTCTGTGTTTGCCCACCCAACCTCACCAAAACTCTCAGCCCCAAGAGTGTCCACCCTTATGTCTCACCCAGCTGTGGGTCTAGGTATGGTCAATCCAGGTTGCATCACAGCCCCTGAACGAATTTTGTAAGCATTTCTCTCTCTTTCACTGTCTTTGTTTCACGGGTTTTTAAAAGTAATTGATTTTTATAATGGGGTTTAGCTGCTTTTCACTGCTGTGTTTATGCCGCTTTACACCCACTTGACTCACTTACAGAGAGATATCAATACATAGGTTTTAAGTTTCTTACTAGTCAGATATATTCTTGTGCGGTGAATAGGGGGTGTTGAGTCCAGTTCACTGAGCAAGGAGTAGGTCTTGTCTATTACATATTGGGTTTATGGAACGGTATCTGAGCTAATTTGAAACCCTTGTTTTATGCATCACCCCACCTCTCCTTTCCCGTTAAGCAGCCATAGTGTGTTTTCTAAACGTGTGACTCTCTTCTGTTTTGTAATTCAGTTCAAGTGTAGCGGTTTTTACATTCCCTCTATAAGTGATATCTTATGATAAGTGTCTTTTTCTGTGTGACTTATTTCACTTAGAATCGTCGTACCTAAATCCACTCATCATGCTGCTACTAGCCTCATGACATTGATTTCATGGCTGAGTGATATTCCATTGTACATAAGGACCACAACTTCTTTATCCGTTTTTCTCTTTCCTGGGATATTTAAGGTGTAATGAAGTGGAGGTTCTTGTCAACAGAGCAGCCCTAAACCTTGGGGTGCCTGTGTCTTGCTGATTTTTAGTTTTCCCAATTTATACGCCCATGAGCGGAAGTGCCCTATGCTCTCTAAGCTGTGTTTTTGAGATGTTTCAGGACACACCGTACACTTCTCCAGAGTGGCTGTTGGCAATTTACAACCCGCCCATCAGCGTAGCAAGGCTCCCATTTCTCCATGGCCCGTCCTGCATTTCTGCTTTTTACACTTTTTTCAGCATGGCCCTTTTGACCGACGGGAAGCGAGCCTTCTTTGTAGCGCTGATTTGCCTTTCCAGCTTGCTTGGTTGGCCAAAAAGGGCGTATGCGTTTTTTCCTGAATATATTCAGGAAAAAACGCATACGCCCTTTTTGGCCAAGGGCATCATTGTCGACGTTTTGCCGCTTTTCATGTGCTTTCAAGGCGATTCGAATCTACCTCCTGAAATCTGTTTCCTGCAATTCTGCCTTGCTTTCAAATCCTCTTCGTTGCCTTCCCTCAATATATTTGTGGACGAGAGTTACCATTTATAACTCTGCAGGTTTGTGAATTGCAGTGCCCCTGAGCTCCAGTTTTCAACTCGCTTTAGTGGGAGCTGGCCGCAAAAGCGCAGGATTGCTTCAGGCCCTATTCTGGTTCCGGGGGGCAGGCTGAGCCTGTGGTTATTTCTTCTTCCTGATGGGAAAATAGAGTGACCTGTGCCTGTCCCAACACCTAGAGCTAGTCTCTCATTGGTTCCCCCTCTTCCCGTTCATCCTCAGGACAAATTGCAACCTTTTCGGAACCGGAGGTTAAAGGTGCTGATCCTTCAAGTAGGGAGATTGCTGGTAAAGCGGCTGGAATGGCGAACCCGAGCACAAGGAGATGAGAAATGAGGTGCGTTTTAGAAACCTTTCCCGATCGCATGGTGTACCATCTTCTGGGTTTCTCATGCAAGTTTTCGATGTAGGAAGGTGCCCTTGAACCTGGAGATTTGGGACCCATGGGATGGGTACCACGCAGTATTACTTGAAAGGGTCTGTGTTTGCCCACCCAACCTCACCAAACCTCTCAGCCCCAAGAGTGTCCACCCTTATGTCTCACCCAGCTGTGGGTCTAGGTATGGTCAATCCAGGTTGCATCACAGCCCCTGAACGAATTTTGTAAGCATTTCTCTCTCTTTCACTGTCTTTGTTTCACGGGTTTTTAAAAGTAATTGATTTTT
This sequence comes from Balaenoptera borealis, assembly GCF_965194805.1. NCBI lineage: Eukaryota > Metazoa > Chordata > Mammalia > Artiodactyla > Balaenopteridae > Balaenoptera > Balaenoptera borealis. The sequence goes on along the minus strand of NW_028123392.1, from coordinate 124,700 downwards.
AAAATGGGGTTTAGCTGCTTTTCACTGCTGTGTTTATGCCGCTTTACACCCACTTGACTCACTTACAGAGAGATATCAATACATAGGTTTTAAGTTTCTTACTAGTCAGATATATTCTTGTGTGGTGAATAGGGGGTGTTGAGTCCAGTTCACTAAGCAAGGAGTAGGTCTTGTCTATTACATATTGGGTTTATGGAACGGTATCTGAGCTAATTTGAAACCCTTGTTTTATGCATCACCCCACCTCTCCTTTCCCGTTAAGCAGCCATAGTGTGTTTTCTAAACGTGTGACCATGTTCTGTTTTGTAATTCAGTTCAAGTGTAGCGGTTTTTACATTCCCTCTATAAGTGATATCTTATGATAAGTGTCTTTTTCTGTGTGACTTATTTCACTTAGAATCGTCGTACCTAAATCCACTCATCATGCTGCTACTAGCCTCATGACATTGATTTCATGGCTGAGTGATATTCCATTGTACATAAGGACCACAACTTCTTTATCCGTTTTTCTCTTTCCTGGGATATTTAAGGTGTAATGAAGTGGAGGTTCTTGTCAACAGAGCAGCCCTAAACCTTGGGGTGCCTGTGTCTTGCTGATTTTTAGTTTTCCCAATTTATACGCCCATGAGCGGAAGTACCCTATGCTCTCTAAGCTGTGTTTTTTAGATGTTTCAGGACACACCGTACACTTCTCCAGAGTGGCTGTTGGCAATTTACAACCCGCCCATCAGCGTAGCAAGGCTCCCATTTCTCCATGGCCCATCCTGCATTTCTGCTTTTTACACTTTTTTCAGCATGGCCCTTTTGACCGACGGGAAGCGAGCCTTCTTTGTAGCGCTGATTTGCCTTTCCAGCTTGCTTGGTTGGCCAAAAAGGGCGTATGCGTTTTTTCCTGAATATATTCAGGAAAAAACGCATACGCCCTTTTTGGCCAAGGGCATCATTGTCGACGTTTTGCCGCTTTTCATGTGCTTTCAAGGCGATTCGAATCTACCTCCTGAAATCTGTTTCCTGCAATTCTGCCTTGCTTTCAAATCCTCTTCGTTGCCTTCCCTCAATATATTTGTGGACGAGAGTTACCATTTATAACTCTGCAGGTTTGTGAATTGCAGTGCCCCTGAGCTCCACTTTTCAACTCGCTTTAGTGGGAGCTGGCCGCAAAAGCGCAGGATTGCTTCAGGCCCTATTCTGGTTCCGGGGGGCAGGCTGAGCCTGTGGTTATTTCTTCTTCCTGATGGGAAAATAGAGTGACCTGTGCCTGTCCCAACACCTAGAGCTAGTCTCTCATTGGTTCCCCCTCTTCCCGTTCATCCTCAGGACAAATTGCAACCTTTTCGGAACCGGAGGTTAAAGGTGCTGATCCTTCAAGTAGGGAGATTGCTGGTAAAGCGGCTGGAATGGCGAACCCGAGCACAAGGAGATGAGAAATGAGGTGCGTTTTAGAAACCTTTCCCGATCGCATGGTGTACCATCTTCTGGGTTTCTCATGCAAGTTTTCGATGTAGGAAGGTGCCCTTGAACCTGGAGATTTGGGACCCATGGGATGGGTACCACGCAGTATTACTTGAAAGGGTCTGTGTTTGCCCACCCAACCTCACCAAACCTCTCAGCCCCAAGAGTGTCCACCCTTATGTCTCACCCAGCTGTGGGTCTAGGTATGGTCAATCCAGGTTGCATCACAGCCCCTGAACGAATTTTGTAAGCATTTCTCTCTCTTTCACTGTCTTTGTTTCACGGGTTTTTAAAAGTAATTGATTTTTAAAATGGGGTTTAGCTGCTTTTCACTGCTGTGTTTATGCCGCTTTACACCCACTTGACTCACTTACAGAGAGATATCAATACATAGGTTTTAAGTTTCTTACTAGTCAGATATATTCTTGTGTGGTGAATAGGGGGTGTTGAGTCCAGTTCACTGAGCAAGGAGTAGGTCTTGTCTATTACATATTGGGTTTATGGAACGGTATCTGAGCTAATTTGAAACCCTTGTTTTATGCATCACCCCACCTCTCCTTTCCCGTTAAGCAGCCATAGTGTGTTTTCTAAACGTGTGACCATGTTCTGTTTTGTAATTCAGTTCAAGTGTAGCGGTTTTTACATTCCCTCTATAAGTGATATCTTATGATAAGTGTCTTTTTCTGTGTGACTTATTTCACTTAGAATCGTCGTACCTAAATCCACTCATCATGCTGCTACTAGCCTCATGACATTGATTTCATGGCTGAGTGATATTCCATTGTACATAAGGACCACAACTTCTTTATCCGTTTTTCTCTTTCCTGGGATATTTAAGGTGTAATGAAGTGGAGGTTCTTGTCAACAGAGCAGCCCTAAACCTTGGGGTGCCTGTGTCTTGCTGATTTTTAGTTTTCCCAATTTATACGCCCATGAGCGGAAGTGCCCTATGCTCTCTAAGCTGTGTTTTTGAGATGTTTCAGGACACACCGTACACTTCTCCAGAGTGGCTGTTGGCAATTTACAACCCGCCCATCAGCGTAGCAAGGCTCCCATTTCTCCATGGCCCATCCTGCATTTCTGCTTTTTACACTTTTTTCAGCATGGCCCTTTTGACCGACGGGAAGCGAGCCTTCTTTGTAGCGCTGATTTGCCTTTCCAGCTTGCTTGGTTGGCCAAAAAGGGCGTATGCGTTTTTTCCTGAATATATTCAGGAAAAAACGCATACGCCCTTTTTGGCCAAGGGCATCATTGTCGACGTTTTGCCGCTTTTCATGTGCTTTCAAGGCGATTCGAATCTACCTCCTGAAATCTGTTTCCTGCAATTCTGCCTTGCTTTCAAATCCTCTTCGTTGCCTTCCCTCAATATATTTGTGGATGAGAGTTACCATTTATAACTCTGCAGGTTTGTGAATTGCAGTGCCCCTGAGCTCCATTTTTCAACTCGCTTTAGTGGGAGCTGGCCGCAAAAGCGCAGGATTGCTTCAGGCCCTATTCTGGTTCCGGGGGGCAGGCTGAGCCTGTGGTTATTTCTTCTTCCTGATGGGAAAATAGAGTGACCTGTGCCTGTCCCAACACCTAGAGCTAGTCTCTCATTGGTTCCCCCTCTTCCCGTTCATCCTCAGGACAAATTGCAACCTTTTCGGAACCGGAGGTTAAAGGTGCTGATCCTTCAAGTAGGGAGATTGCTGGTAAAGCGGCTGGAATGGCGAACCCGAGCACAAGGAGATGAGAAATGAGGTGCGTTTTAGAAACCTTTCCCGATCGCATGGTGTACCATCTTCTGGGTTTCTCATGCAAGTTTTCGATGTAGGAAGGTGCCCTTGAACCTGGAGATTTGGGACCCATGGGATGGGTACCACGCAGTATTACTTGAAAGGGTCTGTGTTTGCCCACCCAACCTCACCAAACCTCTCAGCCCCAAGAGTGTCCACCCTTATGTCTCACCCAGCTGTGGGTCTAGGTATGGTCAATCCAGGTTGCATCACAGCCCCTGAACGAATTTTGTAAGCATTTCTCTCTCTTTCACTGTCTTTGTTTCACGGGTTTTTAAAAGTAATTGATTTTTAAAATGGGGTTTAGCTGCTTTTCACTGCTGTGTTTATGCCGCTTTACACCCACTTGACTCACTTACAGAGAGATATCAATACATAGGTTTTAAGTTTCTTACTAGTCAGATATATTCTTGTGCGGTGAATAGGGGGTGTTGAGTCCAGTTCACTGAGCAAGGAGTAGGTCTTGTCTATTACATATTGGGTTTATGGAACGGTATCTGAGCTAATTTGAAACCCTTGTTTTATGCATCACCCCACCTCTCCTTTCCCGTTAAGCAGCCATAGTGTGTTTTCTAAACGTGTGACTCTCTTCTGTTTTGTAATTCAGTTCAAGTGTAGCGGTTTTTACATTCCCTCTATAAGTGATATCTTATGATAAGTGTCTTTTTCTGTGTGACTTATTTCACTTAGAATCGTCGTACCTAAATCCACTCATCATGCTGCTACTAGCCTCATGACATTGATTTCATGGCTGAGTGATATTCCATTGTACATAAGGACCACAACTTCTTTATCCGTTTTTCTCTTTCCTGGGATATTTAAGGTGTAATGAAGTGGAGGTTCTTGTCAACAGAGCAGCCCTAAACCTTGGGGTGCCTGTGTCTTGCTGATTTTTAGTTTTCCCAATTTATACGCCCATGAGCGGAAGTGCCCTATGCTCTCTAAGCTGTGTTTTTGAGATGTTTCAGGACACACCGTACACTTCTCCAGAGTGGCTGTTGGCAATTTACAACCCGCCCATCAGCGTAGCAAGGCTCCCATTTCTCCATGGCCCGTCCTGCATTTCTGCTTTTTACACTTTTTTCAGCATGGCCCTTTTGACCGACGGGAAGCGAGCCTTCTTTGTAGCGCTGATTTGCCTTTCCAGCTTGCTTGGTTGGCCAAAAAGGGCGTATGCGTTTTTTCCTGAATATATTCAGGAAAAAACGCATACGCCCTTTTTGGCCAAGGGCATCATTGTCGACGTTTTGCCGCTTTTCATGTGCTTTCAAGGCGATTCGAATCTACCTCCTGAAATCTGTTTCCTGCAATTCTGCCTTGCTTTCAAATCCTCTTCGTTGCCTTCCCTCAATATATTTGTGGACGAGAGTTACCATTTATAACTCTGCAGGTTTGTGAATTGCAGTGCCCCTGAGCTCCAGTTTTCAACTCGCTTTAGTGGGAGCTGGCCGCAAAAGCGCAGGATTGCTTCAGGCCCTATTCTGGTTCCGGGGGGCAGGCTGAGCCTGTGGTTATTTCTTCTTCCTGATGGGAAAATAGAGTGACCTGTGCCTGTCCCAACACCTAGAGCTAGTCTCTCATTGGTTCCCCCTCTTCCCGTTCATCCTCAGGACAAATTGCAACCTTTTCGGAACCGGAGGTTAAAGGTGCTGATCCTTCAAGTAGGGAGATTGCTGGTAAAGCGGCTGGAATGGCGAACCCGAGCACAAGGAGATGAGAAATGAGGTGCGTTTTAGAAACCTTTCCCGATCGCATGGTGTACCATCTTCTGGGTTTCTCATGCAAGTTTTCGATGTAGGAAGGTGCCCTTGAACCTGGAGATTTGGGACCCATGGGATGGGTACCACGCAGTATTACTTGAAAGGGTCTGTGTTTGCCCACCCAACCTCACCAAACCTCTCAGCCCCAAGAGTGTCCACCCTTATGTCTCACCCAGCTGTGGGTCTAGGTATGGTCAATCCAGGTTGCATCACAGCCCCTGAACGAATTTTGTAAGCATTTCTCTCTCTTTCACTGTCTTTGTTTCACGGGTTTTTAAAAGTAATTGATTTTTAAAATGGGGTTTAGCTGCTTTTCACTGCTGTGTTTATGCCGCTTTACACCCACTTGACTCACTTACAGAGAGATATCAATACATAGGTTTTAAGTTTCTTACTAGTCAGATATATTCTTGTGTGGTGAATAGGGGGTGTTGAGTCCAGTTCACTAAGCAAGGAGTAGGTCTTGTCTATTACATATTGGGTTTATGGAACGGTATCTGAGCTAATTTGAAACCCTTGTTTTATGCATCACCCCACCTCTCCTTTCCCGTTAAGCAGCCATAGTGTGTTTTCTAAACGTGTGACCATGTTCTGTTTTGTAATTCAGTTCAAGTGTAGCGGTTTTTACATTCCCTCTATAAGTGATATCTTATGATAAGTGTCTTTTTCTGTGTGACTTATTTCACTTAGAATCGTCGTACCTAAATCCACTCATCATGCTGCTACTAGCCTCATGACATTGATTTCATGGCTGAGTGATATTCCATTGTACATAAGGACCACAACTTCTTTATCCGTTTTTCTCTTTCCTGGGATATTTAAGGTGTAATGAAGTGGAGGTTCTTGTCAACAGAGCAGCCCTAAACCTTGGGGTGCCTGTGTCTTGCTGATTTTTAGTTTTCCCAATTTATACGCCCATGAGCGGAAGTGCCCTATGCTCTCTAAGCTGTGTTTTTTAGATGTTTCAGGACACACCGTACACTTCTCCAGAGTGGCTGTTGGCAATTTACAACCCGCCCATCAGCGTAGCAAGGCTCCCATTTCTCCATGGCCCATCCTGCATTTCTGCTTTTTACACTTTTTTCAGCATGGCCCTTTTGACCGATGGGAAGCGAGCCTTCTTTGTAGCGCTGATTTGCCTTTCCAGCTTGCTTGGTTGGCCAAAAAGGGCGTATGCGTTTTTTCCTGAATATATTCAGGAAAAAACGCATACGCCCTTTTTGGCCAAGGGCATCATTGTCGACGTTTTGCCGCTTTTCATGTGCTTTCAAGGCGATTCGAATCTACCTCCTGAAATCTGTTTCCTGCAATTCTGCCTTGCTTTCAAATCCTCTTCGTTGCCTTCCCTCAATATATTTGTGGACGAGAGTTACCATTTATAACTCTGCAGGTTTGTGAATTGCAGTGCCCCTGAGCTCCACTTTTCAACTCGCTTTAGTGGGAGCTGGCCGCAAAAGCGCAGGATTGCTTCAGGCCCTATTCTGGTTCCGGGGGGCAGGCTGAGCCTGTGGTTATTTCTTCTTCCTGATGGGAAAATAGAGTGACCTGTGCCTGTCCCAACACCTAGAGCTAGTCTCTCATTGGTTCCCCCTCTTCCCGTTCATCCTCAGGACAAATTGCAACCTTTTCGGAACCGGAGGTTAAAGGTGCTGATCCTTCAAGTAGGGAGATTGCTGGTAAAGCGGCTGGAATGGCGAACCCGAGCACAAGGAGATGAGAAATGAGGTGCGTTTTAGAAACCTTTCCCGATCGCATGGTGTACCATCTTCTGGGTTTCTCATGCAAGTTTTCGATGTAGGAAGGTGCCCTTGAACCTGGAGATTTGGGACCCATGGGATGGGTACCACGCAGTATTACTTGAAAGGGTCTGTGTTTGCCCACCCAACCTCACCAAACCTCTCAGCCCCAAGAGTGTCCACCCTTATGTCTCACCCAGCTGTGGGTCTAGGTATGGTCAATCCAGGTTGCATCACAGCCCCTGAACGAATTTTGTAAGCATTTCTCTCTCTTTCACTGTCTTTGTTTCACGGGTTTTTAAAAGTAATTGATTTTTAAAATGGGGTTTAGCTGCTTTTCACTGCTGTGTTTATGCCGCTTTACACCCACTTGACTCACTTACAGAGAGATATCAATACATAGGTTTTAAGTTTCTTACTAGTCAGATATATTCTTGTGTGGTGAATAGGGGGTGTTGAGTCCAGTTCACTGAGCAAGGAGTAGGTCTTGTCTATTACATATTGGGTTTATGGAACGGTATCTGAGCTAATTTGAAACCCTTGTTTTATGCATCACCCCACCTCTCCTTTCCCGTTAAGCAGCCATAGTGTGTTTTCTAAACGTGTGACCATGTTCTGTTTTGTAATTCAGTTCAAGTGTAGCGGTTTTTACATTCCCTCTATAAGTGATATCTTATGATAAGTGTCTTTTTCTGTGTGACTTATTTCACTTAGAATCGTCGTACCTAAATCCACTCATCATGCTGCTACTAGCCTCATGACATTGATTTCATGGCTGAGTGATATTCCATTGTACATAAGGACCACAACTTCTTTATCCGTTTTTCTCTTTCCTGGGATATTTAAGGTGTAATGAAGTGGAGGTTCTTGTCAACAGAGCAGCCCTAAACCTTGGGGTGCCTGTGTCTTGCTGATTTTTAGTTTTCCCAATTTATACGCCCATGAGCGGAAGTGCCCTATGCTCTCTAAGCTGTGTTTTTGAGATGTTTCAGGACACACCGTACACTTCTCCAGAGTGGCTGTTGGCAATTTACAACCCGCCCATCAGCGTAGCAAGGCTCCCATTTCTCCATGGCCCGTCCTGCATTTCTGCTTTTTACACTTTTTTCAGCATGGCCCTTTTGACCGACGGGAAGCGAGCCTTCTTTGTAGCGCTGATTTGCCTTTCCAGCTTGCTTGGTTGGCCAAAAAGGGCGTATGCGTTTTTTCCTGAATATATTCAGGAAAAAACGCATACGCCCTTTTTGGCCAAGGGCATCATTGTCGACGTTTTGCCGCTTTTCATGTGCTTTCAAGGCGATTCGAATCTACCTCCTGAAATCTGTTTCCTGAAATTCTGCCTTGCTTTCAAATCCTCTTCGTTGCCTTCCCTCAATATATTTGTGGACGAGAGTTACCATTTATAACTCTGCAGGTTTGTGAATTGCAGTGCCCCTGAGCTCCAGTTTTCAACTCGCTTTAGTGGGAGCTGGCCGCAAAAGCGCAGGATTGCTTCAGGCCCTATTCTGGTTCCGGGGGGCAGGCTGAGCCTGTGGTTATTTCTTCTTCCTGATGGGAAAATAGAGTGACCTGTGCCTGTCCCAACACCTAGAGCTAGTCTCTCATTGGTTCCCCCTCTTCCCGTTCATCCTCAGGACAAATTGCAACCTTTTCGGAACCGGAGGTTAAAGGTGCTGATCCTTCAAGTAGGGAGATTGCTGGTAAAGCGGCTGGAATGGCGAACCCGAGCACAAGGAGATGAGAAATGAGGTGCGTTTTAGAAACCTTTCCCGATCGCATGGTGTACCATCTTCTGGGTTTCTCATGCAAGTTTTCGATGTAGGAAGGTGCCCTTGAACCTGGAGATTTGGGACCCATGGGATGGGTACCACGCAGTATTACTTGAAAGGGTCTGTGTTTGCCCACCCAACCTCACCAAACCTCTCAGCCCCAAGAGTGTCCACCCTTATGTCTCACCCAGCTGTGGGTCTAGGTATGGTCAATCCAGGTTGCATCACAGCCCCTGAACGAATTTTGTAAGCATTTCTCTCTCTTTCACTGTCTTTGTTTCACGGGTTTTTAAAAGTAATTGATTTTTAAAATGGGGTTTAGCTGCTTTTCACTGCTGTGTTTATGCCGCTTTACACCCACTTGACTCACTTACAGAGAGATATCAATACATAGGTTTTAAGTTTCTTACTAGTCAGATATATTCTTGTGTGGTGAATAGGGGGTGTTGAGTCCAGTTCACTAAGCAAGGAGTAGGTCTTGTCTATTACATATTGGGTTTATGGAACGGTATCTGAGCTAATTTGAAACCCTTGTTTTATGCATCACCCCACCTCTCCTTTCCCGTTAAGCAGCCATAGTGTGTTTTCTAAACGTGTGACCATGTTCTGTTTTGTAATTCAGTTCAAGTGTAGCGGTTTTTACATTCCCTCTATAAGTGATATCTTATGATAAGTGTCTTTTTCTGTGTGACTTATTTCACTTAGAATCGTCGTACCTAAATCCACTCATCATGCTGCTACTAGCCTCATGACATTGATTTCATGGCTGAGTGATATTCCATTGTACATAAGGACCACAACTTCTTTATCCGTTTTTCTCTTTCCTGGGATATTTAAGGTGTAATGAAGTGGAGGTTCTTGTCAACAGAGCAGCCCTAAACCTTGGGGTGCCTGTGTCTTGCTGATTTTTAGTTTTCCCAATTTATACGCCCATGAGCGGAAGTGCCCTATGCTCTCTAAGCTGTGTTTTTTAGATGTTTCAGGACACACCGTACACTTCTCCAGAGTGGCTGTTGGCAATTTACAACCCGCCCATCAGCGTAGCAAGGCTCCCATTTCTCCATGGCCCATCCTGCATTTCTGCTTTTTACACTTTTTTCAGCATGGCCCTTTTGACCGATGGGAAGCGAGCCTTCTTTGTAGCGCTGATTTGCCTTTCCAGCTTGCTTGGTTGGCCAAAAAGGGCGTATGCGTTTTTTCCTGAATATATTCAGGAAAAAACGCATACGCCCTTTTTGGCCAAGGGCATCATTGTCGACGTTTTGCCGCTTTTCATGTGCTTTCAAGGCGATTCGAATCTACCTCCTGAAATCTGTTTCCTGCAATTCTGCCTTGCTTTCAAATCCTCTTCGTTGCCTTCCCTCAATATATTTGTGGACGAGAGTTACCATTTATAACTCTGCAGGTTTGTGAATTGCAGTGCCCCTGAGCTCCACTTTTCAACTCGCTTTAGTGGGAGCTGGCCGCAAAAGCGCAGGATTGCTTCAGGCCCTATTCTGGTTCCGGGGGGCAGGCTGAGCCTGTGGTTATTTCTTCTTCCTGATGGGAAAATAGAGTGACCTGTGCCTGTCCCAACACCTAGAGCTAGTCTCTCATTGGTTCCCCCTCTTCCCGTTCATCCTCAGGACAAATTGCAACCTTTTCGGAACCGGAGGTTAAAGGTGCTGATCCTTCAAGTAGGGAGATTGCTGGTAAAGCGGCTGGAATGGCGAACCCGAGCACAAGGAGATGAGAAATGAGGTGCGTTTTAGAAACCTTTCCCGATCGCATGGTGTACCATCTTCTGGGTTTCTCATGCAAGTTTTCGATGTAGGAAGGTGCCCTTGAACCTGGAGATTTGGGACCCATGGGATGGGTACCACGCAGTATTACTTGAAAGGGTCTGTGTTTGCCCACCCAACCTCACCAAACCTCTCAGCCCCAAGAGTGTCCACCCTTATGTCTCACCCAGCTGTGGGTCTAGGTATGGTCAATCCAGGTTGCATCACAGCCCCTGAACGAATTTTGTAAGCATTTCTCTCTCTTTCACTGTCTTTGTTTCACGGGTTTTTAAAAGTAATTGATTTTTAAAATGGGGTTTAGCTGCTTTTCACTGCTGTGTTTATGCCGCTTTACACCCACTTGACTCACTTACAGAGAGATATCAATACATAGGTTTTAAGTTTCTTACTAGTCAGATATATTCTTGTGTGGTGAATAGGGGGTGTTGAGTCCAGTTCACTGAGCAAGGAGTAGGTCTTGTCTATTACATATTGGGTTTATGGAACGGTATCTGAGCTAATTTGAAACCCTTGTTTTATGCATCACCCCACCTCTCCTTTCCCGTTAAGCAGCCATAGTGTGTTTTCTAAACGTGTGACCATGTTCTGTTTTGTAATTCAGTTCAAGTGTAGCGGTTTTTACATTCCCTCTATAAGTGATATCTTATGATAAGTGTCTTTTTCTGTGTGACTTATTTCACTTAGAATCGTCGTACCTAAATCCACTCATCATGCTGCTACTAGCCTCATGACATTGATTTCATGGCTGAGTGATATTCCATTGTACATAAGGACCACAACTTCTTTATCCGTTTTTCTCTTTCCTGGGATATTTAAGGTGTAATGAAGTGGAGGTTCTTGTCAACAGAGCAGCCCTAAACCTTGGGGTGCCTGTGTCTTGCTGATTTTTAGTTTTCCCAATTTATACGCCCATGAGCGGAAGTGCCCTATGCTCTCTAAGCTGTGTTTTTGAGATGTTTCAGGACACACCGTACACTTCTCCAGAGTGGCTGTTGGCAATTTACAACCCGCCCATCAGCGTAGCAAGGCTCCCATTTCTCCATGGCCCGTCCTGCATTTCTGCTTTTTACACTTTTTTCAGCATGGCCCTTTTGACCGACGGGAAGCGAGCCTTCTTTGTAGCGCTGATTTGCCTTTCCAGCTTGCTTGGTTGGCCAAAAAGGGCGTATGCGTTTTTTCCTGAATATATTCAGGAAAAAACGCATACGCCCTTTTTGGCCAAGGGCATCATTGTCGACGTTTTGCCGCTTTTCATGTGCTTTCAAGGTGATTCGAATCTACCTCCTGAAATCTGTTTCCTGCAATTCTGCCTTGCTTTCAAATCCTCTTCGTTGCCTTCCCTCAATATATTTGTGGACGAGAGTTACCATTTATAACTCTGCAGGTTTGTGAATTGCAGTGCCCCTGAGCTCCATTTTTCAACTCGCTTTAGTGGGAGCTGGCCGCAAAAGCGCAGGATTGCTTCAGGCCCTATTCTGGTTCCGGGGGGCAGGCTGAGCCTGTGGTTATTTCTTCTTCCTGATGGGAAAATAGAGTGACCTGTGCCTGTCCCAACACCTAGAGCTAGTCTCTCATTGGTTCCCCCTCTTCCCGTTCATCCTCAGGACAAATTGCAACCTTTTCGGAACCGGAGGTTAAAGGTGCTGATCCTTCAAGTAGGGAGATTGCTGGTAAAGCGGCTGGAATGGCGAACCCGAGCACAAGGAGATGAGAAATGAGGTGCGTTTTAGAAACCTTTCCCGATCGCATGGTGTACCATCTTCTGGGTTTCTCATGCAAGTTTTCGATGTAGGAAGGTGCCCTTGAACCTGGAGATTTGGGACCCATGGGATGGGTACCACGCAGTATTACTTGAAAGGGTCTGTGTTTGCCCACCCAACCTCACCAAACCTCTCAGCCCCAAGAGTGTCCACCCTTATGTCTCACCCAGCTGTGGGTCTAGGTATGGTCAATCCAGGTTGCATCACAGCCCCTGAACGAATTTTGTAAGCATTTCTCTCTCTTTCACTGTCTTTGTTTCACGGGTTTTTAAAAGTAATTGATTTTTAAAATGGGGTTTAGCTGCTTTTCACTGCTGTGTTTATGCCGCTTTACACCCACTTGACTCACTTACAGAGAGATATCAATACATAGGTTTTAAGTTTCTTACTAGTCAGATATATTCTTGTGTGGTGAATAGGGGGTGTTGAGTCCAGTTCACTGAGCAAGGAGTAGGTCTTGTCTATTACATATTGGGTTTATGGAACGGTATCTGAGCTAATTTGAAACCCTTGTTTTATGCATCACCCCACCTCTCCTTTCCCGTTAAGCAGCCATAGTGTGTTTTCTAAACGTGTGACCATGTTCTGTTTTGTAATTCAGTTCAAGTGTAGCGGTTTTTACATTCCCTCTATAAGTGATATCTTATGATAAGTGTCTTTTTCTGTGTGACTTATTTCACTTAGAATCGTCGTACCTAAATCCACTCATCATGCTGCTACTAGCCTCATGACATTGATTTCATGGCTGAGTGATATTCCATTGTACATAAGGACCACAACTTCTTTATCCGTTTTTCTCTTTCCTGGGATATTTAAGGTGTAATGAAGTGGAGGTTCTTGTCAACAGAGCAGCCCTAAACCTTGGGGTGCCTGTGTCTTGCTGATTTTTAGTTTTCCCAATTTATACGCCCATGAGCGGAAGTGCCCTATGCTCTCTAAGCTGTGTTTTTGAGATGTTTCAGGACACACCGTACACTTCTCCAGAGTGGCTGTTGGCAATTTACAACCCGCCCATCAGCGTAGCAAGGCTCCCATTTCTCCATGGCCCGTCCTGCATTTCTGCTTTTTACACTTTTTTCAGCATGGCCCTTTTGACCGACGGGAAGCGAGCCTTCTTTGTAGCGCTGATTTGCCTTTCCAGCTTGCTTGGTTGGCCAAAAAGGGCGTATGCGTTTTTTCCTGAATATATTCAGGAAAAAACGCATACGCCCTTTTTGGCCAAGGGCATCATTGTCGACGTTTTGCCGCTTTTCATGTGCTTTCAAGGCGATTCGAATCTACCTCCTGAAATCTGTTTCCTGCAATTCTGCCTTGCTTTCAAATCCTCTTCGTTGCCTTCCCTCAATATATTTGTGGATGAGAGTTACCATTTATAACTCTGCAGGTTTGTGAATTGCAGTGCCCCTGAGCTCCATTTTTCAACTCGCTTTAGTGGGAGCTGGCCGCAAAAGCGCAGGATTGCTTCAGGCCCTATTCTGGTTCCGGGGGGCAGGCTGAGCCTGTGGTTATTTCTTCTTCCTGATGGGAAAATAGAGTGACCTGTGCCTGTCCCAACACCTAGAGCTAGTCTCTCATTGGTTCCCCCTCTTCCCGTTCATCCTCAGGACAAATTGCAACCTTTTCGGAACCGGAGGTTAAAGGTGCTGATCCTTCAAGTAGGGAGATTGCTGGTAAAGCGGCTGGAATGGCGAACCCGAGCACAAGGAGATGAGAAATGAGGTGCGTTTTAGAAACCTTTCCCGATCGCATGGTGTACCATCTTCTGGGTTTCTCATGCAAGTTTTCGATGTAGGAAGGTGCCCTTGAACCTGGAGATTTGGGACCCATGGGATGGGTACCACGCAGTATTACTTGAAAGGGTCTGTGTTTGCCCACCCAACCTCACCAAACCTCTCAGCCCCAAGAGTGTCCACCCTTATGTCTCACCCAGCTGTGGGTCTAGGTATGGTCAATCCAGGTTGCATCACAGCCCCTGAACGAATTTTGTAAGCATTTCTCTCTCTTTCACTGTCTTTGTTTCACGGGTTTTTAAAAGTAATTGATTTTTATAATGGGGTTTAGCTGCTTTTCACTGCTGTGTTTATGCCGCTTTACACCCACTTGACTCACTTACAGAGAGATATCAATACATAGGTTTTAAGTTTCTTACTAGTCAGATATATTCTTGTGCGGTGAATAGGGGGTGTTGAGTCCAGTTCACTGAGCAAGGAGTAGGTCTTGTCTATTACATATTGGGTTTATGGAACGGTATCTGAGCTAATTTGAAACCCTTGTTTTATGCATCACCCCACCTCTCCTTTCCCGTTAAGCAGCCATAGTGTGTTTTCTAAACGTGTGACTCTCTTCTGTTTTGTAATTCAGTTCAAGTGTAGCGGTTTTTACATTCCCTCTATAAGTGATATCTTATGATAAGTGTCTTTTTCTGTGTGACTTATTTCACTTAGAATCGTCGTACCTAAATCCACTCATCATGCTGCTACTAGCCTCATGACATTGATTTCATGGCTGAGTGATATTCCATTGTACATAAGGACCACAACTTCTTTATCCGTTTTTCTCTTTCCTGGGATATTTAAGGTGTAATGAAGTGGAGGTTCTTGTCAACAGAGCAGCCCTAAACCTTGGGGTGCCTGTGTCTTGCTGATTTTTAGTTTTCCCAATTTATACGCCCATGAGCGGAAGTGCCCTATGCTCTCTAAGCTGTGTTTTTGAGATGTTTCAGGACACACCGTACACTTCTCCAGAGTGGCTGTTGGCAATTTACAACCCGCCCATCAGCGTAGCAAGGCTCCCATTTCTCCATGGCCCGTCCTGCATTTCTGCTTTTTACACTTTTTTCAGCATGGCCCTTTTGACCGACGGGAAGCGAGCCTTCTTTGTAGCGCTGATTTGCCTTTCCAGCTTGCTTGGTTGGCCAAAAAGGGCGTATGCGTTTTTTCCTGAATATATTCAGGAAAAAACGCATACGCCCTTTTTGGCCAAGGGCATCATTGTCGACGTTTTGCCGCTTTTCATGTGCTTTCAAGGCGATTCGAATCTACCTCCTGAAATCTGTTTCCTGAAATTCTGCCTTGCTTTCAAATCCTCTTCGTTGCCTTCCCTCAATATATTTGTGGACGAGAGTTACCATTTATAACTCTGCAGGTTTGTGAATTGCAGTGCCCCTGAGCTCCAGTTTTCAACTCGCTTTAGTGGGAGCTGGCCGCAAAAGCGCAGGATTGCTTCAGGCCCTATTCTGGTTCCGGGGGGCAGGCTGAGCCTGTGGTTATTTCTTCTTCCTGATGGGAAAATAGAGTGACCTGTGCCTGTCCCAACACCTAGAGCTAGTCTCTCATTGGTTCCCCCTCTTCCCGTTCATCCTCAGGACAAATTGCAACCTTTTCGGAACCGGAGGTTAAAGGTGCTGATCCTTCAAGTAGGGAGATTGCTGGTAAAGCGGCTGGAATGGCGAACCCGAGCACAAGGAGATGAGAAATGAGGTGCGTTTTAGAAACCTTTCCCGATCGCATGGTGTACCATCTTCTGGGTTTCTCATGCAAGTTTTCGATGTAGGAAGGTGCCCTTGAACCTGGAGATTTGGGACCCATGGGATGGGTACCACGCAGTATTACTTGAAAGGGTCTGTGTTTGCCCACCCAACCTCACCAAACCTCTCAGCCCCAAGAGTGTCCACCCTTATGTCTCACCCAGCTGTGGGTCTAGGTATGGTCAATCCAGGTTGCATCACAGCCCCTGAACGAATTTTGTAAGCATTTCTCTCTCTTTCACTGTCTTTGTTTCACGGGTTTTTAAAAGTAATTGATTTTTAAAATGGGGTTTAGCTGCTTTTCACTGCTGTGTTTATGCCGCTTTACACCCACTTGACTCACTTACAGAGAGATATCAATACATAGGTTTTAAGTTTCTTACTAGTCAGATATATTCTTGTGTGGTGAATAGGGGGTGTTGAGTCCAGTTCACTGAGCAAGGAGTAGGTCTTGTCTATTACATATTGGGTTTATGGAACGGTATCTGAGCTAATTTGAAACCCTTGTTTTATGCATCACCCCACCTCTCCTTTCCCGTTAAGCAGCCATAGTGTGTTTTCTAAACGTGTGACCATGTTCTGTTTTGTAATTCAGTTCAAGTGTAGCGGTTTTTACATTCCCTCTATAAGTGATATCTTATGATAAGTGTCTTTTTCTGTGTGACTTATTTCACTTAGAATCGTCGTACCTAAATCCACTCATCATGCTGCTACTAGCCTCATGACATTGATTTCATGGCTGAGTGATATTCCATTGTACATAAGGACCACAACTTCTTTATCCGTTTTTCTCTTTCCTGGGATATTTAAGGTGTAATGAAGTGGAGGTTCTTGTCAACAGAGCAGCCCTAAACCTTGGGGTGCCTGTGTCTTGCTGATTTTTAGTTTTCCCAATTTATACGCCCATGAGCGGAAGTGCCCTATGCTCTCTAAGCTGTGTTTTTGAGATGTTTCAGGACACACCGTACACTTCTCCAGAGTGGCTGTTGGCAATTTACAACCCGCCCATCAGCGTAGCAAGGCTCCCATTTCTCCATGGCCCGTCCTGCATTTCTGCTTTTTACACTTTTTTCAGCATGGCCCTTTTGACCGACGGGAAGCGAGCCTTCTTTGTAGCGCTGATTTGCCTTTCCAGCTTGCTTGGTTGGCCAAAAAGGGCGTATGCGTTTTTTCCTGAATATATTCAGGAAAAAACGCATACGCCCTTTTTGGCCAAGGGCATCATTGTCGACGTTTTGCCGCTTTTCATGTGCTTTCAAGGCGATTCGAATCTACCTCCTGAAATCTGTTTCCTGAAATTCTGCCTTGCTTTCAAATCCTCTTCGTTGCCTTCCCTCAATATATTTGTGGACGAGAGTTACCATTTATAACTCTGCAGGTTTGTGAATTGCAGTGCCCCTGAGCTCCAGTTTTCAACTCGCTTTAGTGGGAGCTGGCCGCAAAAGCGCAGGATTGCTTCAGGCCCTATTCTGGTTCCGGGGGGCAGGCTGAGCCTGTGGTTATTTCTTCTTCCTGATGGGAAAATAGAGTGACCTGTGCCTGTCCCAACACCTAGAGCTAGTCTCTCATTGGTTCCCCCTCTTCCCGTTCATCCTCAGGACAAATTGCAACCTTTTCGGAACCGGAGGTTAAAGGTGCTGATCCTTCAAGTAGGGAGATTGCTGGTAAAGCGGCTGGAATGGCGAACCCGAGCACAAGGAGATGAGAAATGAGGTGCGTTTTAGAAACCTTTCCCGATCGCATGGTGTACCATCTTCTGGGTTTCTCATGCAAGTTTTCGATGTAGGAAGGTGCCCTTGAACCTGGAGATTTGGGACCCATGGGATGGGTACCACGCAGTATTACTTGAAAGGGTCTGTGTTTGCCCACCCAACCTCACCAAACCTCTCAGCCCCAAGAGTGTCCACCCTTATGTCTCACCCAGCTGTGGGTCTAGGTATGGTCAATCCAGGTTGCATCACAGCCCCTGAACGAATTTTGTAAGCATTTCTCTCTCTTTCACTGTCTTTGTTTCACGGGTTTTTAAAAGTAATTGATTTTTAAAATGGGGTTTAGCTGCTTTTCACTGCTGTGTTTATGCCGCTTTACACCCACTTGACTCACTTACAGAGAGATATCAATACATAGGTTTTAAGTTTCTTACTAGTCAGATATATTCTTGTGTGGTGAATAGGGGGTGTTGAGTCCAGTTCACTAAGCAAGGAGTAGGTCTTGTCTATTACATATTGGGTTTATGGAACGGTATCTGAGCTAATTTGAAACCCTTGTTTTATGCATCACCCCACCTCTCCTTTCCCGTTAAGCAGCCATAGTGTGTTTTCTAAACGTGTGACCATGTTCTGTTTTGTAATTCAGTTCAAGTGTAGCGGTTTTTACATTCCCTCTATAAGTGATATCTTATGATAAGTGTCTTTTTCTGTGTGACTTATTTCACTTAGAATCGTCGTACCTAAATCCACTCATCATGCTGCTACTAGCCTCATGACATTGATTTCATGGCTGAGTGATATTCCATTGTACATAAGGACCACAACTTCTTTATCCGTTTTTCTCTTTCCTGGGATATTTAAGGTGTAATGAAGTGGAGGTTCTTGTCAACAGAGCAGCCCTAAACCTTGGGGTGCCTGTGTCTTGCTGATTTTTAGTTTTCCCAATTTATACGCCCATGAGCGGAAGTGCCCTATGCTCTCTAAGCTGTGTTTTTTAGATGTTTCAGGACACACCGTACACTTCTCCAGAGTGGCTGTTGGCAATTTACAACCCGCCCATCAGCGTAGCAAGGCTCCCATTTCTCCATGGCCCATCCTGCATTTCTGCTTTTTACACTTTTTTCAGCATGGCCCTTTTGACCGATGGGAAGCGAGCCTTCTTTGTAGCGCTGATTTGCCTTTCCAGCTTGCTTGGTTGGCCAAAAAGGGCGTATGCGTTTTTTCCTGAATATATTCAGGAAAAAACGCATACGCCCTTTTTGGCCAAGGGCATCATTGTCGACGTTTTGCCGCTTTTCATGTGCTTTCAAGGCGATTCGAATCTACCTCCTGAAATCTGTTTCCTGCAATTCTGCCTTGCTTTCAAATCCTCTTCGTTGCCTTCCCTCAATATATTTGTGGACGAGAGTTACCATTTATAACTCTGCAGGTTTGTGAATTGCAGTGCCCCTGAGCTCCACTTTTCAACTCGCTTTAGTGGGAGCTGGCCGCAAAAGCGCAGGATTGCTTCAGGCCCTATTCTGGTTCCGGGGGGCAGGCTGAGCCTGTGGTTATTTCTTCTTCCTGATGGGAAAATAGAGTGACCTGTGCCTGTCCCAACACCTAGAGCTAGTCTCTCATTGGTTCCCCCTCTTCCCGTTCATCCTCAGGACAAATTGCAACCTTTTCGGAACCGGAGGTTAAAGGTGCTGATCCTTCAAGTAGGGAGATTGCTGGTAAAGCGGCTGGAATGGCGAACCCGAGCACAAGGAGATGAGAAATGAGGTGCGTTTTAGAAACCTTTCCCGATCGCATGGTGTACCATCTTCTGGGTTTCTCATGCAAGTTTTCGATGTAGGAAGGTGCCCTTGAACCTGGAGATTTGGGACCCATGGGATGGGTACCACGCAGTATTACTTGAAAGGGTCTGTGTTTGCCCACCCAACCTCACCAAACCTCTCAGCCCCAAGAGTGTCCACCCTTATGTCTCACCCAGCTGTGGGTCTAGGTATGGTCAATCCAGGTTGCATCACAGCCCCTGAACGAATTTTGTAAGCATTTCTCTCTCTTTCACTGTCTTTGTTTCACGGGTTTTTAAAAGTAATTGATTTTTAAAATGGGGTTTAGCTGCTTTTCACTGCTGTGTTTATGCCGCTTTACACCCACTTGACTCACTTACAGAGAGATATCAATACATAGGTTTTAAGTTTCTTACTAGTCAGATATATTCTTGTGTGGTGAATAGGGGGTGTTGAGTCCAGTTCACTGAGCAAGGAGTAGGTCTTGTCTATTACATATTGGGTTTATGGAACGGTATCTGAGCTAATTTGAAACCCTTGTTTTATGCATCACCCCACCTCTCCTTTCCCGTTAAGCAGCCATAGTGTGTTTTCTAAACGTGTGACCATGTTCTGTTTTGTAATTCAGTTCAAGTGTAGCGGTTTTTACATTCCCTCTATAAGTGATATCTTATGATAAGTGTCTTTTTCTGTGTGACTTATTTCACTTAGAATCGTCGTACCTAAATCCACTCATCATGCTGCTACTAGCCTCATGACATTGATTTCATGGCTGAGTGATATTCCATTGTACATAAGGACCACAACTTCTTTATCCGTTTTTCTCTTTCCTGGGATATTTAAGGTGTAATGAAGTGGAGGTTCTTGTCAACAGAGCAGCCCTAAACCTTGGGGTGCCTGTGTCTTGCTGATTTTTAGTTTTCCCAATTTATACGCCCATGAGCGGAAGTGCCCTATGCTCTCTAAGCTGTGTTTTTGAGATGTTTCAGGACACACCGTACACTTCTCCAGAGTGGCTGTTGGCAATTTACAACCCGCCCATCAGCGTAGCAAGGCTCCCATTTCTCCATGGCCCGTCCTGCATTTCTGCTTTTTACACTTTTTTCAGCATGGCCCTTTTGACCGACGGGAAGCGAGCCTTCTTTGTAGCGCTGATTTGCCTTTCCAGCTTGCTTGGTTGGCCAAAAAGGGCGTATGCGTTTTTTCCTGAATATATTCAGGAAAAAACGCATACGCCCTTTTTGGCCAAGGGCATCATTGTCGACGTTTTGCCGCTTTTCATGTGCTTTCAAGGTGATTCGAATCTACCTCCTGAAATCTGTTTCCTGCAATTCTGCCTTGCTTTCAAATCCTCTTCGTTGCCTTCCCTCAATATATTTGTGGACGAGAGTTACCATTTATAACTCTGCAGGTTTGTGAATTGCAGTGCCCCTGAGCTCCATTTTTCAACTCGCTTTAGTGGGAGCTGGCCGCAAAAGCGCAGGATTGCTTCAGGCCCTATTCTGGTTCCGGGGGGCAGGCTGAGCCTGTGGTTATTTCTTCTTCCTGATGGGAAAATAGAGTGACCTGTGCCTGTCCCAACACCTAGAGCTAGTCTCTCATTGGTTCCCCCTCTTCCCGTTCATCCTCAGGACAAATTGCAACCTTTTCGGAACCGGAGGTTAAAGGTGCTGATCCTTCAAGTAGGGAGATTGCTGGTAAAGCGGCTGGAATGGCGAACCCGAGCACAAGGAGATGAGAAATGAGGTGCGTTTTAGAAACCTTTCCCGATCGCATGGTGTACCATCTTCTGGGTTTCTCATGCAAGTTTTCGATGTAGGAAGGTGCCCTTGAACCTGGAGATTTGGGACCCATGGGATGGGTACCATGCAGTATTACTTGAAAGGGTCTGTGTTTGCCCACCCAACCTCACCAAACCTCTCAGCCCCAAGAGTGTCCACCCTTATGTCTCACCCAGCTGTGGGTCTAGGTATGGTCAATCCAGGTTGCATCACAGCCCCTGAACGAATTTTGTAAGCATTTCTCTCTCTTTCACTGTCTTTGTTTCACGGGTTTTTAAAAGTAATTGATTTTTATAATGGGGTTTAGCTGCTTTTCACTGCTGTGTTTATGCCGCTTTACACCCACTTGACTCACTTACAGAGAGATATCAATACATAGGTTTTAAGTTTCTTACTAGTCAGATATATTCTTGTGCGGTGAATAGGGGGTGTTGAGTCCAGTTCACTGAGCAAGGAGTAGGTCTTGTCTATTACATATTGGGTTTATGGAACGGTATCTGAGCTAATTTGAAACCCTTGTTTTATGCATCACCCCACCTCTCCTTTCCCGTTAAGCAGCCATAGTGTGTTTTCTAAACGTGTGACTCTGTTCTGTTTTGTAATTCAGTTCAAGTGTAGCGGTTTTTACATTCCCTCTATAAGTGATATCTTATGATAAGTGTCTTTTTCTGTGTGACTTATTTCACTTAGAATCGTCGTACCTAAATCCACTCATCATGCTGCTACTAGCCTCATGACATTGATTTCATGGCTGAGTGATATTCCATTGTACATAAGGACCACAACTTCTTTATCCGTTTTTCTCTTTCCTGGGATATTTAAGGTGTAATGAAGTGGAGGTTCTTGTCAACAGAGCAGCCCTAAACCTTGGGGTGCCTGTGTCTTGCTGATTTTTAGTTTTCCCAATTTATACGCCCATGAGCGGAAGTGCCCTATGCTCTCTAAGCTGTGTTTTTGAGATGTTTCAGGACACACCGTACACTTCTCCAGAGTGGCTGTTGGCAATTTACAACCCACCCATCAGCGTAGCAAGGCTCCCATTTCTCCATGGCCTGTCCTGCATTTCTGGTTTTTACACTTATTTCAGCATGGCCCTTTTGACCGACGGGAAGCGAGCCTTCTTTGTAGCGCTGATTTGCCTTTCCAGCTTGCTTGGTTGGCCAAAAAGGGCGTATGCGTTTTTTCCTGAATATATTCAGGAAAAAACGCATACGCCCTTTTTGGCCAAGGGCATCATTGTCGAAGTTTTGCCGCTTTTCATGTGCTTTCAAGGCGATTCGAATCTACCTCCTGAAATCTGTTTCCTGAAATTCTGCCTTGCTTTCAAATCCTCTTCGTTGCCTTCCCTCAATATATTTGTGGACGAGAGTTACCATTTATAACTCTGCAGGTTTGTGAATTGCAGTGCCCCTGAGCTCCAGTTTTCAACTCGCTTTAGTGGGAGCTGGCCGCAAAAGCGCAGGATTGCTTCAGGCCCTATTCTGGTTCCGGGGGGCAGGCTGAGCCTGTGGTTATTTCTTCTTCCTGATGGGAAAATAGAGTGACCTGTGCCTGTCCCAACACCTAGAGCTAGTCTCTCATTGGTTCCCCCTCTTCCCGTTCATCCTCAGGACAAATTGCAACCTTTTCGGAACCGGAGGTTAAAGGTGCTGATCCTTCAAGTAGGGAGATTGCTGGTAAAGCGGCTGGAATGGCGAACCCGAGCACAAGGAGATGAGAAATGAGGTGCGTTTTAGAAACCTTTCCCGATCGCATGGTGTACCATCTTCTGGGTTTCTCATGCAAGTTTTCGATGTAGGAAGGTGCCCTTGAACCTGGAGATTTGGGACCCATGGGATGGGTACCACGCAGTATTACTTGAAAGGGTCTGCGTTTGCTCACCCAACCTCACCAAACCTCTCAGCCCCAAGAGTGTCCACCCTTATGTCTCACCCAGCTGTGGGTCTAGGTATGGTCAATCCAGGTTGCATCACAGCCCCTGAACGAATTTTGTAAGCATTTCTCTCTCTTTCACTGTCTTTGTTTCACGGGTTTTTAAAAGTAATTGATTTTTATAATGGGGTTTAGCTGCTTCTCACTGCTGTGTTTATGCCGCTTTACACCCACTTGACTCACTTACAGAGAGATATCAATACATAGGTTTTAAGTTTCTTACTAGTCAGATATATTCTTGTGCGGTGAATAGGGGGTGTTGAGTCCAGTTCACTGAGCAAGGAGTAGGTCTTGTCTATTACATATTGGGTTTATGGAACGGTATCTGAGCTAATTTGAAACCCTTGTTTTATGCATCACCCCACCTCTCCTTTCCCGTTAAGCAGCCATAGTGTGTTTTCTAAACGTGTGACTCTGTTCTGTTTTGTAATTCAGTTCAAGTGTAGCGGTTTTTACATTCCCTCTATAAGTGATATCTTATGATAAGTGTCTTTTTCTGTGTGACTTATTTCACTTAGAATCGTCGTACCTAAATCCACTCATCATGCTGCTACTAGCCTCATGACATTGATTTCATGGCTGAGTGATATTCCATTGTACATAAGGACCACAACTTCTTTATCCGTTTTTCTCTTTCCTGGGATATTTAAGGTGTAATGAAGTGGAGGTTCTTGTCAACAGAGCAGCCCTAAACCTTGGGGTGCCTGTGTCTTGCTGATTTTTAGTTTTCCCAATTTATACGCCCATGAGCGGAAGTGCCCTATGCTCTCTAAGCTGTGTTTTTGAGATGTTTCAGGACACACCGTACACTTCTCCAGAGTGGCTGTTGGCAATTTACAACCCGCCCATCAGCGTAGCAATGCTCCCATTTCTCCATGGCCTGTCCTGCATTTCTGCTTTTTACACTTTTTTCAGCATGGCCCTTTTGACCGACGGGAAGCGAGCCTTCTTTGTAGCGCTGATTTGCCTTTCCAGCTTGCTTGGTTGGCCAAAAAGGGCGTATGCGTTTTTTCCTGAATATATTCAGGAAAAAACGCATACGCCCTTTTTGGCCAAGGGCATCATTGTCGACGTTTTGCCGCTTTTCATGTGCTTTCAAGGCGATTCGAATCTACCTCCTGAAATCTGTTTCCTGCAATTCTGCCTTGCTTTCAAATCCTCTTCGTTGCCTTCCCTCAATATATTTGTGGACGAGAGTTACCATTTATAACTCTGCAGGTTTGTGAATTGCAGTGCCCCTGAGCTCCAGTTTTCAACTCGCTTTAGTGGGAGCTTTCCGCAAAAGCACAGGATTGCTTCAGGCCCTATTCTGGTTCCGGGGGGCAGGCTGAGCCTGTGGTTATTTCTTCTTCCTGATGGGAAAATAGAGTGACCTGTGCCTGTCCCAACACCTAGAGCTAGTCTCTCATTGGTTCCCCCTCTTCCCGTTCATCCTCAGGACAAATTGCAACCTTTTCGGAACCGGAGGTTAAAGGTGCTGATCCTTCAAGTAGGGAGATTGCTGGTAAAGCGGCTGGAATGGCGAACCCGAGCACAAGGAGATGAGAAATGAGGTGCGTTTTAGAAACCTTTCCCGATCGCATGGTGTACCATCTTCTGGGTTTCTCATGCAAGTTTTCGATGTAGGAAGGTGCCCTTGAACCTGGAGATTTGGGACCCATGGGATGGGTACCACGCAGTATTACTTGAAAGGGTCTGCGTTTGCTCACCCAACCTCACCAAACCTCTCAGCCCCAAGAGTGTCCACCCTTATGTCTCACCCAGCTGTGGGTCTAGGTATGGTCAATCCAGGTTGCATCACAGCCCCTGAACGAATTTTGTAAGCATTTCTCTCTCTTTCACTGTCTTTGTTTCACGGGTTTTTAAAAGTAATTGATTTTTATAATGGGGTTTAGCTGCTTTTCACTGCTGTGTTTATGCCGCTTTACACCCACTTGACTCACTTACAGAGAGATATCAATACATAGGTTTTAAGTTTCTTACTAGTCAGATATATTCTTGTGCGGTGAATAGGGGGTGTTGAGTCCAGTTCACTGAGCAAGGAGTAGGTCTTGTCTATTACATATTGGGTTTATGGAACGGTATCTGAGCTAATTTGAAACCCTTGTTTTATGCATCACCCCACCTCTCCTTTCCCGTTAAGCAGCCATAGTGTGTTTTCTAAACGTGTGACTCTCTTCTGTTTTGTAATTCAGTTCAAGTGTAGCGGTTTTTACATTCCCTCTATAAGTGATATCTTATGATAAGTGTCTTTTTCTGTGTGACTTGTTTCACTTAGAATTGTCGTACCTAAATCCACTCATCATGCTGCTACTAGCCTCATGACATTGATTTCATGGCTGAGTGATATTCCATTGTACATAAGGACCACAACTTCTTTATCCGTTTTTCTCTTTCCTGGGATATTTAAGGTGTAATGAAGTGGAGGTTCTTGTCAACAGAGCAGCCCTAAACCTTGGGGTGCCTGTGTCTTGCTGATTTTTAGTTTTCCCAATTTATACGCCCATGAGCGGAAGTGCCCTATGCTCTCTAAGCTGTGTTTTTGAGATGTTTCAGGACACACCGTACACTTCTCCAGAGTGGCTGTTGGCAATTTACAACCCACCCATCAGCGTAGCAAGGCTCCCATTTCTCCATGGCCTGTCCTGCATTTCTGGTTTTTACACTTATTTCAGCATGGCCCTTTTGACCGACGGGAAGCGAGCCTTCTTTGTAGCGCTGATTTGCCTTTCCAGCTTGCTTGGTTGGCCAAAAAGGGCGTATGCGTTTTTTCCTGAATATATTCAGGAAAAAACGCATACGCCCTTTTTGGCCAAGGGCATCATTGTCGAAGTTTTGCCGCTTTTCATGTGCTTTCAAGGCGATTCGAATCTACCTCCTGAAATCTGTTTCCTGAAATTCTGCCTTGCTTTCAAATCCTCTTCGTTGCCTTCCCTCAATATATTTGTGGACGAGAGTTACCATTTATAACTCTGCAGGTTTGTGAATTGCAGTGCCCCTGAGCTCCAGTTTTCAACTCGCTTTAGTGGGAGCTGGCCGCAAAAGCGCAGGATTGCTTCAGGCCCTATTCTGGTTCCGGGGGGCAGGCTGAGCCTGTGGTTATTTCTTCTTCCTGATGGGAAAATAGAGTGACCTGTGCCTGTCCCAACACCTAGAGCTAGTCTCTCATTGGTTCCCCCTCTTCCCGTTCATCCTCAGGACAAATTGCAACCTTTTCGGAACCGGAGGTTAAAGGTGCTGATCCTTCAAGTAGGGAGATTGCTGGTAAAGCGGCTGGAATGGCGAACCCGAGCACAAGGAGATGAGAAATGAGGTGCGTTTTAGAAACCTTTCCCGATCGCATGGTGTACCATCTTCTGGGTTTCTCATGCAAGTTTTCGATGTAGGAAGGTGCCCTTGAACCTGGAGATTTGGGACCCATGGGATGGGTACCACGCAGTATTACTTGAAAGGGTCTGTGTTTGCCCACCCAACCTCACCAAACCTCTCAGCCCCAAGAGTGTCCACCCTTATGTCTCACCCAGCTGTGGGTCTAGGTATGGTCAATCCAGGTTGCATCACAGCCCCTGAACGAATTTTGTAAGCATTTCTCTCTCTTTCACTGTCTTTGTTTCACGGGTTTTTAAAAGTAATTGATTTTTATAATGGGGTTTAGCTGCTTTTCACTGCTGTGTTTATGCCGCTTTACACCCACTTGACTCACTTACAGAGAGATATCAATACATAGGTTTTAAGTTTCTTACTAGTCAGATATATTCTTGTGCGGTGAATAGGGGGTGTTGAGTCCAGTTCACTGAGCAAGGAGTAGGTCTTGTCTATTACATATTGGGTTTATGGAACGGTATCTGAGCTAATTTGAAACCCTTGTTTTATGCATCACCCCACCTCTCCTTTCCCGTTAAGCAGCCATAGTGTGTTTTCTAAACGTGTGACTCTCTTCTGTTTTGTAATTCAGTTCAAGTGTAGCGGTTTTTACATTCCCTCTATAAGTGATATCTTATGATAAGTGTCTTTTTCTGTGTGACTTATTTCACTTAGAATCGTCGTACCTAAATCCACTCATCATGCTGCTACTAGCCTCATGACATTGATTTCATGGCTGAGTGATATTCCATTGTACATAAGGACCACAACTTCTTTATCCGTTTTTCTCTTTCCTGGGATATTTAAGGTGTAATGAAGTGGAGGTTCTTGTCAACAGAGCAGCCCTAAACCTTGGGGTGCCTGTGTCTTGCTGATTTTTAGTTTTCCCAATTTATACGCCCATGAGCGGAAGTGCCCTATGCTCTCTAAGCTGTGTTTTTGAGATGTTTCAGGACACACCGTACACTTCTCCAGAGTGGCTGTTGGCAATTTACAACCCGCCCATCAGCGTAGCAAGGCTCGCATTTCTCCATGGCCCGTCCTGCATTTCTGCTTTTTACACTTTTTTCAGCATGGCCCTTTTGACCGACGGGAAGCGAGCCTTCTTTGTAGCGCTGATTTGCCTTTCCAGCTTGCTTGGTTGGCCAAAAAGGGCGTATGCGTTTTTTCCTGAATATATTCAGGAAAAAACGCATACGCCCTTTTTGGCCAAGGGCATCATTGTCGACGTTTTGCCGCTTTTCATGTGCTTTCAAGGCGATTCGAATCTACCTCCTGAAATCTGTTTCCTGCAATTCTGCCTTGCTTTCAAATCCTCTTCGTTGCCTTCCCTCAATATATTTGTGGACGAGAGTTACCATTTATAACTCTGCAGGTTTGTGAATTGCAGTGCCCCTGAGCTCCACTTTTCAACTCGCTTTAGTGGGAGCTGGCCGCAAAAGCGCAGGATTGCTTCAGGCCCTATTCTGGTTCCGGGGGGCAGGCTGAGCCTGTGGTTATTTCTTCTTCCTGATGGGAAAATAGAGTGACCTGTGCCTGTCCCAACACCTAGAGCTAGTCTCTCATTGGTTCCCCCTCTTCCCGTTCATCCTCAGGACAAATTGCAACCTTTTCGGAACCGGAGGTTAAAGGTGCTGATCCTTCAAGTAGGGAGATTGCTGGTAAAGCGGCTGGAATGGCGAACCCGAGCACAAGGAGATGAGAAATGAGGTGCGTTTTAGAAACCTTTCCCAATCGCATGGTGTACCATCTTCTGGGTTTCTCATGCAAGTTTTCGATGTAGGAAGGTGCCCTTGAACCTGGAGATTTGGGACCCATGGGATGGGTACCACGCAGTATTACTTGAAAGGGTCTGTGTTTGCCCACCCAACCTCACCAAACCTCTCAGCCCCAAGAGTGTCCACCCTTATGTCTCACCCAGCTGTGGGTCTAGGTATGGTCAATCCAGGTTGCATCACAGCCCCTGAACGAATTTTGTAAGCATTTCTCTCTCTTTCACTGTCTTTGTTTCACGGGTTTTTAAAAGTAATTGATTTTTAAAATGGGGTTTAGCTGCTTTTCACTGCTGTGTTTATGCCGCTTTACACCCACTTGACTCACTTACAGAGAGATATCAATACATAGGTTTTAAGTTTCTTACTAGTCAGATATATTCTTGTGTGGTGAATAGGGGGTGTTGAGTCCAGTTCACTAAGCAAGGAGTAGGTCTTGTCTATTACATATTGGGTTTATGGAACGGTATCTGAGCTAATTTGAAACCCTTGTTTTATGCATCACCCCACCTCTCCTTTCCCGTTAAGCAGCCATAGTGTGTTTTCTAAACGTGTGACCATGTTCTGTTTTGTAATTCAGTTCAAGTGTAGCGGTTTTTACATTCCCTCTATAAGTGATATCTTATGATAAGTGTCTTTTTCTGTGTGACTTATTTCACTTAGAATCGTCGTACCTAAATCCACTCATCATGCTGCTACTAGCCTCATGACATTGATTTCATGGCTGAGTGATATTCCATTGTACATAAGGACCACAACTTCTTTATCCGTTTTTCTCTTTCCTGGGATATTTAAGGTGTAATGAAGTGGAGGTTCTTGTCAACAGAGCAGCCCTAAACCTTGGGGTGCCTGTGTCTTGCTGATTTTTAGTTTTCCCAATTTATACGCCCATGAGCGGAAGTACCCTATGCTCTCTAAGCTGTGTTTTTTAGATGTTTCAGGACACACCGTACACTTCTCCAGAGTGGCTGTTGGCAATTTACAACCCGCCCATCAGCGTAGCAAGGCTCCCATTTCTCCATGGCCCATCCTGCATTTCTGCTTTTTACACTTTTTTCAGCATGGCCCTTTTGACCGACGGGAAGCGAGCCTTCTTTGTAGCGCTGATTTGCCTTTCCAGCTTGCTTGGTTGGCCAAAAAGGGCGTATGCGTTTTTTCCTGAATATATTCAGGAAAAAACGCATACGCCCTTTTTGGCCAAGGGCATCATTGTCGACGTTTTGCCGCTTTTCATGTGCTTTCAAGGCGATTCGAATCTACCTCCTGAAATCTGTTTCCTGCAATTCTGCCTTGCTTTCAAATCCTCTTCGTTGCCTTCCCTCAATATATTTGTGGACGAGAGTTACCATTTATAACTCTGCAGGTTTGTGAATTGCAGTGCCCCTGAGCTCCAGTTTTCAACTCGCTTTAGTGGGAGCTGGCCGCAAAAGCGCAGGATTGCTTCAGGCCCTATTCTGGTTCCGGGGGGCAGGCTGAGCCTGTGGTTATTTCTTCTTCCTGATGGGAAAATAGAGTGACCTGTGCCTGTCCCAACACCTAGAGCTAGTCTCTCATTGGTTCCCCCTCTTCCCGTTCATCCTCAGGACAAATTGCAACCTTTTCGGAACCGGAGGTTAAAGGTGCTGATCCTTCAAGTAGGGAGATTGCTGGTAAAGCGGCTGGAATGGCGAACCCGAGCACAAGGAGATGAGAAATGAGGTGCGTTTTAGAAACCTTTCCCGATCGCATGGTGTACCATCTTCTGGGTTTCTCATGCAAGTTTTCGATGTAGGAAGGTGCCCTTGAACCTGGAGATTTGGGACCCATGGGATGGGTACCACGCAGTATTACTTGAAAGGGTCTGCGTTTGCTCACCCAACCTCACCAAACCTCTCAGCCCCAAGAGTGTCCACCCTTATGTCTCACCCAGCTGTGGGTCTAGGTATGGTCAATCCAGGTTGCATCACAGCCCCTGAACGAATTTTGTAAGCATTTCTCTCTCTTTCACTGTCTTTGTTTCACGGGTTTTTAAAAGTAATTGATTTTTATAATGGGGTTTAGCTGCTTCTCACTGCTGTGTTTATGCCGCTTTACACCCACTTGACTCACTTACAGAGAGATATCAATACATAGGTTTTAAGTTTCTTACTAGTCAGATATATTCTTGTGCGGTGAATAGGGGGTGTTGAGTCCAGTTCACTGAGCAAGGAGTAGGTCTTGTCTATTACATATTGGGTTTATGGAACGGTATCTGAGCTAATTTGAAACCCTTGTTTTATGCATCACCCCACCTCTCCTTTCCCGTTAAGCAGCCATAGTGTGTTTTCTAAACGTGTGACTCTGTTCTGTTTTGTAATTCAGTTCAAGTGTAGCGGTTTTTACATTCCCTCTATAAGTGATATCTTATGATAAGTGTCTTTTTCTGTGTGACTTATTTCACTTAGAATCGTCGTACCTAAATCCACTCATCATGCTGCTACTAGCCTCATGACATTGATTTCATGGCTGAGTGATATTCCATTGTACATAAGGACCACAACTTCTTTATCCGTTTTTCTCTTTCCTGGGATATTTAAGGTGTAATGAAGTGGAGGTTCTTGTCAACAGAGCAGCCCTAAACCTTGGGGTGCCTGTGTCTTGCTGATTTTTAGTTTTCCCAATTTATACGCCCATGAGCGGAAGTGCCCTATGCTCTCTAAGCTGTGTTTTTGAGATGTTTCAGGACACACCGTACACTTCTCCAGAGTGGCTGTTGGCAATTTACAACCCGCCCATCAGCGTAGCAATGCTCCCATTTCTCCATGGCCTGTCCTGCATTTCTGCTTTTTACACTTTTTTCAGCATGGCCCTTTTGACCGACGGGAAGCGAGCCTTCTTTGTAGCGCTGATTTGCCTTTCCAGCTTGCTTGGTTGGCCAAAAAGGGCGTATGCGTTTTTTCCTGAATATATTCAGGAAAAAACGCATACGCCCTTTTTGGCCAAGGGCATCATTGTCGACGTTTTGCCGCTTTTCATGTGCTTTCAAGGCGATTCGAATCTACCTCCTGAAATCTGTTTCCTGCAATTCTGCCTTGCTTTCAAATCCTCTTCGTTGCCTTCCCTCAATATATTTGTGGACGAGAGTTACCATTTATAACTCTGCAGGTTTGTGAATTGCAGTGCCCCTGAGCTCCAGTTTTCAACTCGCTTTAGTGGGAGCTTTCCGCAAAAGCACAGGATTGCTTCAGGCCCTATTCTGGTTCCGGGGGGCAGGCTGAGCCTGTGGTTATTTCTTCTTCCTGATGGGAAAATAGAGTGACCTGTGCCTGTCCCAACACCTAGAGCTAGTCTCTCATTGGTTCCCCCTCTTCCCGTTCATCCTCAGGACAAATTGCAACCTTTTCGGAACCGGAGGTTAAAGTTGCTGATCCTTCAAGTAGGGAGATTGCTGGTAAAGCGGCTGGAATGGCGAACCCGAGCACAAGGAGATGAGAAATGAGGTGCGTTTTAGAAACCTTTCCCGATCGCATGGTGTACCATCTTCTGGGTTTCTCATGCAAGTTTTCGATGTAGGAAGGTGCCCTTGAACCTGGAGATTTGGGACCCATGGGATGGGTACCACGCAGTATTACTTGAAAGGGTCTGCGTTTGCTCACCCAACCTCACCAAACCTCTCAGCCCCAAGAGTGTCCACCCTTATGTCTCACCCAGCTGTGGGTCTAGGTATGGTCAATCCAGGTTGCATCACAGCCCCTGAACGAATTTTGTAAGCATTTCTCTCTCTTTCACTGTCTTTGTTTCACGGGTTTTTAAAAGTAATTGATTTTTATAATGGGGTTTAGCTGCTTTTCACTGCTGTGTTTATGCCGCTTTACACCCACTTGACTCACTTACAGAGAGATATCAATACATAGGTTTTAAGTTTCTTACTAGTCAGATATATTCTTGTGCGGTGAATAGGGGGTGTTGAGTCCAGTTCACTGAGCAAGGAGTAGGTCTTGTCTATTACATATTGGGTTTATGGAACGGTATCTGAGCTAATTTGAAACCCTTGTTTTATGCATCACCCCACCTCTCCTTTCCCGTTAAGCAGCCATAGTGTGTTTTCTAAACGTGTGACTCTGTTCTGTTTTGTAATTCAGTTCAAGTGTAGCGGTTTTTACATTCCCTCTATAAGTGATATCTTATGATAAGTGTCTTTTTCTGTGTGACTTATTTCACTTAGAATCGTCGTACCTAAATCCACTCATCATGCTGCTACTAGCCTCATGACATTGATTTCATGGCTGAGTGATATTCCATTGTACATAAGGACCACAACTTCTTTATCCGTTTTTCTCTTTCCTGGGATATTTAAGGTGTAATGAAGTGGAGGTTCTTGTCAACAGAGCAGCCCTAAACCTTGGGGTGCCTGTGTCTTGCTGATTTTTAGTTTTCCCAATTTATACGCCCATGAGCGGAAGTGCCCTATGCTCTCTAAGCTGTGTTTTTGAGATGTTTCAGGACACACCGTACACTTCTCCAGAGTGGCTGTTGGCAATTTACAACCCACCCATCAGCGTAGCAAGGCTCCCATTTCTCCATGGCCTGTCCTGCATTTCTGGTTTTTACACTTATTTCAGCATGGCCCTTTTGACCGACGGGAAGCGAGCCTTCTTTGTAGCGCTGATTTGCCTTTCCAGCTTGCTTGGTTGGCCAAAAAGGGCGTATGCGTTTTTTCCTGAATATATTCAGGAAAAAACGCATACGCCCTTTTTGGCCAAGGGCATCATTGTCGAAGTTTTGCCGCTTTTCATGTGCTTTCAAGGCGATTCGAATCTACCTCCTGAAATCTGTTTCCTGAAATTCTGCCTTGCTTTCAAATCCTCTTCGTTGCCTTCCCTCAATATATTTGTGGACGAGAGTTACCATTTATAACTCTGCAGGTTTGTGAATTGCAGTGCCCCTGAGCTCCAGTTTTCAACTCGCTTTAGTGGGAGCTGGCCGCAAAAGCGCAGGATTGCTTCAGGCCCTATTCTGGTTCCGGGGGGCAGGCTGAGCCTGTGGTTATTTCTTCTTCCTGATGGGAAAATAGAGTGACCTGTGCCTGTCCCAACACCTAGAGCTAGTCTCTCATTGGTTCCCCCTCTTCCCGTTCATCCTCAGGACAAATTGCAACCTTTTCGGAACCGGAGGTTAAAGGTGCTGATCCTTCAAGTAGGGAGATTGCTGGTAAAGCGGCTGGAATGGCGAACCCGAGCACAAGGAGATGAGAAATGAGGTGCGTTTTAGAAACCTTTCCCGATCGCATGGTGTACCATCTTCTGGGTTTCTCATGCAAGTTTTCGATGTAGGAAGGTGCCCTTGAACC
The DNA here is from genome assembly GCF_965194805.1 of Balaenoptera borealis. NCBI lineage: Eukaryota > Metazoa > Chordata > Mammalia > Artiodactyla > Balaenopteridae > Balaenoptera > Balaenoptera borealis. The sequence goes on along the minus strand of NW_028123392.1, from coordinate 91,498 downwards.
TGGAGATTTGGGACCCATGGGATGGGTACCACGCAGTATTACTTGAAAGGGTCTGTGTTTGCCCACCCAACCTCACCAAACCTCTCAGCCCCAAGAGTGTCCACCCTTATGTCTCACCCAGCTGTGGGTCTAGGTATGGTCAATCCAGGTTGCATCACAGCCCCTGAACGAATTTTGTAAGCATTTCTCTCTCTTTCACTGTCTTTGTTTCACGGGTTTTTAAAAGTAATTGATTTTTATAATGGGGTTTAGCTGCTTTTCACTGCTGTGTTTATGCCGCTTTACACCCACTTGACTCACTTACAGAGAGATATCAATACATAGGTTTTAAGTTTCTTACTAGTCAGATATATTCTTGTGCGGTGAATAGGGGGTGTTGAGTCCAGTTCACTGAGCAAGGAGTAGGTCTTGTCTATTACATATTGGGTTTATGGAACGGTATCTGAGCTAATTTGAAACCCTTGTTTTATGCATCACCCCACCTCTCCTTTCCCGTTAAGCAGCCATAGTGTGTTTTCTAAACGTGTGACTCTCTTCTGTTTTGTAATTCAGTTCAAGTGTAGCGGTTTTTACATTCCCTCTATAAGTGATATCTTATGATAAGTGTCTTTTTCTGTGTGACTTATTTCACTTAGAATCGTCGTACCTAAATCCACTCATCATGCTGCTACTAGCCTCATGACATTGATTTCATGGCTGAGTGATATTCCATTGTACATAAGGACCACAACTTCTTTATCCGTTTTTCTCTTTCCTGGGATATTTAAGGTGTAATGAAGTGGAGGTTCTTGTCAACAGAGCAGCCCTAAACCTTGGGGTGCCTGTGTCTTGCTGATTTTTAGTTTTCCCAATTTATACGCCCATGAGCGGAAGTGCCCTATGCTCTCTAAGCTGTGTTTTTGAGATGTTTCAGGACACACCGTACACTTCTCCAGAGTGGCTGTTGGCAATTTACAACCCGCCCATCAGCGTAGCAAGGCTCCCATTTCTCCATGGCCCGTCCTGCATTTCTGCTTTTTACACTTTTTTCAGCATGGCCCTTTTGACCGACGGGAAGCGAGCCTTCTTTGTAGCGCTGATTTGCCTTTCCAGCTTGCTTGGTTGGCCAAAAAGGGCGTATGCGTTTTTTCCTGAATATATTCAGGAAAAAACGCATACGCCCTTTTTGGCCAAGGGCATCATTGTCGACGTTTTGCCGCTTTTCATGTGCTTTCAAGGCGATTCGAATCTACCTCCTGAAATCTGTTTCCTGCAATTCTGCCTTGCTTTCAAATCCTCTTCGTTGCCTTCCCTCAATATATTTGTGGACGAGAGTTACCATTTATAACTCTGCAGGTTTGTGAATTGCAGTGCCCCTGAGCTCCATTTTTCAACTCGCTTTAGTGGGAGCTGGCCGCAAAAGCGCAGGATTGCTTCAGGCCCTATTCTGGTTCCGGGGGGCAGGCTGAGCCTGTGGTTATTTCTTCTTCCTGATGGGAAAATAGAGTGACCTGTGCCTGTCCCAACACCTAGAGCTAGTCTCTCATTGGTTCCCCCTCTTCCCGTTCATCCTCAGGACAAATTGCAACCTTTTCGGAACCGGAGGTTAAAGGTGCTGATCCTTCAAGTAGGGAGATTGCTGGTAAAGCGGCTGGAATGGCGAACCCGAGCACAAGGAGATGAGAAATGAGGTGCGTTTTAGAAACCTTTCCCGATCGCATGGTGTACCATCTTCTGGGTTTCTCATGCAAGTTTTCGATGTAGGAAGGTGCCCTTGAACCTGGAGATTTGGGACCCATGGGATGGGTACCACGCAGTATTACTTGAAAGGGTCTGTGTTTGCCCACCCAACCTCACCAAACCTCTCAGCCCCAAGAGTGTCCACCCTTATGTCTCACCCAGCTGTGGGTCTAGGTATGGTCAATCCAGGTTGCATCACAGCCCCTGAACGAATTTTGTAAGCATTTCTCTCTCTTTCACTGTCTTTGTTTCACGGGTTTTTAAAAGTAATTGATTTTTAAAATGGGGTTTAGCTGCTTTTCACTGCTGTGTTTATGCCGCTTTACACCCACTTGACTCACTTACAGAGAGATATCAATACATAGGTTTTAAGTTTCTTACTAGTCAGATATATTCTTGTGTGGTGAATAGGGGGTGTTGAGTCCAGTTCACTAAGCAAGGAGTAGGTCTTGTCTATTACATATTGGGTTTATGGAACGGTATCTGAGCTAATTTGAAACCCTTGTTTTATGCATCACCCCACCTCTCCTTTCCCGTTAAGCAGCCATAGTGTGTTTTCTAAACGTGTGACCATGTTCTGTTTTGTAATTCAGTTCAAGTGTAGCGGTTTTTACATTCCCTCTATAAGTGATATCTTATGATAAGTGTCTTTTTCTGTGTGACTTATTTCACTTAGAATCGTCGTACCTAAATCCACTCATCATGCTGCTACTAGCCTCATGACATTGATTTCATGGCTGAGTGATATTCCATTGTACATAAGGACCACAACTTCTTTATCCGTTTTTCTCTTTCCTGGGATATTTAAGGTGTAATGAAGTGGAGGTTCTTGTCAACAGAGCAGCCCTAAACCTTGGGGTGCCTGTGTCTTGCTGATTTTTAGTTTTCCCAATTTATACGCCCATGAGCGGAAGTACCCTATGCTCTCTAAGCTGTGTTTTTTAGATGTTTCAGGACACACCGTACACTTCTCCAGAGTGGCTGTTGGCAATTTACAACCCGCCCATCAGCGTAGCAAGGCTCCCATTTCTCCATGGCCCATCCTGCATTTCTGCTTTTTACACTTTTTTCAGCATGGCCCTTTTGACCGACGGGAAGCGAGCCTTCTTTGTAGCGCTGATTTGCCTTTCCAGCTTGCTTGGTTGGCCAAAAAGGGCGTATGCGTTTTTTCCTGAATATATTCAGGAAAAAACGCATACGCCCTTTTTGGCCAAGGGCATCATTGTCGACGTTTTGCCGCTTTTCATGTGCTTTCAAGGCGATTCGAATCTACCTCCTGAAATCTGTTTCCTGCAATTCTGCCTTGCTTTCAAATCCTCTTCGTTGCCTTCCCTCAATATATTTGTGGACGAGAGTTACCATTTATAACTCTGCAGGTTTGTGAATTGCAGTGCCCCTGAGCTCCACTTTTCAACTCGCTTTAGTGGGAGCTGGCCGCAAAAGCGCAGGATTGCTTCAGGCCCTATTCTGGTTCCGGGGGGCAGGCTGAGCCTGTGGTTATTTCTTCTTCCTGATGGGAAAATAGAGTGACCTGTGCCTGTCCCAACACCTAGAGCTAGTCTCTCATTGGTTCCCCCTCTTCCCGTTCATCCTCAGGACAAATTGCAACCTTTTCGGAACCGGAGGTTAAAGGTGCTGATCCTTCAAGTAGGGAGATTGCTGGTAAAGCGGCTGGAATGGCGAACCCGAGCACAAGGAGATGAGAAATGAGGTGCGTTTTAGAAACCTTTCCCGATCGCATGGTGTACCATCTTCTGGGTTTCTCATGCAAGTTTTCGATGTAGGAAGGTGCCCTTGAACCTGGAGATTTGGGACCCATGGGATGGGTACCACGCAGTATTACTTGAAAGGGTCTGTGTTTGCCCACCCAACCTCACCAAACCTCTCAGCCCCAAGAGTGTCCACCCTTATGTCTCACCCAGCTGTGGGTCTAGGTATGGTCAATCCAGGTTGCATCACAGCCCCTGAACGAATTTTGTAAGCATTTCTCTCTCTTTCACTGTCTTTGTTTCACGGGTTTTTAAAAGTAATTGATTTTTAAAATGGGGTTTAGCTGCTTTTCACTGCTGTGTTTATGCCGCTTTACACCCACTTGACTCACTTACAGAGAGATATCAATACATAGGTTTTAAGTTTCTTACTAGTCAGATATATTCTTGTGTGGTGAATAGGGGGTGTTGAGTCCAGTTCACTGAGCAAGGAGTAGGTCTTGTCTATTACATATTGGGTTTATGGAACGGTATCTGAGCTAATTTGAAACCCTTGTTTTATGCATCACCCCACCTCTCCTTTCCCGTTAAGCAGCCATAGTGTGTTTTCTAAACGTGTGACCATGTTCTGTTTTGTAATTCAGTTCAAGTGTAGCGGTTTTTACATTCCCTCTATAAGTGATATCTTATGATAAGTGTCTTTTTCTGTGTGACTTATTTCACTTAGAATCGTCGTACCTAAATCCACTCATCATGCTGCTACTAGCCTCATGACATTGATTTCATGGCTGAGTGATATTCCATTGTACATAAGGACCACAACTTCTTTATCCGTTTTTCTCTTTCCTGGGATATTTAAGGTGTAATGAAGTGGAGGTTCTTGTCAACAGAGCAGCCCTAAACCTTGGGGTGCCTGTGTCTTGCTGATTTTTAGTTTTCCCAATTTATACGCCCATGAGCGGAAGTGCCCTATGCTCTCTAAGCTGTGTTTTTGAGATGTTTCAGGACACACCGTACACTTCTCCAGAGTGGCTGTTGGCAATTTACAACCCGCCCATCAGCGTAGCAAGGCTCCCATTTCTCCATGGCCCGTCCTGCATTTCTGCTTTTTACACTTTTTTCAGCATGGCCCTTTTGACCGACGGGAAGCGAGCCTTCTTTGTAGCGCTGATTTGCCTTTCCAGCTTGCTTGGTTGGCCAAAAAGGGCGTATGCGTTTTTTCCTGAATATATTCAGGAAAAAACGCATACGCCCTTTTTGGCCAAGGGCATCATTGTCGACGTTTTGCCGCTTTTCATGTGCTTTCAAGGTGATTCGAATCTACCTCCTGAAATCTGTTTCCTGCAATTCTGCCTTGCTTTCAAATCCTCTTCGTTGCCTTCCCTCAATATATTTGTGGATGAGAGTTACCATTTATAACTCTGCAGGTTTGTGAATTGCAGTGCCCCTGAGCTCCATTTTTCAACTCGCTTTAGTGGGAGCTGGCCGCAAAAGCGCAGGATTGCTTCAGGCCCTATTCTGGTTCCGGGGGGCAGGCTGAGCCTGTGGTTATTTCTTCTTCCTGATGGGAAAATAGAGTGACCTGTGCCTGTCCCAACACCTAGAGCTAGTCTCTCATTGGTTCCCCCTCTTCCCGTTCATCCTCAGGACAAATTGCAACCTTTTCGGAACCGGAGGTTAAAGGTGCTGATCCTTCAAGTAGGGAGATTGCTGGTAAAGCGGCTGGAATGGCGAACCCGAGCACAAGGAGATGAGAAATGAGGTGCGTTTTAGAAACCTTTCCCGATCGCATGGTGTACCATCTTCTGGGTTTCTCATGCAAGTTTTCGATGTAGGAAGGTGCCCTTGAACCTGGAGATTTGGGACCCATGGGATGGGTACCACGCAGTATTACTTGAAAGGGTCTGTGTTTGCCCACCCAACCTCACCAAACCTCTCAGCCCCAAGAGTGTCCACCCTTATGTCTCACCCAGCTGTGGGTCTAGGTATGGTCAATCCAGGTTGCATCACAGCCCCTGAACGAATTTTGTAAGCATTTCTCTCTCTTTCACTGTCTTTGTTTCACGGGTTTTTAAAAGTAATTGATTTTTATAATGGGGTTTAGCTGCTTTTCACTGCTGTGTTTATGCCGCTTTACACCCACTTGACTCACTTACAGAGAGATATCAATACATAGGTTTTAAGTTTCTTACTAGTCAGATATATTCTTGTGCGGTGAATAGGGGGTGTTGAGTCCAGTTCACTGAGCAAGGAGTAGGTCTTGTCTATTACATATTGGGTTTATGGAACGGTATCTGAGCTAATTTGAAACCCTTGTTTTATGCATCACCCCACCTCTCCTTTCCCGTTAAGCAGCCATAGTGTGTTTTCTAAACGTGTGACTCTCTTCTGTTTTGTAATTCAGTTCAAGTGTAGCGGTTTTTACATTCCCTCTATAAGTGATATCTTATGATAAGTGTCTTTTTCTGTGTGACTTATTTCACTTAGAATCGTCGTACCTAAATCCACTCATCATGCTGCTACTAGCCTCATGACATTGATTTCATGGCTGAGTGATATTCCATTGTACATAAGGACCACAACTTCTTTATCCGTTTTTCTCTTTCCTGGGATATTTAAGGTGTAATGAAGTGGAGGTTCTTGTCAACAGAGCAGCCCTAAACCTTGGGGTGCCTGTGTCTTGCTGATTTTTAGTTTTCCCAATTTATACGCCCATGAGCGGAAGTGCCCTATGCTCTCTAAGCTGTGTTTTTGAGATGTTTCAGGACACACCGTACACTTCTCCAGAGTGGCTGTTGGCAATTTACAACCCGCCCATCAGCGTAGCAAGGCTCCCATTTCTCCATGGCCCGTCCTGCATTTCTGCTTTTTACACTTTTTTCAGCATGGCCCTTTTGACCGACGGGAAGCGAGCCTTCTTTGTAGCGCTGATTTGCCTTTCCAGCTTGCTTGGTTGGCCAAAAAGGGCGTATGCGTTTTTTCCTGAATATATTCAGGAAAAAACGCATACGCCCTTTTTGGCCAAGGGCATCATTGTCGACGTTTTGCCGCTTTTCATGTGCTTTCAAGGCGATTCGAATCTACCTCCTGAAATCTGTTTCCTGCAATTCTGCCTTGCTTTCAAATCCTCTTCGTTGCCTTCCCTCAATATATTTGTGGACGAGAGTTACCATTTATAACTCTGCAGGTTTGTGAATTGCAGTGCCCCTGAGCTCCATTTTTCAACTCGCTTTAGTGGGAGCTGGCCGCAAAAGCGCAGGATTGCTTCAGGCCCTATTCTGGTTCCGGGGGGCAGGCTGAGCCTGTGGTTATTTCTTCTTCCTGATGGGAAAATAGAGTGACCTGTGCCTGTCCCAACACCTAGAGCTAGTCTCTCATTGGTTCCCCCTCTTCCCGTTCATCCTCAGGACAAATTGCAACCTTTTCGGAACCGGAGGTTAAAGGTGCTGATCCTTCAAGTAGGGAGATTGCTGGTAAAGCGGCTGGAATGGCGAACCCGAGCACAAGGAGATGAGAAATGAGGTGCGTTTTAGAAACCTTTCCCGATCGCATGGTGTACCATCTTCTGGGTTTCTCATGCAAGTTTTCGATGTAGGAAGGTGCCCTTGAACCTGGAGATTTGGGACCCATGGGATGGGTACCACGCAGTATTACTTGAAAGGGTCTGTGTTTGCCCACCCAACCTCACCAAACCTCTCAGCCCCAAGAGTGTCCACCCTTATGTCTCACCCAGCTGTGGGTCTAGGTATGGTCAATCCAGGTTGCATCACAGCCCCTGAACGAATTTTGTAAGCATTTCTCTCTCTTTCACTGTCTTTGTTTCACGGGTTTTTAAAAGTAATTGATTTTTAAAATGGGGTTTAGCTGCTTTTCACTGCTGTGTTTATGCCGCTTTACACCCACTTGACTCACTTACAGAGAGATATCAATACATAGGTTTTAAGTTTCTTACTAGTCAGATATATTCTTGTGTGGTGAATAGGGGGTGTTGAGTCCAGTTCACTGAGCAAGGAGTAGGTCTTGTCTATTACATATTGGGTTTATGGAACGGTATCTGAGCTAATTTGAAACCCTTGTTTTATGCATCACCCCACCTCTCCTTTCCCGTTAAGCAGCCATAGTGTGTTTTCTAAACGTGTGACCATGTTCTGTTTTGTAATTCAGTTCAAGTGTAGCGGTTTTTACATTCCCTCTATAAGTGATATCTTATGATAAGTGTCTTTTTCTGTGTGACTTATTTCACTTAGAATCGTCGTACCTAAATCCACTCATCATGCTGCTACTAGCCTCATGACATTGATTTCATGGCTGAGTGATATTCCATTGTACATAAGGACCACAACTTCTTTATCCGTTTTTCTCTTTCCTGGGATATTTAAGGTGTAATGAAGTGGAGGTTCTTGTCAACAGAGCAGCCCTAAACCTTGGGGTGCCTGTGTCTTGCTGATTTTTAGTTTTCCCAATTTATACGCCCATGAGCGGAAGTGCCCTATGCTCTCTAAGCTGTGTTTTTGAGATGTTTCAGGACACACCGTACACTTCTCCAGAGTGGCTGTTGGCAATTTACAACCCGCCCATCAGCGTAGCAAGGCTCCCATTTCTCCATGGCCCGTCCTGCATTTCTGCTTTTTACACTTTTTTCAGCATGGCCCTTTTGACCGACGGGAAGCGAGCCTTCTTTGTAGCGCTGATTTGCCTTTCCAGCTTGCTTGGTTGGCCAAAAAGGGCGTATGCGTTTTTTCCTGAATATATTCAGGAAAAAACGCATACGCCCTTTTTGGCCAAGGGCATCATTGTCGACGTTTTGCCGCTTTTCATGTGCTTTCAAGGTGATTCGAATCTACCTCCTGAAATCTGTTTCCTGCAATTCTGCCTTGCTTTCAAATCCTCTTCGTTGCCTTCCCTCAATATATTTGTGGATGAGAGTTACCATTTATAACTCTGCAGGTTTGTGAATTGCAGTGCCCCTGAGCTCCATTTTTCAACTCGCTTTAGTGGGAGCTGGCCGCAAAAGCGCAGGATTGCTTCAGGCCCTATTCTGGTTCCGGGGGGCAGGCTGAGCCTGTGGTTATTTCTTCTTCCTGATGGGAAAATAGAGTGACCTGTGCCTGTCCCAACACCTAGAGCTAGTCTCTCATTGGTTCCCCCTCTTCCCGTTCATCCTCAGGACAAATTGCAACCTTTTCGGAACCGGAGGTTAAAGGTGCTGATCCTTCAAGTAGGGAGATTGCTGGTAAAGCGGCTGGAATGGCGAACCCGAGCACAAGGAGATGAGAAATGAGGTGCGTTTTAGAAACCTTTCCCGATCGCATGGTGTACCATCTTCTGGGTTTCTCATGCAAGTTTTCGATGTAGGAAGGTGCCCTTGAACCTGGAGATTTGGGACCCATGGGATGGGTACCACGCAGTATTACTTGAAAGGGTCTGTGTTTGCCCACCCAACCTCACCAAACCTCTCAGCCCCAAGAGTGTCCACCCTTATGTCTCACCCAGCTGTGGGTCTAGGTATGGTCAATCCAGGTTGCATCACAGCCCCTGAACGAATTTTGTAAGCATTTCTCTCTCTTTCACTGTCTTTGTTTCACGGGTTTTTAAAAGTAATTGATTTTTATAATGGGGTTTAGCTGCTTTTCACTGCTGTGTTTATGCCGCTTTACACCCACTTGACTCACTTACAGAGAGATATCAATACATAGGTTTTAAGTTTCTTACTAGTCAGATATATTCTTGTGCGGTGAATAGGGGGTGTTGAGTCCAGTTCACTGAGCAAGGAGTAGGTCTTGTCTATTACATATTGGGTTTATGGAACGGTATCTGAGCTAATTTGAAACCCTTGTTTTATGCATCACCCCACCTCTCCTTTCCCGTTAAGCAGCCATAGTGTGTTTTCTAAACGTGTGACTCTCTTCTGTTTTGTAATTCAGTTCAAGTGTAGCGGTTTTTACATTCCCTCTATAAGTGATATCTTATGATAAGTGTCTTTTTCTGTGTGACTTATTTCACTTAGAATCGTCGTACCTAAATCCACTCATCATGCTGCTACTAGCCTCATGACATTGATTTCATGGCTGAGTGATATTCCATTGTACATAAGGACCACAACTTCTTTATCCGTTTTTCTCTTTCCTGGGATATTTAAGGTGTAATGAAGTGGAGGTTCTTGTCAACAGAGCAGCCCTAAACCTTGGGGTGCCTGTGTCTTGCTGATTTTTAGTTTTCCCAATTTATACGCCCATGAGCGGAAGTGCCCTATGCTCTCTAAGCTGTGTTTTTGAGATGTTTCAGGACACACCGTACACTTCTCCAGAGTGGCTGTTGGCAATTTACAACCCGCCCATCAGCGTAGCAAGGCTCCCATTTCTCCATGGCCCGTCCTGCATTTCTGCTTTTTACACTTTTTTCAGCATGGCCCTTTTGACCGACGGGAAGCGAGCCTTCTTTGTAGCGCTGATTTGCCTTTCCAGCTTGCTTGGTTGGCCAAAAAGGGCGTATGCGTTTTTTCCTGAATATATTCAGGAAAAAACGCATACGCCCTTTTTGGCCAAGGGCATCATTGTCGACGTTTTGCCGCTTTTCATGTGCTTTCAAGGCGATTCGAATCTACCTCCTGAAATCTGTTTCCTGCAATTCTGCCTTGCTTTCAAATCCTCTTCGTTGCCTTCCCTCAATATATTTGTGGACAAGAGTTACCATTTATAACTCTGCAGGTTTGTGAATTGCAGTGCCCCTGAGCTCCACTTTTCAACTCGCTTTAGTGGGAGCTGGCCGCAAAAGCGCAGGATTGCTTCAGGCCCTATTCTGGTTCCGGGGGGCAGGCTGAGCCTGTGGTTATTTCTTCTTCCTGATGGGAAAATAGAGTGACCTGTGCCTGTCCCAACACCTAGAGCTAGTCTCTCATTGGTTCCCCCTCTTCCCGTTCATCCTCAGGACAAATTGCAACCTTTTCGGAACCGGAGGTTAAAGGTGCTGATCCTTCAAGTAGGGAGATTGCTGGTAAAGCGGCTGGAATGGCGAACCCGAGCACAAGGAGATGAGAAATGAGGTGCGTTTTAGAAACCTTTCCCGATCGCATGGTGTACCATCTTCTGGGTTTCTCATGCAAGTTTTCGATGTAGGAAGGTGCCCTTGAACCTGGAGATTTGGGACCCATGGGATGGGTACCACGCAGTATTACTTGAAAGGGTCTGTGTTTGCCCACCCAACCTCACCAAACCTCTCAGCCCCAAGAGTGTCCACCCTTATGTCTCACCCAGCTGTGGGTCTAGGTATGGTCAATCCAGGTTGCATCACAGCCCCTGAACGAATTTTGTAAGCATTTCTCTCTCTTTCACTGTCTTTGTTTCACGGGTTTTTAAAAGTAATTGATTTTTAAAATGGGGTTTAGCTGCTTTTCACTGCTGTGTTTATGCCGCTTTACACCCACTTGACTCACTTACAGAGAGATATCAATACATAGGTTTTAAGTTTCTTACTAGTCAGATATATTCTTGTGCGGTGAATAGGGGGTGTTGAGTCCAGTTCACTGAGCAAGGAGTAGGTCTTGTCTATTACATATTGGGTTTATGGAACGGTATCTGAGCTAATTTGAAACCCTTGTTTTATGCATCACCCCACCTCTCCTTTCCCGTTAAGCAGCCATAGTGTGTTTTCTAAACGTGTGACTCTGTTCTGTTTTGTAATTCAGTTCAAGTGTAGCGGTTTTTACATTCCCTCTATAAGTGATATCTTATGATAAGTGTCTTTTTCTGTGTGACTTATTTCACTTAGAATCGTCGTACCTAAATCCACTCATCATGCTGCTACTAGCCTCATGACATTGATTTCATGGCTGAGTGATATTCCATTGTACATAAGGACCACAACTTCTTTATCCGTTTTTCTCTTTCCTGGGATATTTAAGGTGTAATGAAGTGGAGGTTCTTGTCAACAGAGCAGCCCTAAACCTTGGGGTGCCTGTGTCTTGCTGATTTTTAGTTTTCCCAATTTATACGCCCATGAGCGGAAGTGCCCTATGCTCTCTAAGCTGTGTTTTTTAGATGTTTCAGGACACACCGTACACTTCTCCAGAGTGGCTGTTGGCAATTTACAACCCGCCCATCAGCGTAGCAAGGCTCCCATTTCTCCATGGCCTGTCCTGCATTTCTGCTTTTTACACTTTTTTCAGCATGGCCCTTTTGACCGACGGGAAGCGAGCCTTCTTTGTAGCGCTGATTTGCCTTTCCAGCTTGCTTGGTTGGCCAAAAAGGGCGTATGCGTTTTTTCCTGAATATATTCAGGAAAAAACGCATACGCCCTTTTTGGCCAAGGGCATCATTGTCGAAGTTTTGCCGCTTTTCATGTGCTTTCAAGGCGATTCGAATCTACCTCCTGAAATCTGTTTCCTGCAATTCTGCCTTGCTTTCAAATCCTCTTCGTTGCCTTCCCTCAATATATTTGTGGACGAGAGTTACCATTTATAACTCTGCAGGTTTGTGAATTGCAGTGCCCCTGAGCTCCATTTTTCAACTCGCTTTAGTGGGAGCTGGCCGCAAAAGCGCAGGATTGCTTCAGGCCCTATTCTGGTTCCGGGGGGCAGGCTGAGCCTGTGGTTATTTCTTCTTCCTGATGGGAAAATAGAGTGACCTGTGCCTGTCCCAACACCTAGAGCTAGTCTCTCATTGGTTCCCCCTCTTCCCGTTCATCCTCAGGACAAATTGCAACCTTTTCGGAACCGGAGGTTAAAGGTGCTGATCCTTCAAGTAGGGAGATTGCTGGTAAAGCGGCTGGAATGGCGAACCCGAGCACAAGGAGATGAGAAATGAGGTGCGTTTTAGAAACCTTTCCCGATCGCATGGTGTACCATCTTCTGGGTTTCTCATGCAAGTTTTCGATGTAGGAAGGTGCCCTTGAACCTGGAGATTTGGGACCCATGGGATGGGTACCACGCAGTATTACTTGAAAGGGTCTGCGTTTGCTCACCCAACCTCACCAAACCTCTCAGCACCAAGAGTGTCCACCCTTATGTCTCACCCAGCTGTGGGTCTAGGTATGGTCAATCCAGGTTGCATCACAGCCCCTGAACGAATTTTGTAAGCATTTCTCTCTCTTTCACTGTCTTTGTTTCACAGGTTTTTAAAAGTAATTGATTTTTATAATGGGGTTTAGCTGCTTCTCACTGCTGTGTTTATGCCGCTTTACACCCACTTGACTCACTTACAGAGAGATATCAATACATAGGTTTTAAGTTTCTTACTAGTCAGATATATTCTTGTGCGGTGAATAGGGGGTGTTGAGTCCAGTTCACTGAGCAAGGAGTAGGTCTTGTCTATTACATATTGGGTTTATGGAACGGTATCTGAGCTAATTTGAAACCCTTGTTTTATGCATCACCCCACCTCTCCTTTCCCGTTAAGCAGCCATAGTGTGTTTTCTAAACGTGTGACTCTGTTCTGTTTTGTAATTCAGTTCAAGTGTAGCGGTTTTTACATTCCCTCTATAAGTGATATCTTATGATAAGTGTCTTTTTCTGTGTGACTTATTTCACTTAGAATCGTCGTACCTAAATCCACTCATCATGCTGCTACTAGCCTCATGACATTGATTTCATGGCTGAGTGATATTCCATTGTACATAAGGACCACAACTTCTTTATCCGTTTTTCTCTTTCCTGGGATATTTAAGGTGTAATGAAGTGGAGGTTCTTGTCAACAGAGCAGCCCTAAACCTTGGGGTGCCTGTGTCTTGCTGATTTTTAGTTTTCCCAATTTATACGCCCATGAGCGGAAGTGCCCTATGCTCTCTAAGCTGTGTTTTTCAGATGTTTCAGGACACACCGTACACTTCTCCAGAGTGGCTGTTGGCAATTTACAACCCGCCCATCAGCGTAGCAAGGCTCCCATTTCTCCATGGCCTGTCCTGCATTTCTGCTTTTTACACTTTTTTCAGCATGGCCCTTTTGACCGACGGGAAGCGAGCCTTCTTTGTAGCGCTGATTTGCCTTTCCAGCTTGCTTGGTTGGCCAAAAAGGGCGTATGCGTTTTTTCCTGAATATATTCAGGAAAAAACGCATACGCCCTTTTTGGCCAAGGGCATCATTGTCGACGTTTTGCCGCTTTTCATGTGCTTTCAAGGCGATTCGAATCTACCTCCTGAAATCTGTTTCCTGCAATTCTGCCTTGCTTTCAAATCCTCTTCGTTGCCTTCCCTCAATATATTTGTGGACGAGAGTTACCATTTATAACTCTGCAGGTTTGTGAATTGCAGTGCCCCTGAGCTCCAGTTTTCAACTCGCTTTAGTGGGAGCTGGCCGCAAAAGCACAGGATTGCTTCAGGCCCTATTCTGGTTCCGGGGGGCAGGCTGAGCCTGTGGTTATTTCTTCTTCCTGATGGGAAAATAGAGTGACCTGTGCCTGTCCCAACACCTAGAGCTAGTCTCTCATTGGTTCCCCCTCTTCCCGTTCATCCTCAGGACAAATTGCAACCTTTTCGGAACCGGAGGTTAAAGGTGCTGATCCTTCAAGTAGGGAGATTGCTGGTAAAGCGGCTGGAATGGCGAACCCGAGCACAAGGAGATGAGAAATGAGGTGCGTTTTAGAAACCTTTCCCGATCGCATGGTGTACCATCTTCTGGGTTTCTCATGCAAGTTTTCGATGTAGGAAGGTGCCCTTGAACCTGGAGATTTGGGACCCATGGGATGGGTACCACGCAGTATTACTTGAAAGGGTCTGCGTTTGCTCACCCAACCTCACCAAACCTCTCAGCCCCAAGAGTGTCCACCCTTATGTCTCACCCAGCTGTGGGTCTAGGTATGGTCAATCCAGGTTGCATCACAGCCCCTGAACGAATTTTGTAAGCATTTCTCTCTCTTTCACTGTCTTTGTTTCACGGGTTTTTAAAAGTAATTGATTTTTATAATGGGGTTTAGCTGCTTCTCACTGCTGTGTTTATGCCGCTTTACACCCACTTGACTCACTTACAGAGAGATATCAATACATAGGTTTTAAGTTTCTTACTAGTCAGATATATTCTTGTGCGGTGAATAGGGGGTGTTGAGTCCAGTTCACTGAGCAAGGAGTAGGTCTTGTCTATTACATATTGGGTTTATGGAACGGTATCTGAGCTAATTTGAAACCCTTGTTTTATGCATCACCCCACCTCTCCTTTCCCGTTAAGCAGCCATAGTGTGTTTTCTAAACGTGTGACTCTGTTCTGTTTTGTAATTCAGTTCAAGTGTAGCGGTTTTTACATTCCCTCTATAAGTGATATCTTATGATAAGTGTCTTTTTCTGTGTGACTTATTTCACTTAGAATCGTCGTACCTAAATCCACTCATCATGCTGCTACTAGCCTCATGACATTGATTTCATGGCTGAGTGATATTCCATTGTACATAAGGACCACAACTTCTTTATCCGTTTTTCTCTTTCCTGGGATATTTAAGGTGTAATGAAGTGGAGGTTCTTGTCAACAGAGCAGCCCTAAACCTTGGGGTGCCTGTGTCTTGCTGATTTTTAGTTTTCCCAATTTATACGCCCATGAGCGGAAGTGCCCTATGCTCTCTAAGCTGTGTTTTTTAGATGTTTCAGGACACACCGTACACTTCTCCAGAGTGGCTCTTGGCAATTTACAACCCGCCCATCAGCGTAGCAAGGCTCCCATTTCTCCATGGCCTGTCCTGCATTTCTGCTTTTTACACTTTTTTCAGCATGGCCCTTTTGACCGACGGGAAGCGAGCCTTCTTTGTAGCGCTGATTTGCCTTTCCAGCTTGCTTGGTTGGCCAAAAAGTGCGTATGCGTTTTTTCCTGAATATATTCAGGAAAAAACGCATACGCCCTTTTTGGCCAAGGGCATCATTGTCGACGTTTTGCCGCTTTTCATGTGCTTTCAAGGCGATTCGAATCTACCTCCTGAAATCTGTTTCCTGCAATTCTGCCTTGCTTTCAAATCCTCTTCGTTGCCTTCCCTCAATATATTTGTGGACGAGAGTTACCATTTATAACTCTGCAGGTTTGTGAATTGCAGTGCCCCTGAGCTCCAGTTTTCAACTCGCTTTAGTGGGAGCTGGCCGCAAAAGCGCAGGATTGCTTCAGGCCCTATTCTGGTTCCGGGGGGCAGGCTGAGCCTGTGGTTATTTCTTCTTCCTGATGGGAAAATAGAGTGACCTGTGCCTGTCCCAACACCTAGAGCTAGTCTCTCATTGGTTCCCCCTCTTCCCGTTCATCCTCAGGACAAATTGCAACCTTTTCGGAACCGGAGGTTAAAGGTGCTGATCCTTCAAGTAGGGAGATTGCTGGTAAAGCGGCTGGAATGGCGAACCCGAGCACAAGGAGATGAGAAATGAGGTGCGTTTTAGAAACCTTTCCCGATCGCATGGTGTACCATCTTCTGGGTTTCTCATGCAAGTTTTCGATGTAGGAAGGTGCCCTTGAACCTGGAGATTTGGGACCCATGGGATGGGTACCACGCAGTATTACTTGAAAGGGTCTGCGTTTGCTCACCCAACCTCACCAAACCTCTCAGCCCCAAGAGTGTCCACCCTTATGTCTCACCCAGCTGTGGGTCTAGGTATGGCCAATCCAGGTTGCATCACAGCCCCTGAACGAATTTTGTAAGCATTTCTCTCTCTTTCACTGTCTTTGTTTCACGGGTTTTTAAAAGTAATTGATTTTTAAAATGGGGTTTAGCTGCTTCTCACTGCTGTGTTTATGCCGCTTTACACCCACTTGACTCACTTACAGAGAGATATCAATACATAGGTTTTAAGTTTCTTACTAGTCAGATATATTCTTGTGCGGTGAATAGGGGGTGTTGAGTCCAGTTCACTGAGCAAGGAGTAGGTCTTGTCTATTACATATTGGGTTTATGGAACGGTATCTGAGCTAATTTGAAACCCTTGTTTTATGCATCACCCCACCTCTCCTTTCCCGTTAAGCAGCCATAGTGTGTTTTCTAAACGTGTGACTCTGTTCTGTTTTGTAATTCAGTTCAAGTGTAGCGGTTTTTACATTCCCTCTATAAGTGATATCTTATGATAAGTGTCTTTTTCTGTGTGACTTATTTCACTTAGAATCGTCGTACCTAAATCCACTCATCATGCTGCTACTAGCCTCATGACATTGATTTCATGGCTGAGTGATATTCCATTGTACATAAGGACCACAACTTCTTTATCCGTTTTTCTCTTTCCTGGGATATTTAAGGTGTAATGAAGTGGAGGTTCTTGTCAACAGAGCAGCCCTAAACCTTGGGGTGCCTGTGTCTTGCTGATTTTTAGTTTTCCCAATTTATACGCCCATGAGCGGAAGTGCCCTATGCTCTCTAAGCTGTGTTTTTCAGATGTTTCAGGACACACCATACACTTCTCCAGAGTGGCTGTTGGCAATTTACAACCCGCCCATCAGCGTAGCAAGGCTCCCATTTCTCCATGGCCTGTCCTGCATTTCTGCTTTTTACACTTTTTTCAGCATGGCCCTTTTGACCGACGGGAAGCGAGCCTTCTTTGTAGCGCTGATTTGCCTTTCCAGCTTGCTTGGTTGGCCAAAAAGGGCGTATGCGTTTTTTCCTGAATATATTCAGGAAAAAACGCATACGCCCTTTTTGGCCAAGGGCATCATTGTCGACGTTTTGCCGCTTTTCATGTGCTTTCAAGGCGATTCGAATCTACCTCCTGAAATCTGTTTCCTGCAATTCTGCCTTGCTTTCAAATCCTCTTCGTTGCCTTCCCTCAATATATTTGTGGACGAGAGTTACCATTTATAACTCTGCAGGTTTGTCAATTGCAGTGCCCCTGAGCTCCAGTTTTCAACTCGCTTTAGTGGGAGCTGGCCGCAAAAGCGCAGGATTGCTTCAGGCCCTATTCTGGTTCCGGGGGGCAGGCTGAGCCTGTGGTTATTTCTTCTTCCTGATGGGAAAATAGAGTGACCTGTGCCTGTCCCAACACCTAGAGCTAGGCTCTCATTGGTTCCCCCTCTTCCCGTTCATCCTCAGGACAAATTGCAACCTTTTCGGAACCGGAGGTTAAAGGTGCTGATCCTTCAAGTAGGGAGATTGCTGGTAAAGCGGCTGGAATGGCGAACCCGAGCACAAGGAGATGAGAAATGAGGTGCGTTTTAGAAACCTTTCCCGATCGCATGGTGTACCATCTTCTGGGTTTCTCATGCAAGTTTTCGATGTAGGAAGGTGCCCTTGAACCTGGAGATTTGGGACCCATGGGATGGGTACCACGCAGTATTACTTGAAAGGGTCTGCGTTTGCTCACCCAACCTCACCAAACCTCTCAGCCCCAAGAGTGTCCACCCTTATGTCTCACCCAGCTGTGGGTCTAGGTATGGTCAATCCAGGTTGCATCACAGCCCCTGAACGAATTTTGTAAGCATTTCTCTCTCTTTCACTGTCTTTGTTTCATGGGTTTTTAAAAGTAATTGATTTTTATAATAGGGTTTAGCTGCTTTTCACTGCTGTGTTTATGCCGCTTTACACCCACTTGACTCACTTACAGAGAGATATCAATACATAGGTTTTAAGTTTCTTACTAGTCAGATATATTCTTGTGCGGTGAATAGGGGGTGTTGAGTCCAGTTCACTGAGCAAGGAGTAGGTCTTGTCTATTACATATTGGGTTTATGGAACGGTATCTGAGCTAATTTGAAACCCTTGTTTTATGCATCACCCCACCTCTCCTTTCCCGTTAAGCAGCCATAGTGTGTTTTCTAAACGTGTGACCCTGTTCTGTTTTGTAATTCAGTTCAAGTGTAGCGGTTTTTACATTCCCTCTATAAGTGATATCTTATGATAAGTGTCTTTTTTTGTGTGACTTATTTCACTTAGAATCGTCGTACCTAAATCCACTCATCATGCTGCTACTAGCCTCATGACATTGATTTCATGGCTGAGTGATATTCCATTGTACATAAGGACCACAACTTCTTTATCCGTTTTTCTCTTTCCTGGGATATTTAAGGTGTAATGAAGTGGAGGTTCTTGTCAACAGAGCAGCCCTAAACCTTGGGGTGCCTGTGTCTTGCTGATTTTTAGTTTTCCCAATTTATACGCCCATGAGCGGAAGTGCCCTATGCTCTCTAAGCTGTGTTTTTTAGATGTTTCAGGACACACCGTACACTTCTCCAGAGTGGCTCTTGGCAATTTACAACCCGCCCATCAGCGTAGCAAGGCTCCCATTTCTCCATGGCCTGTCCTGCATTTCTGCTTTTTACACTTTTTTCAGCATGGCCCTTTTGATCGACGGGAAGCGAGCCTTCTTTGTAGCGCTGATTTGCCTTTCCAGCTTGCTTGGTTGGCCAAAAAGTGCGTATGCGTTTTTTCCTGAATATATTCAGGAAAAAACGCATACGCCC
Organism: Balaenoptera borealis; assembly: GCF_965194805.1. Taxonomy (NCBI): domain Eukaryota; kingdom Metazoa; phylum Chordata; class Mammalia; order Artiodactyla; family Balaenopteridae; genus Balaenoptera; species Balaenoptera borealis. The sequence continues at coordinate 72,736 of NW_028123392.1, read as the reverse complement.
TTTTTGGCCAAGGGCATCATTGTCGACGTTTTGCCGCTTTTCATGTGCTTTCAAGGCGATTCGAATCTACCTCCTGAAATCTGTTTCCTGCAATTCTGCCTTGCTTTCAAATCCTCTTCGTTGCCTTCCCTCAATATATTTGTGGACGAGAGTTACCATTTATAACTCTGCAGGTTTGTGAATTGCAGTGCCCCTGAGCTCCAGTTTTCAACTCGCTTTAGTGGGAGCTGGCCGCAAAAGCGCAGGATTGCTTCAGGCCCTATTCTGGTTCCGGGGGGCAGGCTGAGCCTGTGGTTATTTCTTCTTCCTGATGGGAAAATAGAGTGACCTGTGCCTGTCCCAACACCTAGAGCTAGGCTCTCATTGGTTCCCCCTCTTCCCGTTCATCCTCAGGACAAATTGCAACCTTTTCGGAACCGGAGGTTAAAGGTGCTGATCCTTCAAGTAGGGAGATTGCTGGTAAAGCGGCTGGAATGGCGAACCCGAGCACAAGGAGATGAGAAATGAGGTGCGTTTTAGAAACCTTTCCCGATCGCATGGTGTACCATCTTCTGGGTTTCTCATGCAAGTTTTCGATGTAGGAAGGTGCCCTTGAACCTGGAGATTTGGGACCCATGGGATGGGTACCACGCAGTATTACTTGAAAGGGTCTGCGTTTGCTCACCCAACCTCACCAAACCTCTCAGCCCCAAGAGTGTCCACCCTTATGTCTCACCCAGCTGTGGGTCTAGGTATGGCCAATCCAGGTTGCATCACAGCCCCTGAACGAATTTTGTAAGCATTTCTCTCTCTTTCACTGTCTTTGTTTCACGGGTTTTTAAAAGTAATTGATTTTTATAATGGGGTTTAGCTGCTTCTCACTGCTGTGTTTATGCCGCTTTACACCCACTTGACTCACTTACAGAGAGATATCAATACATAGGTTTTAAGTTTCTTACTAGTCAGATATATTCTTGTGCGGTGAATAGGGGGTGTTGAGTCCAGTTCACTGAGCAAGGAGTAGGTCTTGTCTATTACATATTGGGTTTATGGAACGGTATCTGAGCTAATTTGAAACCCTTGTTTTATGCATCACCCCACCTCTCCTTTCCCGTTAAGCAGCCATAGTGTGTTTTCTAAACGTGTGACTCTGTTCTGTTTTGTAATTCAGTTCAAGTGTAGCGGTTTTTACATTCCCTCTATAAGTGATATCTTATGATAAGTGTCTTTTTCTGTGTGACTTATTTCACTTAGAATCGTCGTACCTAAATCCACTCATCATGCTGCTACTAGCCTCATGACATTGATTTCATGGCTGAGTGATATTCCATTGTACATAAGGACCACAACTTCTTTATCCGTTTTTCTCTTTCCTGGGATATTTAAGGTGTAATGAAGTGGAGGTTCTTGTCAACAGAGCAGCCCTAAACCTTGGGGTGCCTGTGTCTTGCTGATTTTTAGTTTTCCCAATTTATACGCCCATGAGCGGAAGTGCCCTATGCTCTCTAAGCTGTGTTTTTCAGATGTTTCAGGACACACCGTACACTTCTCCAGAGTGGCTGTTGGCAATTTACAACCCGCCCATCAGCGTAGCAAGGCTCCCATTTCTCCATGGCCTGTCCTGCATTTCTGCTTTTTACACTTTTTTCAGCATGGCCCTTTTGACCGACGGGAAGCGAGCCTTCTTTGTAGCGCTGATTTGCCTTTCCAGCTTGCTTGGTTGGCCAAAAAGGGCGTATGCGTTTTTTCCTGAATATATTCAGGAAAAAACGCATACGCCCTTTTTGGCCAAGGGCATCATTGTCGACGTTTTGCCGCTTTTCATGTGCTTTCAAGGCGATTCGAATCTACCTCCTGAAATCTGTTTCCTGCAATTCTGCCTTGCTTTCAAATCCTCTTCGTTGCCTTCCCTCAATATATTTGTGGACGAGAGTTACCATTTATAACTCTGCAGGTTTGTCAATTGCAGTGCCCCTGAGCTCCAGTTTTCAACTCGCTTTAGTGGGAGCTGGCCGCAAAAGCGCAGGATTGCTTCAGGCCCTATTCTGGTTCCGGGGGGCAGGCTGAGCCTGTGGTTATTTCTTCTTCCTGATGGGAAAATAGAGTGACCTGTGCCTGTCCCAACACCTAGAGCTAGGCTCTCATTGGTTCCCCCTCTTCCCGTTCATCCTCAGGACAAATTGCAACCTTTTCGGAACCGGAGGTTAAAGGTGCTGATCCTTCAAGTAGGGAGATTGCTGGTAAAGCGGCTGGAATGGCGAACCCGAGCACAAGGAGATGAGAAATGAGGTGCGTTTTAGAAACCTTTCCCGATCGCATGGTGTACCATCTTCTGGGTTTCTCATGCAAGTTTTCGATGTAGGAAGGTGCCCTTGAACCTGGAGATTTGGGACCCATGGGATGGGTACCACGCAGTATTACTTGAAAGGGTCTGCGTTTGCTCACCCAACCTCACCAAACCTCTCAGCCCCAAGAGTGTCCACCCTTATGTCTCACCCAGCTGTGGGTCTAGGTATGGTCAATCCAGGTTGCATCACAGCCCCTGAACGAATTTTGTAAGCATTTCTCTCTCTTTCACTGTCTTTCTTTCATGGGTTTTTAAAAGTAATTGATTTTTATAATAGGGTTTAGCTGCTTTTCACTGCTGTGTTTATGCCGCTTTACACCCACTTGACTCACTTACAGAGAGATATCAATACATAGGTTTTAAGTTTCTTACTAGTCAGATATATTCTTGTGCGGTGAATAGGGGGTGTTGAGTCCAGTTCACTGAGCAAGGAGTAGGTCTTGTCTATTACATATTGGGTTTATGGAACGGTATCTGAGCTAATTTGAAACCCTTGTTTTATGCATCACCCCACCTCTCCTTTCCCGTTAAGCAGCCATAGTGTGTTTTCTAAACGTGTGACCCTGTTCTGTTTTGTAATTCAGTTCAAGTGTAGCGGTTTTTACATTCCCTCTATAAGTGATATCTTATGATAAGTGTCTTTTTTTGTGTGACTTATTTCACTTAGAATCGTCGTACCTAAATCCACTCATCATGCTGCTACTAGCCTCATGACATTGATTTCATGGCTGAGTGATATTCCATTGTACATAAGGACCACAACTTCTTTATCCGTTTTTCTCTTTCCTGGGATATTTAAGGTGTAATGAAGTGGAGGTTCTTGTCAACAGAGCAGCCCTAAACCTTGGGGTGCCTGTGTCTTGCTGATTTTTAGTTTTCCCAATTTATACGCCCATGAGCGGAAGTGCCCTATGCTCTCTAAGCTGTGTTTTTGAGATGTTTCAGGACACACCGTACACTTCTCCAGAGTGGCTGTTGGCAATTTACAACCCGCCCATCAGCGTAGCAAGGCTCCCATTTCTCCATGGCCTGTCCTGCATTTCTGCTTTTTACACTTTTTTCAGCATGGCCCTTTTGACCGACGGGAAGCGAGCCTTCTTTGTAGCGCTGATTTGCCTTTCCAGCTTGCTTGGTTGGCCAAAGAGGGCGTATGCGTTTTTTCCTGAATATATTCAGGAAAAAACGCATACGCCCTCTTTGGCCAAGGGCATCATTGTCGACGTTTTGCCGCTTTTCATGTGCTTTCAAGGCAATTCGAATCTACCTCCTGAAATCTGTTTCCTGCAATTCTGCCTTGCTTTCAAATCCTCTTCGTTACCTTCCCTCAATATATTTGTGGACGAGAGTTACCATTTATAACTCTGCAGGTTTGTGAATTGCAGTGCCCCTGAGCTCCAGTTTTCAACTCGCTTTAGTGGGAGCTGGCCGCAAAAGCGCAGGATTGCTTCAGGCCCTATTCTGGTTCCGGGGGGCAGGCTGAGCCTGTGGTTATTTCTTCTTCCTGATGGGAAAATAGAGTGACCTGTGCCTGTCCCAACACCTAGAGCTAGTCTCTCATTGGTTCCCCCTCTTCCCGTTCATCCTCAGGACAAATTGCAACCTTTTCGGAACCAGAGGTTAAAGGTGCTGATCCTTCAAGTAGGGAGATTGCTGGTAAAGCGGCTGGAATGGCGAACCCGAGCACCAGGAGATGAGAAATGAGGTGCGTTTTAGCAAACTTTCCCGATCACACGGTGTACCAGCCTCTTGGTTACCCATGCATGTTTTCGCTGTAGGACGATTCCCTTGATCCTGGAGATTTGGGACCCATGGAATGGGCACCACGCAGTTTTACTTTAAACGGTCTTCGTTTGCTGACCCAACCTTACCAAACCTCTCAGTCCCAAGAATGTCGAGCCTTATGTCTCATCCACTTGTGGGTCTAGATATGGTTAATCCAGGTTGCTTCAAAGCCCCTGAACGATGTTTTTAAGAATTTCTCTCTCTTTCAATGTCTTTGTTGTTGTTGTCGTTGTTTTTGAAATTTATTTTTATAACGGGGTTTAGCTGATTTTCACTCCGGGGTTTATGCCGCTTTACACCCACTTGATTCACTTACAGACAGATATCAATACATAGGTTTTCAGATTCTTACTAGTCAGATATATTTTTGTGCCTTGAATAGGTGGTGTGGAGTCCAGTTCACTGAGCAAGGAGTAGGGCTTGTCTGTTACATATGTGGTTTATGGAAGGCTATCTGTGCTAATATCAAACCCTTTTTTTATGCCTCACCCCACCTCACCTTTCCCGTTAAGCAGCCATAGTGTGTTTTCTAAATGTGTGAATCTGTTCTGTTTTGTAATTCAGGTTATGTGTAGCGATTTTAACATTCCCTCTATAAGTGATATCTTACGATAAGTGTCTTTTTCTCTGTGACGTCTTTCACTTAGAAACATCGTACGTAAATCCACTCAGCATGCTGCTACTAGCCTCATGACATTGATTTCATGGGTGATTGATATTCCATTGTACATAAGTACCACAACTTCTTTATCCATTTTTCTCTTTCCTGGCCTATTTAAGGTGTACCAAAGTGGATGTTCTTGTAAACAGAGCAGCTCTAAACTTTGGGGTGCCTGTGTCTTGTTGATTTTTAATTTTCCCAATTTATACGCCCATGAGAGGAAGTGCCCTATGCTCTCTAGTTGTGTTTTTTAGATGGTTTAGGAAACACCATACACTTCTACAGAGTGGCCGTTGGCAGTTTACATCCCGCCAAGCAGCCTAACAAGGCTCCCTTTTCTCCCTGGCCTGTCCTGCACTTCTGGCTTTTACACTTTTTTAGGATGGCCCTTTTGACCCAAGGGAAGTGAGACTTCTTTGTCGTGCTGATTTGCCTTTCTTGCTTGCTAGGTTGGCCAAAAAGGGCGTATGCGTTTTTTCCTGAATATATTCAGGAAAAAACGCATACGCCCTTTTTGGCCAAGTGCATCATTATCGACGTTTTGCCCCTTTTCATCTGCTTTAAAGGCGACTCGTATCTACCTCCTGATATCTGTTTCCTGCAATTCTGCCTTGCTTTCAAATCCTTTTCGTTGCCTCCCCTCAATATATTTTTGGATGAGAGTTATCATTTATAACTCTGCAAGTTTGTGAATTACAGTGCCCCTGATCTCCATTGTTCAACTGGCTTTTTTGGGAGAAGGCCGCAAAACCGCAGGAGTGCTTCAGGCCCTATTCTGTTTCCGTGGAGCAGGCTGAGCCTGTGCTTAATTCTTCTTTGTGATGTGAAATTAGAGTGGTCTGTGCCTGCCTAACGCCTAGAGCTAATCTCTCATGGGTTCACCCTGTTCCCGTTCATCCTCAGGACAAATTGCAACCTGTACAAACAGGAGGTTAATGGTGCTGATTCTCCAAGTGAGGAGATTGTTAGTAAAGCGGCTGGAATGGTGAACCCAAGCACTAGGAGATGTGAAATGAGGTTCATTTTAGAAACCTACCCAGATCACATGGTGTACCATCATCTGGGTTACCCATGCATGTTTTAGCTGTAGGAGGATTCCCTAGAACCTGGAGATTTAGGACCCATGGAATGGTACCACGCAGTATTACTTTAAAGGGTGTTCCTTTGCTCACCCAACCTCACCAATCCTCTCAGCCCCAACAATGTCCAGCCTTATGTCTCATCCCGCTGTTGGTCTAGATAATGTCAATCCAGGTTGCTTCAAACCCCTGAACGATATCGGTAAGAATTTCTCTCTCTTTCAGTGTCTTTGTTGTATTTTTTTGAGATTTATTTTTATAATGGGGTTTATCTGATTTTCACTCCTGTGTTTATGCCGCTTTACACCCACTTGATTCACTTACAGAGAGATATCAATACATAGGTTTTAAGATTCGTATTAGTCAGATATATTTTTGTGCATTGAATAGGGTTTGTGGAGTCCAGTTCACTGAGCAAGGAGTAGCGCTTGTGTGTTACATATGTGGTTTATGGAACGGCATCTGTACTAATTTCAAACCCTTGTTTTATGCCTCACCCCACCTCACCTTTCCCGATAAGCAGCCATAGTGTGTTTTCTAAATGTGTGATTCTGTTCTGTTTGGTAATTCAGGTCATGTGTAGCGATTTTGACATTCCCTCTATAAGTGATATCTTATGATAAGTGTCCTTTTCTCTGTGACTTATTTCACTTAGAAACATCGTACATAAACCCACTCAGCATGCTGCTACTAGCCTTATGACATTGATTTCATGGCTGAGTGATATTCCATTGTACATAAGGACCACAACTTCTTTATCCATTTTTCTCTTTCCTGGCATATTTAAGGTGTACCGAACTGGAGGTTCTTGTAAACAGAGCTGCCCTGAACTTTGGGGTGCTCGTGTCTTGTTGATTTTTAATTTTCCCAAATTATACGCCCATGAGTGGAAGTTCCCTATGCTCTATAGCTCTGTTTTTTAGATGTTTTAGAAAACACCATACACTTCTACAGAGTGGCCGTTGGCAGTTTACATCTCGCCAATCAGCCTAACAAGGCTACCTTTTCTCCCTGGTCTGTCCTGCACTTCTGGTTTTTACACTTTTTTAGAATGGCCCTTTTGACCTATGGGAAGTGAGACTTCTTTGTCGTGCTGATTTTCCTTTCCGGCTTGCTTGGTTGGCCAAAAAGGGCGTATGCGTAATTTCCTGAATATATTCAGGAAAATACGCACACGCCCTTTTTGACCAAGTGCATCATTGTCAACATTTTGCCGCTTTTCATGAGCTGTAAAGACGATTCGTATCTATGTCCTGAAATCTGTTTCCTGCAATTCTGCCTTACTTTCAAATCCTCTTCGTAGCCTTCGCTCAATATATTTTTGGACGAGAGTTATCATTTATAACTCTGCAGGTTTGTGAATTGCAGTGCCCCTGTGCTCCAGTTTTCAACTGGCTTTTTTGGGAGCAGGCCACAAAACCGCATGCTTGCTTCAGGCCCTATTCTGGTTCCGTGGGGAAGTCTGAGCCTGTGGTTAATTCTTCTTCCTGATGGGAAATTAGAGTGACCTGTGCCTGTCCCAACACCTAGAGCTAGTCTCTCATGGGTTCCCCCTCTTCCCGTTCATCGACAGGACAAATTGCAAACTGTACGAAACAGGAGGTTAAAGATGCTGATTCTCCAAGTGGGGAGATTGTTAGTAAAGCGGCTGGAATGGCGAACCCGAGCACCAGGAGATGAGAAATGAGGTGCGTTTTAGCAAACTTTCCCGATCACACGGTGTACCAGCCTCTTGGTTACCCATGCATGTTTTCGCTGTAGGACGATTCCCTTGATCCTGGAGATTTGGGACCCATGGAATGGGCACCATGCAGTTTTACTTTAAATTGTCTTCGTTTGCTGACCCAACCTTACCAAACCTCTCAGCCCCAAGAATGTCGAGCCTTATGTCTCATCCACTTGTGGGTCTAGATATGGTTAATCCAGGTTGCTTCAAAGCCCCTGAACGATGTTTTTAAGAATTTCTCTCTCTTTCAATGTCTTTGTTGTTGTTGTCGTTGTTTTTGAAATTTATTTTTATAACGGGGTTTAGCTGATTTTCACTCCGGGGTTTATGCCGCTTTACACCCACTTGATTCACTTACAGACAGATATCAATACATAGGTTTTCAGATTCTTACTAGTCAGATATATTTTTGTGCCTTGAATAGGTGGTGTGGAGTCCAGTTCACTGAGCAAGGAGTAGGGCTTGTCTGTTACATATGTGGTTTATGGAAGGCTATCTGTGCTAATATCAAACCCTTTTTTTATGCCTCACCCCACCTCACCTTTCCCGTTAAGCAGCCATAGTGTGTTTTCTAAATGTGTGAATCTGTTCTGTTTTGTAATTCAGGTTATGTGTAGCGATTTTAACATTCCCTCTATAAGTGATATCTTACGATAAGTGTCTTTTTCTCTGTGACTTCTTTCACTTAGAAACATCGTATGTAAATCCACTCAGCATGCTGCTACTAGCCTCATGACATTGATTTCATGGGTGATTGATATTCCATTGTACATAAGTACCACAACTTCTTTATCCATTTTTCTCTTTCCTGGCCAATTTAAGGTGTACCAAAGTGGATCTTCTTGTAAACAGAGCAGCTCTAAACTTTGGGGTGCCTGTATCTTGTTGATTTTTAATTTTCCCAATTTATACGCCCATGAGAGGAAGTGCCCTATGCTCTCTAGTTGTGTTTTTTAGATGTTTTAGGAAACACCATACACTTGTACAGAGTGGCCTTTGGCAGTTTACATCCCGCCAATCAGCCTAACAAGGCTCCCTTTTCTCCCTGGCCTGTCCTGCACTTCTGGCTTTTACACTTTTTTAGGATGGCCCTTTTGACCGAAGGGAAGTGAGACTTCTTTGTCGTGCTGATTTGCCTTTCTGGCTTGCTAGGTTGGCCAAAAAGGGCGTATGCGTTTTTTCCTGAATATATTCAGGAAAAAACGCATACGCCCTTTTTGGCCAAGTGCATCATTGTCGACGTTTTGCCCCTTTTCATTTGCTTTAAAGGCGATTCGTATCTACCTCCTGATATCTGTTTCCTGCAATTCTGCCTTGCTTTCAAATCCTGTTCGTTGCCTCCCCTCAATATATTTTTGAGGAGAGTTATCATTTATAACTCTGCAAGTTTGTGAATTACAGTGCCCCTGATCTCCATTGTTCAACTGGCTTTTTTGGGAGAAGGCCGCAAAACCGCAGGAGTGCTTCAGGCCCTATTCTGTTTCCATGGAGCAGGCTGAGCCTGTGATTAATTCTTCTTCGTGATGTGAAATTAGAGTGATCTGTGCCTGTCCCAACGCCTAGAGCTAATCTCTCATGGGTTCACCCTCTTCCCGTTCATCCTCAGGACAAATTGCAACCTGTACAAACAGGAGGTTAATGGTGTTGATTCTCCAAGTCGGGAGATTGTTAGTAAAGCGGCTGGAATGGTGAACCCAAGCACTAGGAGATGTGAAATGAGGTTCATTTTAGAAACCTTCCCAGATCACACGGTGTACCATCATCTGGGTTACCCATGCATGTTTTAGCTGTAGGAGGATTCCCTTGAACCTGGAGATTTAGGACCCATGGAATGGTACCACGCAGTATTACTTTAAAGGGTGTTCCTTTGCTCACCCAACCTCACCAATCCTCTCAGCCCCAGCAATGTCCAGCCTTATGTCTCATCCCGCTGTTGGTCTAGATAAAGTAAATCCAGGTTTCTTCAAAGCCCCTGAACGATCTCGGTAAGAATTTCTCTCTCTCTCAATGTCTTTGTTGTATTTTTTTTTGAGATTTATTTTCATAATGGGGTTTATCTGATTTTCACTCCTGTGTTTATGCTGCTTTACACCCACTTGATTCACTTACAAAGAGATATCAATACATAGGTTTTAAGATTCGTACTAGTCAGATATATTTTTGTGCGTTGAATAGGGGGTGTGGAGTCCAGTTCACTGAGCAAGGAATAGTGCTTGTGTGTTACATATGTAGTTTATGGAACGGCATCTGTGCTAATTTCAAACCCTTGTTTTATGCCTCACCCCACCTCACCTTTCCCGATAAGCAGCCATAGTGTGTTTTCTAAATGTGTGATTCTGTTCTGTTTTGTAATTCAGGTCATGTGTAGCGATTTTGACATTCCCTCTATAAGTGATATCTTATGATAAGTGTCTTTTTCTGTGTGACTTATTTCACTTAGAAACATCGTACGTAAATCCACACAGCCTGCTGCCAGTAGCCTTATGACACTGATTTCATGGCTGAGTGATATTCCATTATACATAAGTACCACAACTTCTTTATCCATTTTTCTCTTTCCTGGCCTATTTAAGGTGTACCAAAGTGGATGTTCTTGTAAACAGAGCAGCTCTAAACTTTGGGGTGCCTGTGTCTTTTTGATTTTTAATTTTCCCAATTTATATGCCCATGAGAGGAAGTGCCCTATGCTCTCTAGCTGTGTTTTTTAGATGTTTTAGGAAACACCATACACTTCTACAGAGTGGCCGTTGGCAGTTTACATCCCGCCAATCAGCCTAACAAGGCTCCCTTTTCTCCCTGGCCTATCCTGCACTTCTGGCTTTTACACTTTTTTAGGATATCCCTTTTGACCCAAGAGAAGTGAGACTTCTTTGTCGTGCTGATTTGCCTTTCTTGCTTGTTAGGTTGGCCAAAAAGGGCGTATGCGTTTTTTTCCTGAATATATTCAGGAAAAAACGCATACGCCCTTTTTGGCCAAGTGCATCATTGTCGACGTTTTGCCCCTTTTCATTTGCTTTAAAGGCGATTCGTATCTACCTCCAGATATCTGTTTCCTGCAATTCTGCCTTGCTTTCAAATCCTGTTCGTTGCCTCCCCTCAATATATTTTTGGATGAGAGTTATCATTTATAACTCTGCAAGTTTGTGAATTACAGTGCCCCTGATCTCCATTGTTCAACTGGCTTTTTTTGGGAGAAGGCCGCAAAACCGCAGGAGTGCTTCAGGCCCTATTCTGTTTCCGTGGAGCAGGCTGAACCTGTGCTTAATTCTTCTTCGTGATGTGAAATTAGAGTGATCTGTGCCTGTCCAAACGCCTAGAGCTAATCTCTCATGGGTTCACCCTCTTCCCGTTCATCCTCAGGACAAATTGCAACCTGTAGAAACAGGAGGTTAATGGTGCTGATTCTCCAAGTGGGGCATTGTTGGTAAAGCGGCTGGAATGGTGAACCCAAGCACTAGGAGATGTGAAATGAGGTTCATTTTAGAAACCTACCCAGATCACATGGTGTACCATCATCTGCGTTACCCATGCATGTTTTAGCTGTAGGAGGATTCCCTAGAACCTGGAGATTTAGGACCCATGGAATGGTACCACGCAGTATTACTTTAAAGGGTGTTCCTTTGCTCACCCAACCTCACCAATCCTCTCAGCCCCAACAATGTCCAGCCTTATGTCTCATCCTGCTGTTGGTCTAGATAAAGTAAATCCAGGTTTCTTCAAAGCCCCTGAACGATCTCGGTAAGAATTTCTCTCTCTTTCATTATCTTTGTTGTATTTTTTTTTGAGATTTATTTTTATAATGGGGTTTATCTGATTTTCACTTCTGGGTTTATGCTGCTTTACACCCACTTGATTCACTTACAGAGAGATATCAATACATAGGTTTTAAGATTCTTACTAGTCAGATATATTTTTGTGCGTTGAATAGGGGGTGTGGAGTCCAGTTCACTGAGCAAGGAGTAGCGCTTTTGTGTTACATATGTAGTTTATGGAACGGCATCTGTGCTAATTTCAAACCCTTGTTTTATGCCTCACCCCACCTCACCTTTCCCGATAAGCAGCCATAGTGTGTTTTCTAAATGTGTGATTCTGTTCTGTTTTGTAATTCAGGTCATGTGTAGCGATTTTGACATTCCCTCTATAAGTGATATCTTATGATAAGTGTCCTTTTCTCTGTGACTTATTTCACTTAGAAACATCGTACATAAACCCACTCACCATGCTGCTACTAGCCTTATGACATTGATTTCATGGCTGACTGATATTCCATTGTACATAAGGACCACAACTTCTTTATCCATTTTTCTCTTTCCTGGCATATTTAAGGTGTACCGAACTGGATGTTCTTGTAAACAGAGCTGCCCTGAACTTTGGGGTGCTCGTGTCTTGTTGATTTTTAAGTTTCCCAAATTATACGCCCATGAGTGGAAGTTCCCTATGCTCTATAGCTCTGTTTTTTATATGTTTTAGAAAACACCATACACTTCTACAGAGTGGCCATTGGCAGTTTACATCTCGCCAATCAGGCTAACAAGGCTGCCTTTTCTCCCTGGTCTGTCCTGCACTTCTGGTTTTTACACTTTTTTAGAATGGCCCTTTTGACCTATGGGAAGTGAGACTTCTTTGTCGTGCTGATTTTCCTTTCCCGCTTGCTTGGTTGGCCAAAACGGGCGTATGCGTATTTTCCTGAATATATTCAGGAAAATACGCACACGCCCTTTTTGACCAAGTGCATCATTGTCAACGTTTTGCCGCTTTTCATGAGCTGTCAAGGCGATTCGTATCTATGTCCTGAAATCTGTTTCCTGCAATTCTGCCTTGCTTTCAAATCCTCTTCGTTGCCTTCGCTCAATATATTTTTGGACGAGAGTTATCATTTATAACTCTGCAGGTTTGTGAATTGCAGTGCCCCTGTGCTCCAGTTTTCAACTGGCTTTTTTGGGAGCAGGCCGCAAAACCGCATGCTTGCTTCAGGCCCTATTCTGGTTCCGTGGGGAAGTCTGAGCCTGTGGTTAATTCTTCTTCCTGATGGGAAATTAGAGTGACCTGTGCCTGTCCCAACACCTAGAGCTAGTCTCTCATGGGTTCCCCCTCTTCCCGTTCATCGACAGGACAAATTGCAAACTGTACGAAACAGGAGGTTAAAGATGCTGATTCTCCAAGTGGGGAGATTGTTAGTAAAGCGGCTGGAATGGCGAACCCGAGCACCAGGAGATGAGAAATGAGGTTCCTTTTTAGCAAACTTTCCCGATCACACGGTGTACCAGCCTCTTGGTTACCCATGCATGTTTTCGCTGTAGGACGATTCCCTTGATCCTGGAGATTTGGGACCCATGGAATGGGCACCACGCAGTTTTACTTTAAACGGTCTTCGTTTGCTGACCCAACCTTACCAAACCTCTCAGCCCCAAGAATGTCGAGCCTTATGTCTCATCCACTTGTGGGTCTAGATATGGTTAATCCAGGTTGCTTCAAAGCCCCTGAACGATGTTTTTAAGAATTTCTCTCTCTTTCAATGTCTTTGTTGTTGTTGTCGTTGTTTTTGAAATTTATTTTTATAACGGGGTTTAGCTGATTTTCACTCCTGGGTTTATGCCGCTTTACACCCACTTGATTCACTTACAGACAGATATCAATACATAGGTTTTCAGATTCTTACTAGTCAGATATATTTTTGTGCCTTGAATAGGTGGTGTGGAGTCCAGTTCACTGAGCAAGGAGTAGGGCTTGTCTGTTACATATGTGGTTTATGGAAGGCTATCTGTGCTAATATCAAACCCTTTTTTTATGCCTCACCCCACCTCACCTTTCCCGTTAAGCAGCCATAGTGTGTTTTCTAAATGTGTGAATCTGTTCTGTTTTGTAATTCAGGTTATGTGTAGCGATTTTAACATTCCCTCTATAAGTGATATCTTACGATAAGTGTCTTTTTCTCTGTGACTTCTTTCACTTAGAAACATCGTACGTAAATCCACTCAGCATGCTGCTACTAGCCTCATGACATTGATTTCATGGGTGATTGATATTCCATTGTACATAAGTACCACAACTTCTTTATCCATTTTTCTCTTTCCTGGCCTATTTAAGGTGTACCAAAGTGGATGTTCTTGTAAACAGAGCAGCTCTAAACTTTGGGGTGCCTGTGTCTTGTTGATTTTTAATTTTCCCAATTTATACGCCCATGAGAGGAAGTGCCCTATGCTCTCTAGTTGTGTTTTTTAGATGGTTTAGGAAACACCATACACTTCTACAGAGTGGCCGTTGGCAGTTTACATCCCGCCAAGCAGCCTAACAAGGCTCCCTTTTCTCCCTGGCCTGTCCTGCACTTCTGGCTTTTACACTTTTTTAGGATGGCCCTTTTGACCCAAGGGAAGTGAGACTTCTTTGTCGTGCTGATTTGCCTTTCTTGCTTGCTAGGTTGGCCAAAAAGGGCGTATGCGTTTTTTCCTGAATATATTCAGGAAAAAACGCATACGCCCTTTTTGGCCAAGTGCATCATTATCGACGTTTTGCCCCTTTTCATCTGCTTTAAAGGCGACTCGTATCTACCTCCTGATATCTGTTTCCTGCAATTCTGCCTTGCTTTCAAATCCTTTTCGTTGCCTCCCCTCAATATATTTTTGGATGAGAGTTATCATTTATAACTCTGCAAGTTTGTGAATTACAGTGCCCCTGATCTCCATTGTTCAACTGGCTTTTTTGGGAGAAGGCCGCAAAACCGCAGGAGTGCTTCAGGCCCTATTCTGTTTCCGTGGAGCAGGCTGAGCCTGTGCTTAATTCTTCTTTGTGATGTGAAATTAGAGTGGTCTGTGCCTGCCTAACGCCTAGAGCTAATCTCTCATGGGTTCACCCTGTTCCCGTTCATCCTCAGGACAAATTGCAACCTGTACAAACAGGAGGTTAATGGTGCTGATTCTCCAAGTGAGGAGATTGTTAGTAAAGCGGCTGGAATGGTGAACCCAAGCACTAGGAGATGTGAAATGAGGTTCATTTTAGAAACCTACCCAGATCACATGGTGTACCATCATCTGGGTTACCCATGCATGTTTTAGCTGTAGGAGGATTCCCTAGAACCTGGAGATTTAGGACCCATGGAATGGTACCACGCAGTATTACTTTAAAGGGTGTTCCTTTGCTCACCCAACCTCACCAATCCTCTCAGCCCCAACAATGTCCAGCCTTATGTCTCATCCCGCTGTTGGTCTAGATAATGTCAATCCAGGTTGCTTCAAACCCCTGAACGATCTCGGTAAGAATTTCTCTCTCTTTCAGTGTCTTTGTTGTATTTTTTTGAGATTTATTTTTATAATGGGGTTTATCTGATTTTCACTCCTGTGTTTATGCCGCTTTACACCCACTTGATTCACTTACAGAGAGATATCAATACATAGGTTTTAAGATTCGTATTAGTCAGATATATTTTTGTGCATTGAATAGGGTTTGTGGAGTCCAGTTCACTGAGCAAGGAGTAGCGCTTGTGTGTTACATATGTGGTTTATGGAACGGCATCTGTACTAATTTCAAACCCTTGTTTTATGCCTCACTCCACCTCACCTTTCCCGATAAGCAGCCATAGTGTGTTTTCTAAATGTGTGATTCTGTTCTGTTTGGTAATTCAGGTCATGTGTAGCGATTTTGACATTCCCTCTATAAGTGATATCTTATGATAAGTGTCTTTTTCTCTGTGACTTATTTCACTTAGAAACATCATACGTAAACCCACTCAGCATGCTGCTACTAGCCTCATGACATTGATTTCATGGCTGAGGGATATTCCATTGTACATAAGGACCACAACTTCTTTATCCGTTTTTCTCTTTCCTGGGATATTTAAGGTGTAATGAAGTGGAGGTTCTTGTCAACAGAGCAGCCCTAAACCTTGGGGTGCCTGTGTCTTGCTGATTTTTAGTTTTCCCAATTTATACGCCCATGAGCGGAAGTGCCCTATGCTCTCTAAGCTGTGTTTTTTAGATGTTTCAGGACACACCGTACACTTCTCCAGAGTGGCTGTTGGCAATTTACAACCCGCCCATCAGCGTAGCAAGGCTCGCATTTCTCCATGGCCCGTCCTGCATTTCTGCTTTTTACACTTTTTTCAGCATGGACCTTTTGACTGATGGGAAGCGAGCCTTCTTTGTCGCGCTGATTTGCCTTTCCAGGTTGCTTGGTTGGCCAAAAAGGGCGTATGCGTTTTTTCCTGAATATATTTAGGAAAAAACGCATACGCCCTTTTTGGCCAAGTGCATCATTGTCGACGTTTTGCCCCTTTTCATTTGCTTTAAAGGCGATTCGTATCTACCTCCTGATATCTGTTTCCTGCAATGCTGCCTTGCTTTCAAATCCTGTTCGTTGCCTCTCCTCAATATATTTTTGGATGAGAGTTATCATTTATAACTCTGCAAGTTTGTGAATTACAGTGCCCCTGATCTCCATTTTTCAACAGGCTTTTTTGGGAGAAGGCCGCAAAACCGCAGGAGTGCTTCAGGCCCTATTCTGTTTCCGTGGAGCAGGCTGAGCCTGTGCTTAATTCTTCTTCGTGATGTGAAATTAGAGTGATCTCTGCCTGTCCCAACGCCTAGAGCTAATCTCTCATGGGTTCACCCTCTTCCCGTTCATCCTCAGGACAAATTGCAACCTGTACAAACAGGAGGTTAATGGTGCTGATTCTCCGAGTGGGTAGATTGTTATTAAAGCGGCTGGAATGGTGAACCCAAGCACTAGGAGATGTGAAATGAGGTTGAGTTTAGAAACCTTCCCAGATCATATGGTGCACCATCATCTGGGTTACCCATGCATGTTTTAGCTGTAGGAGGATTCCCTTGAACATGGAGATTGGGGACCCATGGAATGGGTACCACGCAGTTTTACTTTAAACGGTCTTCGTTTGCTGATCCAACCTTACCAAACCTCTCAGCCCCAAAAAGGTCGAGCCTTATGTCTCATCCACTTGTGGGTCTAGATATGGTTAATCCAGGTTGCTTCAATGTCCCTGAATGAACTCTGTAAAAATTTCTCTCTATTTCAATGTCTTTTTTGGCTTTTTTTCGAAATTTATTTTTATCATGGGGTTTAGCTGATTTTCACTGCTGTGTTTATTCCGCTTTATACCCACTTGATTCACTTACAGAGAGATATCAATACATAGGTTTAAAGATTCTTACTAGTCAGATATATTTTTATGCCTTGAATAGGGGGTGTGGAGTCCAGTTCACTGAGCAAGGAGTAGGGTTTCTCTGTTACATATGTGGTTTATGGAACGGTATCTGTGCTAATTTCAATCCCTTGTTTTATGCCTCACCCCACCTCACCTTTAACGATAAGCAGCCATAGTTTGTTTTCTAAATGTGTGATTCCGTTCTGTTTTGTAATCCAGGTCATGTGTAGCGATTTTTACATTCCCTCTATAAGTGGTATCTTATGATAAGTGTCTTTTTCTGTGTCACTTATTTCACTTAGAAACATCGTACGTAAATCCACTCAGCATGCTGCCACTAGCCTTATGACATTGACTTCATGGCTGAGTGATATTCCATTCTACATAAGTACCACAAGTTCTTTATCCATTTTTCTGTTTCCTGGCTTATTTAAGGTGTACTGAGGTGGAGGTTGTTGTAAACAGAGCAGCCCTGAACTTTGGGGTGACGATGTCTTGTTGATTTTTAAATTTCCCATTTTATACACCCATGAGACGAAGTGCCCTATGCTCTCTAGCTGTGTTTTTCAGATGTTTTCAGAAACACAATACAGTTCTCCTGAGTGGCCTTTGGCAATGTACATTCCTCCCATCAGCCTAACAAGGCTCGCTTTTCTCTCTGGCTTGTCCTGCATTTCTGGTTTTTACACTTTTTTAGGATGGCCCTTTTGACCTATGGGAAGTGAGACTTCTTTGTCGTGCTGATTTGCCTTTCAGAGTTGCTTGGTTGACCAAAAAGTGCTTATGCGTTTTTTCCTGAATATAATCAGGAAAAAACGCATACGCCCTTTTTGGCCAAGGGCATCATTGTTGATGTTTTGCCGCTTTTCATGTGCTTTACAGGAGATTCGAATCTACCTCCTGAAATCTGTTTCCTGCAATTCTGCCTTGCTTTCAAATCCTCTTCGTTGCCTTCCCTTAATATATTTTTGGCGAGAGTGGTCATTTATAACTCTGCATCTTTGTGAATTGCAGTGCCCCTGAGCTCCAATTTTCAACTCGCTTTTTTGGAACCTGGCCGCAAAACTGCTGCATTGCTTCAGGCCCTATTCTGGTTCCCTGGGGCAGGCTGAACCTGTGGTTCATTCTTCTTCCTGATGGGAAATTAGAGTGACCTGTTCCTGTCCCAACACCTAGAGTTAGTCTCTCTTGAGTTCCCCCTCTTCCCATTCATCCTCAGGACAAATTTCAACCTGTACAAAACAGGACGTTAAAGATGCTGATTCTCCATGTTGGGAGATTGATAATAAAGTGGCTGGAATGGTGAACCCGAGCACCAGCAGAAGAGAAATGAGGTGCATTTTACAAACTTTTCCCTATCACTCGGTGTACCATCCTCTGGCTTTCCCTTGCATGTTTTCACTGTAGGAAGATTCCCTTGAACCTGGAGATTAGGGACGCCTGGAATGGGTACCAGGCTTTAATACTGTAAAGGGTCTGCTTTTGCTCACCCAACCTCACCAATCCTCTAAGCGCCAAGAGTGTCCAGCCTTGTGTCTCATCCAGCTGTGGGTCTAGATATGGTCAATCCAGGTTGTTTCACTGCCCCTTGAAGAACTTTATACGAATTTCTCTCTCTTTCACTGTCTTTGTTGTTATTTTTTTTTGTAATTTATTTTTATAATGGGGTTTAGCTGATTTTCACTGCTGTGTTTATGTCGCTTTACAACCTCTTGTTTCACTTACAGAGAGATATCAATACATAGGTTTTAAGATTCTTACTACTCAGATATATTCTTGTGCCGTGAATAGGGGGTGTTGAGTCCAGTTCATTGAGCAAGGAGTAGGTCTTTTCTGTTACATATTTGGTTTATGGAACGGTATCTGTGCTAATTTTAAACACGTGTTTTATGCCTCACCCCACCTCACCTTTCCCGTTAAGCAGCCATAATGTGTTTTCTAAATGTGTGACTCTGTTCTGTTTTGTAATTCAGGTCATGTGTAGCGATTTGTACATTCCCTCTCTACGTGATATCTTATGATAAGTGTCTTTTTCTGTGTGACTTATTTCACTTGGAAACATCGTACCTAAGTCCCCTCATCATGCTGCTACTAGCCTTATGACATTGATTTCATGGCTGAGTGATATTCCATTGTACAGAAGTGCCACAACTTCTTTAACCATTTTTCTCTTTCCTGGGATATTTAAGGTGTACCGAAGTGGAAGGTCTTGTACACAGAGCAGACCTAAACTCTGGGGTGCCTGTGTCTTCTTGATTTTTAGTTTTCCCATTTAATACGCCCATGAGTTGCAGTGCCCTATGTGTTCTAGCTGTGTTTTTTAGATGTTTTAGGAAACACCATACACTTCTACAGAGTGGCCGTTTGCAGTTTACATCCCACCATCAGCCTAACAAGGCTCCATTTTCTCCCTGGCCTGTCCTGCATTTCTGGTTTTCACACTTTTTTAGGATTGCCCTTTTGACCCATGAGAAGTGAGATTTCTTTGTAGTGCTGATTTGTATTTCCAGCTTGCTTGGTTGGCCAAAAAGGGCGTATGCGTTTTTCCTTGAATATAGTCAGGGAAAAACGCATATGCCCTTTTTGGCCAACTGCATCATTGTCAACGTTTTGCTGCTTTTCATGTGCTTTAAAGGGGATTCGAATCTACCTCCTGAAATCTGTTTCCTGCAATTCTGCCTTGCTTTCCTATCCTCTTCGTTGCCTTCCCTCAATATATTTTTGGACGATAGTTATTATTTATAATTCTGCAGGTTTGTGAATTGAAGTTTCCTGACCTCCATTTGTGAACTCACTTTTTTGTTAGCTGTCCGCAAAACCACTGGTTTGCTTCTGGCCCTGGTTTCGTTCCAGGTGGCAGGCTACGCCTTTGATTTTTTCTTCTTCCTGATTGGAAATTAGAGTGGCATGTGCCTGTCCGAACATCTAGGGCTTGTCTCTCATTGTTTCCCCTCCTTCCCCTTCATCCTCTAGACAAATTCCAAACTCTGTGCAACAGGATGTTGAAGGTGGTGACATCCTCAAGTGTGAAGATTGTTAGGAAAGAGGCTGGAGGGGTTAACCCGACAACCAGGAGATTAGGAGATGAGGTGCCTTTTCCAAAATCTTCCTGATCCAACCGTGTACCATCTTCTGGGTGTCACAGGCATGTTTCAGCTGTATGAAAGGTCCCATGTATGTAAGGAGAACACCAGGGATTTTTCCAAATCAGTGTCTCCCCAAACGCCAATCTGGGGAATTTTTAAGCTACTGGTCCTTGTATGTTCATTAAGGGACTTGGGCCATAGGCAGAGTCCGAACTCTAGATGATTGAAGTCTTCAGGGTCAGAAACGCTCACCATCGGCCTCCTTTAGCTTCCATTTTATCTGTAGTTGATAGATGATGTCGATATAGATATCTATTGTTTTTCAAATTATTTCCTCTTAGGGGTTATTACAAAATATTGAGTATAGTTCCCTGTGCTATACAGTAGTTCCTTGTTGATGATATATTTTATACATAGCAGTGTGTATATGTTAATCTGAAACTGTTAATTTATCCCTCCTCCCACCTTTCCCCTTTGGTAATAAAAAAATATAAGATTTTATACTTCTCAGAAATCTAAGAGCTGAAAGAGAGGTATCATTTTCAATGGAAAATCATTCAAAACAAGATTGAAACTTCAGCCAAGATTATTAGCTGTACATCCTTGGAAAGAAATCACTGCATTTCTCTAATGTTGACCTGACAAATAAGACAAAGTCCTCCACTGAACGTGCTTATAATAAAGTGATGGAAATATCAACTGGAAGTGTTAGAAACATCTTATTTTACACGAGCCATATACACTGCTCTATGTTAATTACAGTTTGGCTCACACATCTGTTCATTGAAGTTACAATGTTCTCAAATTCTGTTACTGATCCTGCAGAGTGGGTCCCAACAAGGGTCCCCCTGCCCAGTGTCGTTGGAGCCAACAGATCTAGACTGACTTTGGTTCAGAAGCAAAGGAAAACTTTATATTTTGATCAGAGAATGGAGAGGTGAGAGCGTGCGCTCCCCCGTGGGCTGTGGGCCGGGCTGCTGTGTAGGGATCCCGTCAGCGTCAGCGGGAGGGATGGGGCAGAGCTCTCGAGGGCCGAGTTGGCTGGAGCTCAGGCTCTGTGTCGTGGAGTCTGCTCTGCACGGGGCCCCGCGAGCTGAGGTGTCGGCAAAGCCATTTTGCTCTAGGAGATCGGGTCTGAAGTGCCAGGTGTGGGACCTCTGCCTGTGGAAACCTAGGAACAAGTGAAATTAGACAACGCACAAAGGAAAAAATGGTTAGACTTTATTATATTGCCCAGAATCTATTTTTATCTCCCAGGAATTTTTAATGGGCTTTGCCAGTGACAAACCCCTCCTCTGCCTTTTGTCCCATTCCTCATTCTTGGGGCGCTGAGGGTGCAGACACCTCTTCTGTAAATGCTTCGTGCTGAGTTGGGTGTCCTCATACCTGGGGGGAGGGGCAGGATTTCTCCACAGCAGCCTCCAGGTGAGGTTGATTGTCCCCAGCCCTCCTCCCTCACTGCTCATCTGCTTGAGCACCAGCATTGGAAGTTTTATAGATTCTAATGACCTTTAAGAGTCCAGGAATGAGACAACTGGCTGCTGGACAATAATCGACAGGAAGACACTGGAACTCACCAAGGAGGATACCCCACGTCCAAGGACAGAGGAGAAGCAACAGTGAGACGGTAGGAGGGGCACAATCAGAGTAAAATCAAATCCCATAGCTGCTGGGTGGGTGACTAACAGACTGGCGAACACTTATACCACAGAAGTCCAGCCACTGGAGTGAAGCTTCTGAACCCCATGTCAGGCTTCCCAACCTGGGGGTCCGGCAACGGGAGGAGGAATTCCTAGAGAATCAGACTTTGAAGCCTAGTGGGAATTGATTGCAGGACTTCGACAGGACTGGGGGAAACAGAGACCCCACTCTTGGAGGGCACACACAAAGTAGTGTGCACATTGGGACCCAGGGGAAGGAGCAGTGACCCTGGGGGAGACTGAACCAGACCTACCTGCTGGTGTTGGGGGGTCTCCTGCAGAGGTGGGGTGTGGCTCTGTTTCATCGTGGGGACAAGGACCCTGGCAGCAGAGGTTCTGGGAAGTGCTCCTTGGCATGAGCCCTCCCAGAGTCTGCCATTAACCCCATCAAAGAGCCCAGGTAGGCTCCAGTGTGGGGTTGCCTCAGGCAAAACAACCAACAGGGAGGGAACCCAGCCCCACCCATCAACAGTCAAGTGGATTAAAGTTTTACAGAGCTCTGACTGCCACAGCAACAGTCAGCTCTACCCACCACCAGAGCCTCCCATCAAGCCTCTTAGATAGCCTCAACCACCAGAAGGCAGACAGCAGAAGCAAGAAAAACTACAATCCTGCAGCCTGTGGACCAATAATCACAGTTACAGGAAGATAGACAAGATGAAAAGGCAGAGGGCTATATACCAGATGAAGGAACAAGAAAAACCCCCAGAAAAACAACTAAATGAAGTGGAGATACGCAACCTTCCAGAAAAAGAATTCAGAATAATGATAGTGAAGATGATCCAGGACCTCGGAATAAGAATGGAGGCAAAGATTAAGAAGATGCAAGAAATGATTAACAAAGACCTAGAATAATTAAAGAACAAACAAACAGAGATGACCAATACAATAACTGAAATGAAAACTACACTAGAAGGAATCAATAGCAGAATACCTGAGGCAGAAGAACGGATAAGTGACCTGGAGGACAGAATGGTGGAATTCACTGCTGCAGAACAGACTAAAGAAAAAAGAATGAAAAGAAATGAAGACAGCCTAAGAGACCTCTGGGACAATATTAAATGCAACAACATTCGCATAATAGGGGTCCCAGAAGGAGAAGAGAGAGAGGAAGGACCAGAGAAAATATTTGAAGAGATTATAGCTGAAAACTTCCCTAACATGGGAAAGGAAATAGCCACCCAAGCCCAGGAAGCGCAGAGAGTCCCATACAGGATAAACCCAAGGAGAAACACGCCAAGACACATAGTAATCAAAATGGAAAAAATTAAAGACAAAGAAAAATTATTGAAAGCAGCAAGGGAAAAATGACAAATAACATACAAGGGAACTCCCATAAGGTTAACAGCTGATTTCTCAGCAGAAACTCTGCAAGCCAGAAGGGAGTGGCATGATATACTTAAAGTGATGAAAGGGAAGAACCTACAACCAAGATTACTCTACCTGGCAAGGATCTCATTTACATTTAATGGAGAAATCAAAAGCTTTACAGACAAGCAAAAGCTAAGAGAATTCAGCACCACCAAACAAGCTCTACAACAAATGCTATAGGAAATTCTCTAAGTGGGAAACACAAGAGAAGAAAAGGACCTACAAAAACAAACCCAAAACAATTAAGAAAATGGTCATAGGAACATACATATCGATAATTACCTTAAACGTGAATGGATTAAATGCTCCAACCAAAAGACACAGGCTTGCTGAATGGATACAAAAACAAGACCCATATATATGCTGTCTACAAGAGACCCACTTTACACCTAGGGACACATACAGACTGAAAGTGAGGGGATGGAAAAAGATATTCCATGCAAATGGAAATCAAAAGAAAGCTGGAGTAGCTATACTCATATCAGATAAAATAGACTTTAAGATAAAGAATGTTACAAGAGACAAAGAAGGACACTACATAATGATCAAGGGATCAATCCAAGAAGAAGATATAACAGTTATAAATATATATGCACCCAACATAGGAGCACCTCAATACATAAGGCAACTGCTAACAGCCATAAAAGAGGAAATTGACAGTAACACAATAATAGTGGGGGACTTTAACACCTCACTTACACCAATGGACAGATCATCCAAAATGAAAATAAATAAGGAAACAGAAGCTTTAAATGACACAATAGACCAGATAGATTTAATTGATATTTATAGGACTTCCATCCAAAAACAGCAGATTACACATTCTTCTCAAGTGCACACGGAACATTCTCCAGGATAGATCACATCTTGGGTCACAAATCAAGCCTCAGTAAATTTAAGAAAATTGAAATCATATCAAGCATCTTTTCTGACCATAATGCTATGAGATTAGAAATGAATTACAGGGAAAAAAACGTAAAAAACACAAACACATGGAGGCTAAACAATACGTTACTAAATAACCAAGAGATCACTGAAGAAATCAAAGAGGAAATCATAAAATACCTAGAGACAAATGACAATGAAAACACGACGACCCAAAACCTATGGGATGCAGCAAAAGCAGTTCTAAGAGGGAAGTTTATAGCTATACAAGCCTACCTAAAGAAACAAGAAAAATCTCAAGTAAACAGTCTAACCTTACACCTAAAGAAACTAGAGAAAGAGGAACAAACAAAACCCAAAGTTAGCAGAAAGAAAGAAATCATAAAGATCAGAGCAGAAATAAATGAAATAGAAACAAAGAAAACAATAGCAAAGATCAATAAAACTAAAAGCTGGTTCTTTGAGAAGATAAACAAAATTGATAAGCCATTAGCCAGACTCATCAAGAAAAAGAGGGAGAGGATTCAAATCGATAAAATCAGAAATGAAAAAGGAGAAGTTACAACAGACACTGCAGAAATACAAAGCATCCTAAGAGACTACTACAGGCAACTTTATGCCAATAAAATGGACAACCTGGAAGAAATGGACAAATTCTTAGAAAGGTATAACCTTCCAAGACTGAACCAGGAAGAAACAGAAAATATGAACAGACCAATCACAAGTAATGAAATTGAAACTGTGATTAAAAATCTTCCAACAAACAAAAGTCCAGGACCAGATGGCTTCACAGGTGAATTCTATCAAACATTTAGAGAAGAGCTAACACCTATCCTTCTCAAACTCTTCCAAAAAATTGCAGAGGAAGGAACATTCCCAAACTCATTCTATGAGGCCACCATCACCCTGATACTAAAACCAGACAAAAACACTACAAAAAAAGAAAATTACAGACCAATATCACTGATGAATATAGATGCAAAAATCCTCAACAAAATACTAGCAAACAGAATCCAACAACACATTAAAAGGATCATACACCACGATCAAGTGGGATCTATCCCAGGGATGCAAGGATTCTTCAATATACGCAAATCAATCAATGTGATACACCATATTAACAAATTGAAGAATAAAAACCATATGATCATCTCAATAGATGCAGAAAAAGCTTTTGACAAAATTCAACACCCATTTATGATAAAAACTCTCCAGAAAGTGGGCATAGAGGGAAACTACCTCAATATAATAAAGGCCATATATGACAAACCCACAGCAAACATCATTCTCAATGGTGAAAAACTGAAAGCATTTCCTCTAAGATCAGGAACGAGACAAGGATGTCCACTCTCATCACTATTATTCAACATAGTTCTGGAAGTCCTAGCCATGGCAATCAGAGAAGAAAAAGAAATAAAAGGAATACAAATTGGAAAAGAAGAAGTAAAACTGTCACTGTTTGCGGATGACATGATATTATACATAGAGAATCCTAAAACTGCCACCAGAAAACTGCTAGAGCTAATTAATGAATATGGTAAAGTTGCAGGATACAAAATTAATGCCCAGAAATCTCTTGCATTCCTATACACTAATGATGAAAAATCTGAAAGAGAAATTATGGAAACACTCCCATTTAACATTGCAACAAAAAGAATAAAATACCTGGGAATAAACCTACCTAGGGAGACAACAGACCTGCATGCAGAAAACTATAAGACACTGATGAAAGAAATTAAAGATGATACCAACAGATGGAGAGATATACCATGTTCTTGGATTGAAAGAATCAACATTGTGAAAATGACTATACTACCCAAGGCAATCTACGGATTCAATGCAATCCCTATCAAATTACCAATGGCATTTTTTACGGAACTAGAACAAATCATCTTAAAATTTGTATGGAGACACAAAAGACCCCGAATAGCCACAGCAGTCTTGAGGGAAAAAAATGGAACTGGAGGAATCAGACTCCCTGACTTCAGACTATACTACAAAGCTACAGTAATCAAGACAATATGGTACCAGCACAAAAACAGAAACATAGATCAATGGAACAAGGTAGAAAGCCCAGAGATAAACCCACGCACCTATGGTCAACTAATCTATGACAAAGGAGGCAAAGATATACAATGGAGAAAAGACAGTCTCTTCAATAAATGGTGCTGGGAAAACTGGACAGCTACATGTAAAAGAATGAAATTAGAATACTCCCTAACAACATACACAAAAATAAACTCAAAATGGATTAGAGACCTAAATGTAAGACTGGACACTATAAAACTCTTAGAGGAAAATATAGGAAGAACACTCTTTGACATAAATCACAGCAAGATCTTTTTTGATCCACCTCCTAGAGTAATGGAAATAAAAACAAAAATAAACAAATGGGACCTAATGAAACTTCAAAGTTTTGCACAGCAAAGGAAACCATAAACAAGACGAAAAGACAACCCTCAGAATGGGAGAAAATATTTGCAAACGAATCAACGGACAAAGGATTAATCTCCAAAATATATAAACAGCTCATTCAGCTCAATATTAAAGAAACAAACAACCCAATCCAAAAATGGGCAAAAGACCTAAATAGACATTTCTCCAAAGAAGACATACAGACGGCCACGAAGCACATGAAAAGATGCTCAACATCACTAATTATTAGAGAAATGCAAATCAAAACTACAATGAGGTATCACCTCACACCAGTTAGAATGGGCATCATCAGAAAATCTACAAACAACAAATGCTGGAGAGGGTGTGGAGAAAGGGGAACCCTCTTGCACTGTTGGTGGGAATGTAAATTGATTCAGCCACTATGGAGAACAATATGGAGGTTCCTTAAAAAACTAAAAATAGAATTACCATATGACCCAGCAATCCCACTACTGGGCATATACCCAGAGAAAACCGTAATTCAAAAAGACACATGCACCCCAATGTTCACTGTAGCACTATTTACAATAGCCAGGTCATGGAAGCAACCTAAATGCCCATCAACAGAGGAATGGATAAAGAAGAAGTGGTACATATATACAATGGAATACTACTCAGCCATAAAAAGGAACGAAATTGGGTCATTTGTAGAGACATGGATGGATCTAGAAACTATCATACAGAGTGAAATAAGTCAGAAGGAGAAAAACAAATATCGTATATTAACGCATATATGTGGAACCTATAAAAATGGTACAGATGAACCGGTTTGCAGGGCAGAAATTGAGACACAGATGTAGAGAACAAACGTATGGACACCAAGGGGGGAAAGCGGTGGTGGGGGGGGTGGTGGTGTGATGAACTGGGAGATTGGGATTGACGTGTATACACTGATGTGTATAAAATTGATGCCTAATAAGAACATGCAGTATAAACAAACAAAACAACTAATACTAAACTTTCATTGGGTTATTTGTATGGAAATATGTTAATATAAATGTTTCAGATATTACATGAAATTTCCAAAAATCTTATATGTTCTGGTATAATGTTATATGTCATAATCCTAGTTATTACCTTAAAATGTATATCTCAGAAATAACTAATTTTCTTGTCAACTGCATTATTATGAACTTTCATCAAATCTTTAACTGTGGTCATTTTTAAGTCTTTTGTCATTTACAGACAGTTCTGGGTGTACTCTGATGCTCTTGCAAATATGTTCCTATAAAAGGGTTTCATCTTTAAGAAATTCATGGAAAAGACTCTGACAAGTACAGGTTTCTGGTAACTGACTGTACTGCTGAACTGAATGAATAAGCATTTTCAGAACTCTAATGAAAAACTGATGAACTCATAAAAGTGCTAACAAAAGACCAAGATGAAAAAAAAATTAATTACATGGGACTGAGTGAAGTGATGTGGATGAGTATAATTTTTGTGACTTTCTATCTGAATTAAAAAAAAATCCCACAAGGACTCAGAGGCAAAGAATATACAAATCAATTTTCACTGCAAAGTAAAGGAGCTGTTACAGTGGAGGATTACTGGTCTGAATGTCAATATTATGACATAGTATGAGTGTGTTTCATGTTTGGTAATTGCAATTGTTGCTTTTGTTGTGGTCATCCATGTACAATGCTTGGTGTCAGTCTATTTATCGCTTGTAAAAATAAAATACAGTGTGTGTGTGTGGGAAAAAAAAAGAGTCCAGGAAAGAGATGTGCAGGGACGCTGGGGGGGCCGGTTTTACCCTGCTCCACATTGGTTCGGCCCCCTTAGGCTGACGGTTTCTGCCAGCCTAGATGCTCTGACCAGTAGTCTGCGCTTTCTTCAGTTAGGCCACTGAATTAACGTATAAACAGCACCAGGTGTCAGAGCCCTGCTTGCTCAACTCCCAGACAGTCCAGGGCCAGTGGTGATCCAGGACCATGACGGCCACTCAGTCAACAGCCTTTTGAAGTAATCAGGAGTACAACTGGTCTCATTGGCCGCCGTCACCGTGGTGTCTGTAGGCTTTTCTATGGTGGCAGCGTTATTTACGGGTCCCCTGCCAAGTTTATTAGCTCCGCTCTGGGTGCAGTAAGTCCTGCAAGCAATATTCTGCTCTTTTGGGGCACACTTTTGTGGTTTTTGGAGAGAAGCTCCAGGTCAAGTGATGGTCACACGAGTCGTCATGGGGGCCTGTTGCCCCAGGTTGACTCTCTGGAGGTTGGAGTTGGAGGGCCTCGTCACTCGAGGTCATTGTGCCCACGGAGCGATCCCTGCAACTTCAGGGCATGGTGGATGGTTAGGATCACCAAGTGGCATCCTTTTCCCTTAGGAGGGAGCTGGCTTGCGGGCTGCTCATTTCCAGGTTTTTAGATACCCCAAGTATCCTCGTCGGATGGGGTGGCTGGCCAATGCCTGGAGGGCATTCTTGTGTTGTTCCATTTCAAGTGGTCCCAGTTTTTGCACTAAAACTCCAAGGGCGATTCGCCTTCGACCAGGAATGTAAAGGTCAAAGGGTTTAGCTAAATTAGGGAGGTCCAGGGCAAGGGTCTGAATTGACTGCTCTTTCCATTCTTGAAAGGCCGCTTCTGGATTCTATTCAAAAGGATCATAATATTTTCCTTTCAGTGTTTCATATAGAGGCCCAGCTATTAGTCTGTAGTTAGGGATCCAGATGCAGCAAACCCCGGTCTCCCCCGGAACCCCTAAGCTGTCTTCTAGTTTCAGGAAGGGTGAGGCTGCAAATGGCTTCTTCCCTTTCCTGGGATGGGCTTCTCCGATTTTCTGTGAGAATGAAGCCCAGGCAGGTCACCTTAGTCTGTGATATTTGAACCTTTTTCTTGGACACCTTCTATCTTTTATTGGCTAGGTAGTTCAGAGGCCTCCTTAGTAGGGCTGGCGATCAGAATGTTGTCTGCATATTGAAGGAGGGTTCCCTTCTCCAGAGGTAGATCTTTTAGGGCTTTAGCTAACGTTTCCCCAAAGATGGTGTGGGAATTTTTGAAGACCTGGGGCAGGACGGCCCAGCAGTATTGTTTTTGTTGTATGTTGAGTCCTGCCACTCACAGCCAAAATTTCTTGTGACTCTGGGACTAATGGAATACAGAAGAAGGCATCATTGAAGTCTAATACAGAATAGCATGTCCTGGTGGACGGTAGAATGACCAGCAGGGTGTAGGAATTAGGAACTACTGGAT
Organism: Balaenoptera borealis; assembly: GCF_965194805.1. NCBI lineage: Eukaryota > Metazoa > Chordata > Mammalia > Artiodactyla > Balaenopteridae > Balaenoptera > Balaenoptera borealis. The sequence continues at coordinate 43,342 of NW_028123392.1, read as the reverse complement.
GTATATCCTCTGTGGCTTCACTGTCTGTCCTGGCATTCTTTACCAGGTCCCCAGCAGCCCACGGGGCTCTCGTGGTCAGGCCCCTCCCAGGATATGGAGCTCACCTGTGCAGGTAGCCAGCAGCCCACGGGGCTCTCGTGGTTAGGCCCCTCCCAGGATATGGAGCTCACCTGGGCAGGTACCCAGCAGCCCATGGGGCTCTCGTGGGCAGGCCCCTCCCTGGATATGGAGCTCCCCTGGACAGGTACCCTGGCAGGGCTGGGCACACAGGAACCGTGCACATAGCCCTCATTGAAGAGCACCCCCAGCACACCTGTCGCTCAGTGCTAACACAGAGCACCACAGAGCAGGGCTTGAACTAACAAACAGCAGCTCCGACAGGTCTGTGACCCTAGGCTTCACTCTGTGAGGCCTCCCTCCACCTGGTCTTCCAGGGGCTTCCACTGCAGCCGGGGCACCAGGCCTCTCTCCACCCACCACCCCTCCTCTCCCTGACTCCTGGGTTCCTCCCATTAGGAGAGGATCTTCTTGAAGTTGTCTCCCACTCATGGACCATATAAAATGATTAGAAAACAAGCCAGGGTTGCTGCCCCTTGTCTATCCTGACTCTCGGGACCCTACACCTGTTCCTTGGATCTGGCCGGTGCAGCAAGGCCCATTTTCTACAACTCTGAGCCCCTGAGGGGCGAGGATTGGCTGACCTGGGCAGCCTGACCCGGCCGGCCAGCCCTTCCCAGGTGTGCCTGGGTTGAGGTCAGTATAAACACCCCTCCAGGCAGCAAGAGTACCTGCAGCTGTGCCTGACGCCATATTCTCTGCCCCATCAGCAGTCTCGGGATTGGGCTGGTGGGAGGGAGTAGGGCCCACAGCTCTATGAGTGGCCCCGTGTGAGTGGGGCTCTGCTGGACTTTCTGCAGTAGTTGCCGGGCTGCCACCTGCTAAAGAAGACGATGTGTCACCCATACCTGCGGCTGGAATTTCTCCCCGGGCAGAGGTGAGGAGGGAAAAAAGCAGTGGGGGCTGGGACAGGAGGGGTACCTCAGGCAGGGAAATGGAAAGCTTCCAGAAGAGTGCCCGGGGCCAGGACCATCCTGGCTGGCCTGCAGGCACCAAGTCGGCCTGCATGCTGTCGCTGGTGTGACTCCAAGCCCTTTCCTCTAGGCTTTAAAGTCTTTGCACACATTCAGGTGTTTTACCTGGGAAGGGTGGGAAAAGTTCAGCAGAGGCCGGCCTGGGGCTCAGCTCACGTTTACTCAGAGACGCCTCCTCACGGTCCCCCAGCTTTGCAATGAGTACGCTCCTTGTGAGGGTGCTGCTGGCTGCATGGGAGACGATTCCCCAGCTGTGACCAACTTCAGAATTGTTTACCACTGGAGCAAGTGCCCTGATAGGGTTTTCCTCTCTATGGCCAGTGGGTTCTGTTTTATTTTTTCTTTTTTGGTTCAAGGTAGGTTTTATTCCTCTTTTTGTATTTATAGATATAAGCATGGAAATAATTCATTCATATAAATACGTCTATGGGAAGGACAGAACTTTCTTTTCTGTTTTATTTTTTTAATATTATTTATTTTTAATTTTTGAATTTTATTTTATTCATTTTTTTATACAGCAGGTTCTTATTGGTTATCTATTTTATACATATAAGTGTATATATGTCAATCCCAGGCTCACAATTCATCCCACCACCACCACCCTGCCACTTTTCCCCCTTGGTGTCCATACACTTGTTCTCTACATCCGTGTCTCTATTTCTGCCTTGAAAACAAGTTCATCTGTACCATTTTTCTAGGTTCCACATGTATGCGTTAATATACGATATTTGTTTTTCTCTTTCTGACTTACTTCACTCTGTATGACAGTCTCTAGATCTATCCACATCTCTACAAATGACCCAATTTCATTCCTTTTATGGCTGAGTAATATTCCATTTTATATATGTACCACATCTTTTCCATTTGTCTGCCTATGGGCATTTAGGTTGCTTCTGTTACCTGGCTATTGTAAATAGTGCTGCAATGAACATTGTGGTGAATGTGTCTTTTTGAATTATGGTTTTCTCTGGGTATATGCCCAGAAGTGGGATTGCTGGGTCATATGGTAATTCTATTTTTAGTTTTTTAAGGAACCTCCATACTGTTCTCCATAGTGACTGTATCAATTTACATTCCCACAAATAGTGTAAGAGGGTTCCCTTTTCTCCACACCCTCTCCAGCATTTGTAGTTTGTAGATTTTCTGATGATGCCCATTCTAACTTGTGTGAGGTGATACCTCATTGTAGTATTGGTTTATATTTCTCTAATAATTAGTGATGTTGAGCATCTTTTCATGTGCTTCTTGGCCATCTGTATGTCTTCTTGGGACAAATGTCTATTTACGTCATCTGCCCATTTTTGGATTGGGTTGTATGTTTTTTTACTGTTGAGCTGCATGAGCTGTTTATATATATTGGAGATTAATCCTTTGTCCATTGATTCGTTTGCAAATACTTTCTCCCATTCTGAGGGTTGTCTTGTCGTCTTGTTTGTAGTTTCCTTTGCTTTCCAAAAACTTTTAGGTTTCATTTGCTCCCAATTGTTTATTTTTGTTTTTTATTCCATTACTCTAGGAGGTGGATCAAAAAAGGTCTTGCTGTGATTTATGTCAAAGAGTATTCTTCCTATGTTTTCCTCTAAGAGTTTTATAGTGTCCGGTCTTACATTTCGGTCTCTAATCCATTTTGAGTTTATTTTTTGTATATGGTGTTAGGGAGTGTTCTAATTTTATTCTTTTATATGTAGCTGTCCATTTTTCCCAGCACCACTTATTGAAGAGACTGTCTTTTCTCCATTGTATATCCTTGCCTCCTTTGTCATAGATTAGTGGACCATAGGTGTGTAGGTTTATCTCTGGGCTTTCTTTTTTTTTTTTCTTTTACATCTTTATTAGAGTATAATTGCTTTACAACTGTGTGTTAGTTTCTGCTGTATAAAAAAGTGAATCAGCTGTGCGTATACATATAACACCATATCCCCTCCCTCTTGCACCTCCCTCTCACTCCCTTATCCCACCCCTTTAGGTGGTCACAAAGCACCGAGCTGATCTCCCTGTGCTATGTGGCTGCTTCCCAGTAGCTATCAATTTTACATTTGGTAGTGTATATATGTCCATACCACTCTCTCACTTTGTCCCAGCTTACACTTCCCCCTCCCCGTGTCCTCAAGTCCTTTCTCTACGTCTGTGTCCTTAATCCTTTCCTGTCCCTAGGTTCTTCATAAACATTTTTCTTTTAGATTCCATATATATGTGTTAGCATACAGTATTTGTTTTTCTCTTTCTGACTTACTTCACTCTGTAGGACAGACTCTAGATCCATTCACCTCACTACAAATAACTCAATTTCGTTTCTTTTTATGGCTGAATAATGTTCCATTGTATATATGTGCCACATCTTCTTTATCCAGTTATCTGTTGATGGACACTTAGGTTGCTTCCATGTCCTGGCTATTGTAAATAGAGCTACAATGAACATTGTGGTACATGACTCTTTTTGAAATATGGTTTTCTCAGGGTAAATGTCCAGTAGTGGGATTGCTGGGTTGTACGGTAGTTCTATTTTTAGTTTTTAAGGAACCCCCATACCAGTCTCCCTAGTGGCTATATCAATTTACATTCCCACCAACAGTACAAGAGGGTTACCTTTTCTCCAATAAATGCCTCTCCAGCATTTATTGTTTGTAGATTTTTTGATGATGGCCATTCTGATTGGTGTGAGGTGATGCCTCACTGTAGTTTTGATTTGCATTTCTCTAATGATTAGTGATGTTCAGCATCCTTTCATGTGTTTGTTGGCAAACTGTATATCTTCTTTGGAGAAATGTCTATTTAGGTGTTCTGCCCATTTTTGGATTGGGTTGTTTGGTTTTGTGATATTGAGCTACATGAGCTGCTTTTTGGAGATTAATCCTTTGCCATTTGCTTCATTTGAAAATAATTTCTCCCATTCTTATGGTTGTCTTTTCGTCTTGCTTATGTTTTCCTTTGCTGTGCAAAAGATTTTAAGTTTCATTAGGTCTCATTTTTTAATTTTTGTTTTTATTTCCATTTATCTAGGAGGTGGGTCAAAAAAGGATCTTGCTGTGATTTATGTCATAGACTGTTCTGCTTATATTTTCCTCTAAGAGTGTTATAGTGGCTGGTCTTACATTTAGGTCTCTAATCCATTTTGAGTTTATTTTTGTGTATGGTGTTAAGGAGTGTTCTAATTTCATTCTTTTACATGTAGCTGTCCAGTTTTCCCAGCACCACTTACTGAAGACACTGTCTTTTCTCCATTGTATACCCTTTCCTCCTTTGTCATAGATTAGTTAACCATAGGTACGTGGGTTTATCTCTGTGCTTTCTATCCTGTTCTATTGATCTCTATTTCTCTTTTTGTGTCAGTACCATATTATCTTGATTACTGTAGCTTTGTAATATAGTCTGAAGTCTGGAAGTCTGATTCCTCCAGCTCTTTTTTTTCCCCCTCAAGACTGCTTTGGCTATCCAGGGTCTTTTGTGTCTCCCTACAAATTTTAAGATTTTTTTTCTAGTTCTGTAGAAAATACCAAAGGTATTTTGATAGGTATTGCATTGAATCTGTAGATTGCTTTGGGTAGTATAGTCTTTTTCACAATATTGATTCTTCTAATCCAAGAACATGGTATATGTCTCCATCTGTTTATATCATCTTTGATTTCTTTCATCAGTGTCTTATAGTTTTCTGAGTACAGGTCTTTTACTTCCTTAGGTAGGTTTATTCCTAGGTATTTTATTCTTTTTGTTGCAGTGGTAATGGGATTGTTTCCTTAATTTCTCTTTCTGTTCTTTCATTGTTAGTGTATAGGAATGCAAGCAATTTCTGTGCATTAATTTTGTATCCTGCAACTTTACCAAATTCATTGATTAGCTCTAGTGGTTTTCTGGTGACATCTTTAGGATTCTCTGTCTATGATATGATGTCATCTGCAAACAGTGACAATTTTACTTCTTCTTTTCCTTTTTGTATTCCTTTTATTTCTTTTTCTTCTCTGATTGCCATGGCTAGGACTTCCAAAGCTATGTTGAATAGTAGTGGTGAGAGTGGACATCCTCGTCTTGTTCCTGATCTTAGAGGAAACGCTTTCAGTTTTTCACCATTGAGAATGCTGTTTGCTGTGGGTTTGTCATATATGGCCTTTATTATGTTGAGGTAGTTTCCCTCTATGCCCACTTTCTGGAGAGTTTTTATCATAAATGGGTGTTGAATTTTCTCAAAATCTTTTCCTGCATCTATTGAGATGATCATATGGTTTTATTCTACAATTTGTTAATATGGTGTATCACATTGGTTAGTGTATATTGAAGAACCCTTACATTCCTGAGATAAACCCCAATTGATCATGGTGTATGATCCTTTTAATGTGTTGTTCGATTCTGTTTGCTAGTATTTTGTTGAGGATTTTTACATCTATATTCATCAGTGATATTGGTCTATAATTTTCTTTCCTTGTAGTATCTTTGTCTGGTTTTCGTATCAGGGTGATGGTGGTCTCATAGAATGAGTTTGGGAGTGTTCCTTCCCCTGCAATTGTTTTAAAGAATTTGAGAAGGTTGGTTGTTAGCTCTTCTCTAAATATTTGATAGAATTCACCTGTGATGCCATCTGGTTCTGGACTTTTGTTTGTTGGAAGATTTTTAATCACAGTTTCAATTTCATTGCTTGTGATAGGTTTGTTCATATTTTCTATTTCTTCCTGATTCAGTCCTGGAAGGTTATCCCTTTCTAAGAATTTGTCGATTTCTTCCAGGTTGTCCATTTTATTGGCATAGAGTTGCTTGTAGTAGTCTCTTAGGGTGCTTTGTATTCCTGTGGTGTCTGTTGTAACTTCTCCGTTTTCACTTCTAATTTTGTTGATTTGAGTCCTCTCCCTCTTTTTCTTGAGTCTGGCTAAAGGCTTATCATTTTTGTTTATCTTCTCAAAGAACCAGCTTTTAGTTTTATTGATCTTTGCTTTTGTTTTCTTTGTTTCTATTTCATTTATTTCTGCTCTGATCTTTATGCTTCCTTTCCTTCTACTAACTTTGGGTTTTGTTCTTCTTTCTCTAGTTCCTCTAGGTGTAAGGTTAGATTGTTTATTTGAGATTTTTCTTGTTTCTTGAGGTAGGCTTGTATTGCTATAAACTTCCCTCTTAGAACTGCTTTTGCTGCATCCCATAGGTTTTGGATCATCGTGTTTTTGTTGTCATTTGTCTCTAGGTAGTTTTTGATTTCCTCTTTGATTTCTACAGTGATCTCTTGGTTATTTAGTAACGTATTGTTTAGCCTCCATGTGTTTGTGTTTTTTACGGTTTTTTCCCTGTAATTGATTTCTAATCTCATAGCATTGTGGTCAGAACAGCTGCTTGATATGATTTCAGTTTTCTTAAATTTACTGAGCCTTTATTTGTGACCCAAGATGTGATCTATCCTGGAGAATGTTCCGTGTGCAGTTGAGAAGAACGTGTAATCTGCTGTTTTTGGATGGAATGTCCTATAAATATCAATTAACTCTATCTGGTCTATTGTGTCATTTAAAGCTTGTGCTTCCTTATTAATTTTCTGTCTGGATGACCTCCACTGGTGTAAGTGAGCTGTTAAAGTCCCCCGCTATTATTGTGTTACTGTCAATTTCCTCTTTTATAGCTGTTAGCAGTTGCCTTATATATTGAGGTGCTCCTCTGTTGGGTACATATATATTTATAATTGTTATACCTTCTTCTTGTATTGATCCCTTGACCATTATGTAGTGTCTTTCCTTGTCTCTTGTAACATTCTTTATTTTATAGTCTATTTTATATGATATGAGTATTGCTACTCCAGCTTTCTTTTGATTTTAATTTGCATAGAATATATTTTTCCATCACCTCACTTTCAGTCTGTATGTGTCCCTAGGTCTGAAATGGGTCTCTTGTAGACAGCATATATATGGGTCTTGTTTTTGTAGCCATTCAGCGAGCCTGTGTCTTTTGGTTGGAACATTTAGTCCATTCACGTTTAAGGTAATTATCGATATGTATGTTCCTATTACTATTTTCTTAATTTTTATGTGTTTGTCTTGGTGGGTCCTTTTCTTCTCTTGTGTTTCCCACTTAGAGAAGTTCCTTTAGCATTTGGTGTAGAGCTGGTTTCATGGTGCTGAATTCTCTTAGCTTTTGCTTGTCTGTAGGACTTTTGATTTCTCTGTCAAATCTGAATGAGATCCTTGCTGGGTGGAGTACTCTTGGTTGTAGGTTCTTCCCTTTCATCACTTTAAATTTATCATGCCACTCCCTTCTGGCTTGTAAATTTTCTGCTGAGAAATCAGCTGTTATGGGAGTTCCCTTGTATGTTATTTGTCATTTTTCCCTTGTTGCTTTCAATAATTTTTCTTTGTCTTTAACTTTTGTTAATTTGATTACTATGTTTCTTTGCATTTTTCTCCTTTGGTTTATCCTGCCTGGGACTCTCTGTGCTTCCTGGACTTGGGTGGCTATTTCTTTTCCCATGCTAGGGAAGTTTTTGACTATAATCTCTTCAAATATATTCTTGGGTCTTTTCTCTCTCTCTTCTCCTTCTGGGACCCCTATAATGTGAATGTTGTTGCGTTTAATGTTGTCCCAGAGGACTCTTAGGGTGTCTTCATTTATTTTCATTCTTTTTCTTTTTTCTGTTCCATGGCAGTGATTTCCACCTTTCTGTCTTCCAGGTCACTTATCCGTTCTTCTGCCACAGTTATTCTGCTACTGATTCCTTCTAGTGTATTTTTCATTTCAGTTATTATATTATTCACTTCTGTTTGTTTGTTCTTTAATTCTTCTAGGTGTTTTTTCCTTAATTCTTCTAGGTCTTTGTTAAGCATTTCTTGCATCTTCTCGATCTTTGCCTCCATTCTTTATCCAAGGTCTTGGATCATCTTCACTATCATTATTCTGAATTCTTTTTCTGGAAGGTTCCCTATCTCCACCTCATTTCGTTTTTTTTCTGGGGTTTTATCTTGTTCCTTGATCTGGTATATAGTCCTCTGCCTTTTCATTTGTCTATCTTTCTGTGAATGTGGTTTTCCTTCCACAGGCTTCAGAATTGTAGTTCTTCTTGTTTCTGCTGTCTGCTCTCCGGTGGATGAGTCTATCTTAGAGGCTTGTGCAAGCTTCCTGATGGGAGGGACTGGTGGTTGGCAGAGCTGGGTGTTGCTTTGGTGGGCAGAGCTTTAATCCGCTTGTATGCGGATTAAATAAAACTTTAATAAAAAGTTTAATCCACTTGTCTGCTGATGCATGGGGCTGGGTTCCCTCCCTGTTGGTTGTTTGGCCTGAGGTAACCCAGCACTGGAGCCTACCTTGCTCTTGGTGGGGCTAATGGCAGACTCTGGGAGGGCTCACACCAAGGAGTATTTCCCAGAACTTCTGCTGCCAGTGTCGTTGTCCTCACGGTGAGCCACAGACACAGCCACGACCTGCCTCTGCAGGAGACCCTCTAAAACTAGCAGGTAGTTCTGGTCATTCTCCTACGGGGTCACTGCTCCTTCCTCTGGGTCCTGATGTGCACACTACTTTGTGTGTGACTTCCAAGAGTGGAGTATCTGAGTGGAGTTGAGACTCTGAGATTCTGCATGGAGTCGCACAGACTCTGGGTCCTGTGAAGCTTCAATGTTTTGTGGTTCTAGAAATCTTATAGGAGACGGTCCACAGCAGGTGAAGCTAATGCTGTCAGTAGAGGTGATGAAGCCAAAGATCTGCAGTTCTGACTAGAGGTGCCGATGTACATACAGGACAAAATCATCTCCTGTGAATGTAGTTCAGGCATGTTTAAGATGAATGCAGCCATGTTAATGCCTACCGTATTCTATCTTAAGCCTCTCTTCAGGGACCCCCTCCTCAGTTCCTGAGGCTCCTGTAAGTCATGTACAGGGGACTGGAGAGTGGGATCTGTCCAGTCTGAGCCCTGAGTTACGCTGTGTGTATCTTAGCATACTTTGTATTTCTGTGGTGTCTGTTGTAACATCATCTCTTTCATTTCAGATTTATTTGGGCCCTCTCTTTTTAAAAAACATACTACTGTTGTCTTTTATTCTTTACAGAAGTTTAATAAGTGTTTAATCTACTATCCTTACTCTATGTATACTTTTGGTAGTGAGATTTTTACTTTACTTTGTTTTCTTGTTACAATCAATAATTAGTGAGACTTCTTTTAAGCTATCTTCAACATTGCTTATAAAGCTGCTTTATTAGTGATGACAGAGCTGTAATGGAAGTCATGTTCTGGTTGTAAATTAGAATGCAATGTGCCATCAAAAAGCCCCTTAAGTTTATGTCTCATTACTTCTTGTTCTTTTTTTAATTTAATTTTTATTTTTAATCAGAGCAAATTTGATTAAAATGTTTTGTTTCTTCTAGGTGTGAAAGATGTGGTTCTTTTAAACATATACATATATCTATTCTCCTTTGGATCATTTTCCCATGTAGGTTATGACACACTGATGTGTAATCTTCTCTTGGTATTACATAGGTTTTTGGTGATTACATAGGTATTTGGTGATTACATATTTCACATGCGTCTCTATATCTATCTTAATCCTAATATCCTAATGTATCCAATCCTGACACCTTTCCATTTGGTGAATCATAAGTTTGTTTAATGAATCTGTGATTACATTTCTCTGTGGAAATATCTTCATTGGTATCAATTTTTAGCTAAGACCTATAAGTGATATTATAGGATATGTGTCTTTTGCTTTCTGACTTAGTACAATTTGCCTGATTACCTCAAGAATCATACATGGTGCTGCAAATGGCATTGTTTCATTTTTTCCCTGTCTAATATTCCATCTGTACGTGTACCAGTTCTTCTTTGGCCACACACCTCTTGATGGACTTTTTGGTTGCATCCATGTCTTGGCTATTGTAATACTGCTGCAATGCACATTTGCTTGCCTGTGTCTTTCCAGTTCTGTCTTCTTATGTTATAGGCCAAGGAGTGGGCTTGCTGTATCATATGGTAGCTCAGTGTGTACGTTTTAAAGGCACCACCATTCAGTTCTCATTAGTGGCTCTTACCAGGTTACGTCCCACTTAAAGTTGAGGGTATGCATTTCTCCAAAACACCTTCAGTATTTATTGTTTGTAGTTTTCCTGCTGATGGTTATTCTGACAGGTGCAAGCTGAGACCTCTTTGTGGCTGAATTTGCATGTGTCCCATAATGTGTTGAAATTGAGCTTTAAAGCAAGTCCTTTTTATTTATCAAACTGTGATTACAGCTTAGTTCTTCAAAGTGTTTTCTTAAGTATGTGTCACATTTTGAAAGTTTTTGGCCATTACCTCCCTCAAGACATTTTGAGGGCAGGTTTCATTTACAGCCCTGCAGTACTTGTTCATATGAAATGACCATTAGCTCAGGCTTTAAACCTGCTTTTGCAGGTAACGGCCAGAGGGCAGCAGCCTTTCTACGTTCCCCATGCTTCTACTAGGGAAACAGACCTTCCGGCCAGTGGTGTTCCTCGATTATAAATTAGAGTGCAATGTGCTCGGATAAACCCACAAATGCTGATGTCTCCTTACTTTTGTTTGGTTTTTAAATTTAATTTATGTTTATTATTGGAGTAATATTCAATTGTGTACATGGACAACTTCTTCATGGTGCATTCCTCGGTTGATGGATATTTTCATTTCTTCCAAATGTTGGCTATGGTAAATATTGCTGGAGTGTGGAATTGCCAGCCTGTGACTTTATGATTTTCATTTTCTCAGGTGATAGGCCCAGCAGTGGTTGTGATTGATTGACTGGTAGCTCAATGTTTCCCTTTTCAAAGCACCTACATTGTGTTTTCATTAGTGGCTCTTTACATGCCCCCCCTTACAACCGAGGGTACGCATTTCTCCACAATCCCTTCAGCATTTATTTTTTGCAGCATTTTTCCTAATGACCTTTCTGACTGCTGTGAGCTGATAGGTTTTTGTAATATGGGTATGCATGTCATTAAAATTTCTAAAATTCATCATTTTTCCACTCCTTTTTCTTTCTTGTATAAAAAAAAAAGTGTGAGTACAATATACCTCTTGAAAGTGTCTTCTTGGAACGTTGCCCTCTTTTGAATTTTTTGGTCAGTTTTCAACCCCAGGATTGTTTTGGAGGGTAGGTGTCATTTACAGGCCGGCAAGTTTTGTGAATATTTAGTGACCTTAAGCAATGGGTTTAAAGCACCTCTTGCGGGAATCGGCCACAAGGCGGCAGCATTTCTCCATTACCAAATCTGGTTACTAGGGCAACAGAACCTTACTGTAAGTGGTATTCTAGGTTGTAAATTACAATAGAATGTGACAGGAAAAAGCCTTTTAAATTTATGTCTCATTACTTCTTGTTCGTATTTTTAATTTAATTTTTAGTTTTTCATCACAGCAAATTTGATTACAATGTTTTGTTTGTTCTAGGTGTGCAAAATGTGGTTATTTTATACATATACATATATCTATACTTCTTCGGATCCTTTTCCCATGTAGGTAAGGACACAATGTTGAGTAGTCTTCTCTTGGTATTGCGTACGTCTTTGGTGATTATATATTTCACATGTGTTTTTATATGTCTGTTAACCCCAGTATAGTAATGTGTCCAATCCTCACACCTTTCCATTTGGTGAACCATAAGTTTTTGTACTGAATCTGTGATTGCCTTTCTCTGTGGAAATATCTTCGTTTGTATCAATTTTTAGGTAACACCTGTATGTGATATGATAGGATATGTGTCTTTCGCTTTGTCACTTACTCCAAGTTGCGTGATTACTTCTAGACTCATCTATGGTGCTTCAAATGGCATTGTTTCATTTTTTCGCTAGCTCATATTCCATCTGTACATGTAGCAGTTCTTCTTTGTCCAGCCATCTGTCGGTGGACTTTTTCGTTACTTCCATATCTTGGCTACTGTAATACTATGCAATGCAGATTTGCCTGCCTGTGTCTTTCCAATTCTGTCTTCTTAGGTTATAGGTCCAGGTATAGGTGTACTGGATCATATGGTAGCTCAGCGTTAACCTTTTAAAGGCACCTCCATTCTGTTCTCTTTAGTGGCTCTTTCCAGATTATGTCCCACTTAAAGTTGAGGGTATGCATTTCTCCACAGCACCTTTAGCATTTATTCTATGTGGTTTTTTGCTGATGGTTATTCTGACTGGTGTGAGCTGATACCTCTTCGTGGTTGAATTTGCATGTGTCTCATAATCCATTGAAATTGAACTTTAAGGCATGTCCTTTTCATTTTTCCAGCTGTGATTATGGCTTAGCTCTTCAAAGTGTTTTCTTAAAGTATGTGTCACATTTTGAAATATTTTAACCATTACCTTCTTCAAGACATTTTGAGAGCAGGTTTCATTTATAGCCCAGCAGTACTTGTTCATATGAAGTGACCATTAGCCCAGGCTTTAAAGCTGCTTTTGCAGGTAACGGCCAGAGGGTGGCAGCCTTTCTATGTTCCCCACGCTGGTACTTGGGAAACAGACCTACCCGCCAGTGGTGTTCTTCGGTTATAAATTAGAGTGGAATGTGCTCGGATAAACCCACAAATGCTGATGTCTCCTTACATTTGTTTGCTTTTTAAATTTAATTTATATTTTTTACTGGAGTAATATTCCATTGTATACAAGGACCACTTCTTCTTGGTGCATTCCTCTGTTGATGGACATTTTTGTTGCTTCCAAGTGTTGACTATGGTAAACATTGCTGGCGTACAGGTTTGCCAGCCTGTGACTTTTTGAATCTTGTTTTCTCAGGTGATAAGCCCAGCAGATGGTATGCTTGATTCACTGGTAGCTCAATGTTTACCTTTTCAAAGCACCTCCATTGTGTTTTCATTAGTGGCTCTTCCCACGTCCCCCTTACAGCTGAGGGTACACATTTCTCCACAATCCCTTCAGCATGTATTGTTTGCAGCATTTTTGCTGATGGACATTCTGCCTGGAGTGAGCTGATAGGTTTGTGTAAATTGGGTTTGCATGTCTTTAAAAATTCCTAAAATTTATCATTTTTCCAGGCGTTTTTCTATTCTGGTATTAGAAAAAAGTGTGTGAGTTCAATATACCTCTTGAAATTATCTTCTTGAAAGATTGCCCTCTTTTTAATATTCTGGTGGATTTTCGTCCCCAGGACATATTTTTGAAGGCAGGTGTCATTTACAGGCCTGCAATGTGTGTGAATATTTAGTAACCATTAGCACTGGGAGTAAGCTGCTGTTGTACTAAACGGCCACAAGGCAGGAGCACTTCTCCATTATCAAATCTGGTTACTAGGGCAGCAGAGCGGTTCTGGAAGTGGTTTTCCTAGCTTGTAAATTTGAATGGAATGTGCCAGGAAAACCCCCCATAAGTTTATGTTTGATTAATTCTTGTTTGTTGTTTTAATTTTTAAAATTGGGGTAATGTTTAGAATGTTGTCTGTCCAAGGTGTACACACTCTGGTTCACTTACACATTATATATATCTATATATTTCGAGATCCTCTTCCCATGTCAATTATTACAGAGTGTTCCGTAGACCTCCCTTGCTATATGGTGGGTCTTTTTGATATATGTATATAATATGTATTTGTATCCATATGGTAACGCTAATCTTCATTTATCCAATCCTCCCACCTTCCCTTTTAGATAAGCATAGTTTTTTTTTCTAAGTCTGTGAGTGCCTTTCTCTGTGGAAATATGTTCATTTGTGTCAGTTATTAGATAACGCCTATAAGTGATATCATAGAATATAGGTCTTTTGCTTTCCGACTGACCTCATGTTTTGTGATTATCTCCAGGCTCATCTGTGGCGCCTCAAAGAGCAGTGTTTCACTGTTTTCCATGGCTAATATTTCATTGTGTACATGGACCACTTCTTCTTTATCCATTCACCTGTGGATGGACATTTTGGTTGCTTCACTGTCTTGTCTATAGTGAATAAGGCTGCAGTGAAGCTTTTGCAGCCCGGGTCTTCTCGATTCTGGTCTTCTCAGGTGAGAGGCCCAGTGGTGCACCTGCTGGATTGAATGATACCTCAATTTTTACTTTCAATCGCAGCTTCTTTCTGTTCTCATTATTGGCTCTTAACCACTTTACATCTCACCAGCAGCTAGAGGGTACACAGTTCTGTAAAACCCCTTCAGCATTTATTGTTTGTAGACTTTTTGCTGATGGTCAGTCGACTGGTGTGAGTTGAAACCTTTTTGTAGGTTAGATTGCATCAGTCTAATACTTCCTGAGGTTGAGCTTTTATCCATTTTCCTTTTTTGGAAAGGACAGTGAGTAAAACTTACCTCTTCATACAGTCTTCTTGAAACATTTGCCTGTTTTGAATTTTTTAATCCATTCCCTACCTCAGCACAGTTTTGAGGGCAGGTGTCTCTACAGCCCTGAGTCCTTGTGAATGTTAAGTGACCATTAGCTGTGGGTTAAAAGCCGCTCTTGCGGGAAACGGCAAAAGGCGGCAGCATTTCTCCTTTACCAAATCTGGTCACCAGGGCAACAGAGCCTTAATGGAAGTCGTGTTCTAGGTTGTAAATTACAATGGAATGTGCCAGGAGAAAGCCATTAAATTTATGTCTCATTACTTCTTGTTCGTATTTTTAATTTAATTTTTAGTTTTTCATCACAGCAAATTTGATTACAATGTTTTGTTTGTTCTAGGTGTGCAAGTTGTGGTTCTTTCATACATATACATATATCTATTCTTCTTCGGATCCTTTTCCCATGTAGGTTAGGACACAATGTTGAGTAGTCTTCTCTTGGTATTGCGTACGTCTTTGGTGATTATGTATTTCACATGTGTTTTTGTATGTCTGTTAACCCCAGTATAGTAATGTGTCCAATCCTCACACCTTTCCATTTGGTGAACCATACGTTTTTGTACTGAATCTGTGATTGCCTTTCTGCGTGGATATATCTTTGTTGGTATCAATTCGTAGGTAACACCTGTAACTGATATGGTAGCATATGTGTCTTTTGCTTTGTCACTTACTCCAAGTTGCGTGATTACTTCTAGACTCATCTATGGTGCTGCAAATGGCATTGTTTCATTTTATCGCTAGCTCATAATCCATCTGTACATGTAGCAGTTCTTCTTTGTCCACCCATCTGTCGGTGGACTTTTTGGTGACTCCCGTATCTTGGCTATTGTAATACTGTGCAATGCAGATTTGCCTGCCTCTTTCTTTCCAATTCTGTCTTCCTAGGTTATAGGTCCGGGAATAAGCCTCTGGATCATAAGGTAGCTCAATGTTTACCTTTTAAAGGCACCTCCATTCTGTTCTCATGAGTGTCTCTTTCCAGGTTACATCCCACTTAAAGTTGAGGGTTTGCATTTCTCCACAGCACCTTCAGCATTTATTCTTTGTAGTTTTTTACTGACGGTTATTCTGACTGGTGTGAGCTGATACGTCTTTGTGGTTGAATTTGCATGTGTCTCATAATCCGTTAAAACTGAGCTTTAAGGCAGGTCCTTTTCATTTTTCAGGCTGTGAGTACAGCTTAGTTCTTCAAAGTGTTTTCTTAAAGTATGTGTCCTATTTTAAAATTATTTGGCCATTACCTCCCTCAAGACATTTTGTGGTGACCATTAACACAGGCTTAAACCTGCCTTAGCAGGTAATGGCCAGAGGGCGGCAGTCTTTCAACGTTCCCCACTCTGGTACTAGGGAAACAGACCTTCCGGCCCTTGTTGTTCCTCGGTTATAAATTAGAGTGGAATGTGCCTGAATAAACCCACAAATGCTGATGTCTCCTTACTTATGTTTGTCTTTTAAATTTAACTTATATTTGTTATTGGAGTAATATTACATTGTGTAAATGGAACAGTTCTTCTTGGTGCATTCCTCTGTTGATGGAGATTTTCATTGCTTCCAAATGTTGGCTATGCTAAATATGGCTGGAGGGCAGGATTTCCAGACTGTGACGTTTTGATTCTCATTTTCTCAGGAGATAGGCCCAGCAGTGGGTATGACTGATTGACGGGTAGCTCAATGTTGACCTTTTCAAGGCACTTCCATTGTGTTTTCATTAGTGGCTCTTACCACGTCCCCCTTAGAGCCGAGTGTACGCATGCCTCCACAGTCCCCTCAGCATTTATTTTTTGAACCATTTTTGCTGATGGCCATTCTGACTGCTGTGAGCTGATAGGTTTTTGTAATTTGGGTTTGCATGTCTTTCAAAATTCCTAAAATACATCATTTTTCCACACCTTTTTCTTTTCTCTTAAAAGAAAAAAACTGTGAGTACAATATACCTCTTGAAATTGTCTTCTTGGAAGGTTGCCCTCTTTTGAAATTGTTGATCCATTTTTGATCCCAGGATTTATTTGGAGGGCAGGTGTCATTTACAGAACTGCAAGTTGCTGAATGTTTAGTGACCTTTAGCAGTGGGTTTAAAGCTGCTGTTGTGGGAAATGACCACAAGAAGGCAGCATTACTCCATTCCCAAATCTGGGTACTAGGGCAGCAGAGCCTTTCTGGAAGTCGTGTTCCTAGGTTGTAAATTAATATGGCATGTGCCAGGAGAAACCCCCATAAGTTTATGTCTCATTACTTCTTGTTTTTGTTAATTGTTTTAATCGGGGTAAAGATTAGAATATTGTTTGTCTTAGGGGTACACAATCTGCTTCATTTGTATATTATATATGTCTTTTCTACAGATCCTCTTCCCATGTAAAATATTACAGTGTTCTGTAGACCTCCCTTGCTATATGGTCGGTCTCTTTGAAATATGTATATAATATGTATTTGGATATGTAGAGTAACACTTATCTCATTTATCCATTCCCCCCACCTTTCCTTTTAGATGAGCATAGTTGGTTTTCTAAGTCTGTGAGTGTCTTTCTCTGTGGAAATATGTTCATTTGTGTCAGTTATTAGGTAACGCCTATAAGGAATATCATAGGATAGAGGTCTTTTGCTTTCCGACTTACCTCATGTTTTGTGATTATCTCCAGGCTCATCTCTGGTGCCTCAAAGAGCAGTGTTTCATTGTTTTCCTTGGCTAATATTTCATTGTGTACATGGACCCCTTCTTCTTTATCCATTCACCCGTTGATGGACATTTTGGTTGCTTCCCATCTTGGCTCTTTTGAATAAGGCTGCAGTGCAGCTTTTGCAGCGTGTGTCTTTTCGATTCTGGTCTTCTCAGGTGAGAGGCCCAGTGGTGTGCCTGCTGGATTGAATGGTACCTCAATTTTTACTTTTAAACGCAGTTCCTTTCTGTTCTCATTATTGGCTGTTAACCACTTTACATCTCACCAGCACCTAGAGGTTACACAGTTCTCTACAACCCCATCAGCATTTATTGTTTGTAGACTTTTTGCTGACGGTCAGTCGACAGGTGTGAGTTGAAACCTTTTGGTTGAATAGATTGCCTGAGTCTAATAATTCCTTAGGTTGAGCTTTTATCCATTTTCCTGTTTTTTTTTTAAAGAGAGTGAGGAATACTTACCTCTTCATACTACCTTCTTGAAACATTTGCCTGTTTTGAATTTTTTTGTCCATTCCTTACCCGAGCACAAGTTTTGACGGCAGGTGTCCTTTACAGCCCTGAGTCCTTGTGAATTTTAAGTGACCATTAGCTGTGGGTTTAAAGCTGTTCTTGCGGGAAACGGCCACAAGGCGGCAGCATTTCTCCTTTACCAAATCTGATTACTAGGGCAACAGAGCCTTATTGGAAGTGGTGTGCTAGGTTGTAAATTAGAATGGAATGTGCCAGGAAAAAGCCCTTGAAGTTTATGTGTCATTACTTCTTGTGCGTATTTTTAACATAATTTTTATTTTTTATCACAGCAAATTTGATTACAATGGTTTGTTTCTTCTAGGTGTGCAAGATGTGGTTCTTTCACACATATACATATATCTATTCTTCTTCGGAATCTTTTCCCATGTAGGTTATGACACAATGTTCAGTAGTCTTCTCTTGGTACTCTGTAGGTCTTTGGTGATTATATATTTCACGTGTGTTTGTATATCTCTGTTAACCTCAATATGGTGATGTATCCAATCCTCACACCTTTCCATTTGGTGAACCATACGTTTTTGTACTGAATCTGTGATTGCCTTTCTCTGTGAAAATATCTTCGTTTGTATCAATTTTTAGGTAACACCTGTATGTGATATGATAGGATATGTGTCTTTCGCTTTGTCACTTACTCCAAGTTGCGTGATTACTTCTAGACTCATCTATGGTGCTTCAAATGGCATTGTTTCATTTTTTCGCTAGCTCATATTCCATCTGTACATGTAGCAGTTCTTCTTTGTCCACCCATCTGTCGGTGGACTTTTTGGTTACTTCCATATCTTGGCTACTGTAATACTATGCAATGCAGATTTGCCTGCCTGTGTCTTTCCAATTCTGTCTTCTTAGGTTATAGGTCCAGGTATAGGTGTACTGGATCATATGGTAGCTCAGCGTTAACCTTTTAAAGGCACCTCCATTCTGTTCTCTTTAGTGGCTCTTTCCAGATTACGTCCCACTTAAAGTTGAGGGTATGCATTTCTCCACAGCACCTTTAGCATTTATTCTATGTGGTTTTTTGCTGATGGTTATTCTGACTGGTGTGAGCTGATACGTCTTTGTGGTTGAATTTGCATGTGTCTCACAATCCGTTAAAACTGAGCTTTAAGGCAGGTCCTTTTCATTTTTCAGGCTGTGAGTACAGCTTAGTTCTTCAAAGTGTTTTCTTAAAGTATGTGTCCTATTTTAAAATTATTTGGCCATTACCTCCCTCAAGACATTTTGTGGTGACCATTAACACAGGCTTAAACCTGCCTTAGCAGGTAATGGCCAGAGGGCGGCAGTCTTTCAACGTTCCCCACTCTGGTACTAGGGAAACAGACCTTCCGGCCCTTGTTGTTCCTCGGTTATAAATTAGAGTGGAATGTGCCTGAATAAACCCACAAATGCTGATGTCTCCTTACTTATGTTTGTCTTTTAAATTTAACTTATATTTGTTATTGGAGTAATATTACATTGTGTAAATGGAACAGTTCTTCTTGGTGCATTCCTCTGTTGATGGAGATTTTCATTGCTTCCAAATGTTGGCTATGCTAAATATGGCTGGAGGGCAGGATTTCCAGACTGTGACGTTTTGATTCTCATTTTCTCAGGAGATAGGCCCAGCAGTGGGTATGACTGATTGACGGGTAGCTCAATGTTGACCTTTTCAAGGCACTTCCATTGTGTTTTCATTAGTGGCTCTTACCACGTCCCCCTTAGAGCCGAGTGTACGCATGCCTCCACAGTCCCCTCAGCATTTATTTTTTGAACCATTTTTGCTGATGGCCATTCTGACTGCTGTGAGCTGATAGGTTTTTGTAATTTGGGTTTGCATGTCTTTCAAAATTCCTAAAATACATCATTTTTCCACACCTTTTTCTTTTCTCTTAAAAGAAAAAAACTGTGAGTACAATATACCTCTTGAAATTGTCTTCTTGGAAGGTTGCCCTCTTTTGAAATTGTTGATCCATTTTTGATCCCAGGATTTATTTGGAGGGCAGGTGTCATTTACAGAACTGCAAGTTGCTGAATGTTTAGTGACCTTTAGCAGTGGGTTTAAAGCTGCTGTTGTGGGAAATGACCACAAGAAGGCAGCATTACTCCATTCCCAAATCTGGGTACTAGGGCAGCAGAGCCTTTCTGGAAGTCGTGTTCCTAGGTTGTAAATTAATACGGCATGTGCCAGGAGAAACCCCCATAAGTTTATGTCTCATTACTTCTTGTTTTTGTTAATTGTTTTAATCGGGGTAAAGATTAGAATATTGTTTGTCCTAGGGGTACACAATCTGCTTCATTTGTACATTATATATGTCTTTTCTACAGATCCTCTTCCCATGTAAAATATTACAGTGTTCTGTAGACCTCCCTTGCTATATGGTCGGTCTCTTTGAAATATGTATATAATATGTATTTGGATATGTAGAGTAACACTTATCTCATTTATCCATTCCCCCCACCTTTCCTTTTAGATGAGCATAGTTGGTTTTCTAAGTCTGTGAGTGTCTTTCTCTGTGGAAATATGTTCATTTGTGTCAGTTATTAGGTAACGCCTATAAGGAATATCATAGGATAGAGGTCTTTTGCTTTCCGACTTACCTCATGTTTTGTGATTATCTCCAGGCTCATCTCTGGTGCCTCAAAGAGCAGTGTTTCATTGTTTTCCTTGGCTAATATTTCATTGTGTACATGGACCCCTTCTTCTTTATCCATTCACCCGTTGATGGACATTTTGGTTGCTTCCCATCTTGGCTCTTTTGAATAAGGCTGCAGTGCAGCTTTTGCAGCGTGTGTCTTTTCGATTCTGGTCTTCTCAGGTGAGAGGCCCAGTGGTGTGCCTGCTGGATTGAATGGTACCTCAATTTTTACTTTTAAACGCAGTTCCTTTCTGTTCTCATTATTGGCTGTTAACCACTTTACATCTCACCAGCACCTAGAGGTTACACAGTTCTCTACAACCCCATCAGCATTTATTGTTTGTAGACTTTTTGCTGACGGTCAGTCGACAGGTGTGAGTTGAAACCTTTTGGTTGAATAGATTGCCTGAGTCTAATAATTCCTTAGGTTGAGCTTTTATCCATTTTCCTGTTTTTTTTTTTTAAAGAGAGTGAGGAATACTTACCTCTTCATACTACCTTCTTGAAACATTTGCCTCTTTTGAATTTTTTTGTCCATTCCTTACCCGAGCACAAGTTTTGACGGCAGGTGTCCTTTACAGCCCTGAGTCCTTGTGAATTTTAAGTGACCATTAGCTGTGGGTTTAAAGCTGTTCTTGCGGGAAACGGCCACAAGGCGGCAGCATTTCTCCTTTACCAAATCTGATTACTAGGGCAACAGAGCCTTATTGGAAGTGGTGTGCTAGGTTGTAAATTAGAATGGAATGTGCCAGGAAAAAGCCCTTGAAGTTTATGTGTCATTACTTCTTGTGCGTATTTTTAACATAATTTTTATTTTTTATCACAGCAAATTTGATTACAATGGTTTGTTTCTTCTAGGTGTGCAAGATGTGGTTCTTTCACACATATACATATATCTATTCTTCTTCGGAATCTTTTCCCATGTAGGTGATGACACAATGTTCAGTAGTCTTCTCTTGGTACTCTGTAGGTCTTTGGTGATTATATATTTCACGTGTGTTTGTATATCTCTGTTAACCTCAATATGGTGATGTATCCAATCCTCACACCTTTCCATTTGGTGAACCATACGTTTTTGTACTGAATCTGTGATTGCCTTTCTCTGTGGAAATATCTTCGTTTGTATCAATTTTTAGGTAACACCTATATGTGATATGATAGGATATGTGTCTTTCGCTTTGTCACTTACTCCAAGTTGCGTGATTACTTCTAGACTCATCTATGGTGCTTCAAATGGCATTGTTTCATTTTTTCGCTAGCTCATATTCCATCTGTACATGTAGCAGTTCTTCTTTGTCCACCCATCTGTCGGTGGACTTTTTGGTTACTTCCATATCTTGGCTACTGTAATACTATGCAATGCAGATTTGCCTGCCTGTGTCTTTCCAATTCTGTCTTCTTAGGTTATAGGTCCAGGTATAGGTGTACTGGATCATATGGTAGCTCAGCGTTAACCTTTTAAAGGCACCTCCATTCTGTTCTCTTTAGTGGCTCTTTCCAGATTACGTCCCACTTAAAGTTGAGGGTATGCATTTCTCCACAGCACCTTTAGCATTTATTCTATGTGGTTTTTTGCTGATGGTTATTCTGACTGGTGTGAGCTGATACCTCTTCGTGGTTGAATTTGCATGTGTCTCATAATCCGTTGAAATTGAACTTTAAGGCATGTCCTTTTCATTTTTCCAGCTGTGATTATGGCTTAGCTCTTCAAAGTGTTTTCTTAAAGTATGTGTCACATTTTGAAATATTTTAACCATTACCTTCTTCAAGACATTTTGAGAGCAGGTTTCATTTATAGCCCAGCAGTACTTGTTCATATGAAGTGACCATTAGCCCAGGCTTTAAAGCTGCTTTTGCAGGTAACGGCCAGAGGGTGGCAGCCTTTCTATGTTCCCCACGCTGGTACTTGGGAAACAGACCTACCCGCCAGTGGTGTTCTTCGGTTATAAATTAGAGTGGAATGTGCTCGGATAAACCCACAAATGCTGATGTCTCCTTACATTTGTTTGTTTCTTAAAGTTAATTTATATTTTTTTACTGGAGTAATATTCCATTGTATACAAGGACCACTTCTTCTTGGTGCATTCCTCTGTTGATGGACATTTTTGTTGCTTCCAAGTGTTGACTATGGTAAATATTGCTGGCGTACAGGTTTGCCAGCCTGTGACTTTTTGAATCTCATTTTCTCAGGTGATAAGCCCAGCAGATGGTATGCTTGATTCACTGGTAGCTCAATGTTTACCTTTTCAAAGCACCTCCATTGTGTTTTCATTAGTGGCTCTTCCCACGTCCCCCTTACAGCTGAGGGTACACATTTCTCCACAATCCCTTCAGCATGTATTGTTTGCAGCATTTTTGCTGATGGACATTCTGCCTGGAGTGAGCTGATAGGTTTTTGTAAATTGGGTTTGCATGTCTTTAAAAATTCCTAAAATTTATCATTTTTCCAGGCGTTTTTCTATTCTGGTATTAGAAAAAAGTGTGAGTTCAATATACCTCTTGAAATTATCTTGTTGAAAGATTGCCCTCTTTTTAATATTCTGGTGGATTTTCGTCCCCAGGACATTTTTTTGAAGGCAGGTGTCATTTACAGGCCTGCAATGTGTGTGAATATTTAGTAACCATTAGCACTGGGAGTAAGCTGCTGTTGTACTAAACGGCCACAAGGCAGGAGCACTTCTCCATTATCAAATCTGGTTACTAGGGCAGCAGAGCCGTTCTGGAAGTGGTTTTCCTAGCTTGTAAATTTGAATGGAATGTGCCAGGAAAACCCCCCATAAGTTTATGTTTGATTAATTCTTGTTTGTTGTTTTAATTTTTTAAATTGGGGTAATGTTTAGAATGTTGTCTGTCCAAGGTGTACACACTCTGGTTCACTTACACATTATATATATCTATATATTTCGAGATCCTCTTCCCATGTCAATTATTACAGAGTGTTCCGTAGACCTCCCTTGCTATATGGTGGGTCTTTTTGATATATGTATATAATATGTATTTGTATCGGTATGGTAACGCTAATCTTCATTTATCCAATCCTCCCACCTTCCCTTTTAGATAAGCATAGTTTTTTTTTCTAAGTCTGTGAGTGCCTTTCTCTGTGGAAATATGTTCATTTGTGTCAGTTATTAGATAACGCCTATAAGTGATATCATAGAATATAGGTCTTTTGCTTTCCGACTGACCTCATGTTTTGTGATTATCTCCAGGCTCACCTGTGGCGCCTCAAAGAGCAGTGTTTCACTGTTTTCCATGGCTAATATTCCATTGTGTACATGGACCACTTCTTCTTTATCCATTCACCTGTGGATGGACATTTTGGTTGCTTCACTGTCTTGTCTATAGTGAATAAGGCTGCAGTGAAGCTTTTGCAGCCCGGGTCTTCTCGATTCTGGTCTTCTCAGGTGAGAGGCCCAGTGGTGCACCTGCTGGATTGAATGATACCTCAATTTTTACTTTCAATCGCAGCTCCTTTCGGTTCTCATTATTGGCTCTTAACCACTTTACATCTCACCAGCAGCTAGAGGGTACACAGTTCTGTAAAACCCCTTCAGCATTTATTGTTTGTAGACTTTTTGCTGATGGTCAGTCGACTGGTGTGAGTTGAAACCTTTTTGTAGGTTAGATTGCATCAGTCTAATACTTCCTGAGGTTGAGCTTTTATCCATTTTCCTTTTTTGGAAAAGACAGTGAGTAAAACTTACCTCTTCATACAGTCTTCTTGAAACATTTGCCTGTTTTGAATTTTTTAATCCATTCCCTACCTCAGCACAGTTTTGAGGGCAGGTGTCTCTACAGCCCTGAGTCCTTGTGAATGTTAAGTGACCATTAGCTGTGGGTTAAAAGCCGCTCTTGCGGGAAACGGCAAAAGGCGGCAGCATTTCTCCTTTACCAAATCTGGTCACCAGGGCAACAGAGCCTTAATGGAAGTCGTGTTCTAGGTTGTAAATTACAATGGAATGTGCCAGGAGAAAGCCATTAAATTTATGTCTCATTACTTCTTGTTCGTATTTTTAATTTAATTTTTAGTTTTTCATCACAGCAAATTTGATTACAATGTTTTGTTTGTTCTAGGTGTGCAAGCTGTGGTTCTTTCATACATATACATATATCTATTCTTCTTCGGATCCTTTTCCCATGTAGGTTAGGACACAATGTTGAGTAGTCTTCTCTTGGTATTGCGTACGTCTTTGGTGATTATATATTTCACATGTGTTTTTGTATGTCTGTTAACCCCAGTATAGTAATGTGTCCAATCCGCACACCTTTCCATTTGGTGAACCATACGTTTTTGTACTGAATCTGTGATTGCCTTTCTGCGTGGATATATCTTTGTTGGTATCAATTCGTAGGTAACACCTGTAACTGATATGGTAGCATATATGTCTTTCGCTTTGTCACTTACTCCAAGTTGCGTGATTACTTCTAGACTCATCTATGGTGCTGCAAATGGCATTGTTTCATTTTATCGCTAGCTCATAATCCATCTGTACATGTAGCAGTTCTTCTTTGTCCACCCATCTGTCGGTGGACTTTTTGGTGACTCCCGTATCTTGGCTATTGTAATACTGTGCAATGCAGATTTGCCTGCCTCTTTCTTTCCAATTCTGTCTTCCTAGGTTATAGGTCCGGGAATAAGCCTCTGGATCATAAGGTAGCTCAATGTTTACCTTTTAAAGGCACCTCCATTCTGTTCTCATGAGTGTCTCTTTCCAGGTTACATCCCACTTAAAGTTGAGGGTTTGCATTTCTCCACAGCACCTTCAGCATTTATTCTTTGTAGTTTTTTACTGACGGTTATTCTGACTGGTGTGAGCTGATACGTCTTTGTGGTTGAATTTGCATGTGTCTCACAATCCGTTAAAACTGAGCTTTAAGGCAGGTCCTTTTCATTTTTCAGGCTGTGAGTACAGCTTAGTTCTTCAAAGTGTTTTCTTAAAGTATGTGTCCTATTTTAAAATTATTTGGCCATTACCTCCCTCAAGACATTTTGTGGTGACCATTAACACAGGCTTAAACCTGCCTTTGCAGGTAACGGCCAGAGGGCGGCAGTCTTTCAACGTTCCCCACTCTGGTACTAGGGAAACAGACCTTCCGGCCCTTGTTGTTCCTCGGTTATAAATTAGAGTGGAATGTGCCTGAATAAACCCACAAATGCTGATGTCTCCTTACTTATGTTTGTCTTTTAAATTTAACTTATATTTGTTATTGGAGTAATATTACATTGTGTAAATGGAACAGTTCTTCTTGGTGCATTCCTCTGTTGATGGAGATTTTCATTGCTTCCAAATGTTGGCTATGCTAAATATGGCTGGAGGGCAGGATTTCCAGACTGTGACGTTTTGATTCTCATTTTCTCAGGAGATAGGCCCAGCAGTGGGTATGACTGATTGACGGGTAGCTCAATGTTGACCTTTTCAAGGCACTTCCATTGTGTTTTCATTAGTGGCTCTTACCACGTCCCCCTTAGAGCCGAGTGTACGCATGCCTCCACAGTCCCCTCAGCATTTATTTTTTGAACCATTTTTGCTGATGGCCATTCTGACTGCTGTGAGCTGATAGGTTTTTGTAATTTGGGTTTGCATGTCTTTCAAAATTCCTAAAATACATCATTTTTCCACACCTTTTTCTTTTCTCTTAAAAGAAAAAAACTGTGAGTACAATATACCTCTTGAAATTGTCTTCTTGGAAGGTTGCCCTCTTTTGAAATTGTTGATCCATTTTTGATCCCAGGATTTATTTGGAGGGCAGGTGTCATTTACAGAACTGCAAGTTGCTGAATGTTTAGTGACCTTTAGCAGTGGGTTTAAAGCTGCTGTTGTGGGAAATGACCACAAGAAGGCAGCATTACTCCATTCCCAAATCTGGGTACTAGGGCAGCAGAGCCTTTCTGGAAGTCGTGTTCCTAGGTTGTAAATTAATATGGCATGTGCCAGGAGAAACCCCCATAAGTTTATGTCTCATTACTTCTTGTTTTTGTTAATTGTTTTAATCGGGGTAAAGATTAGAATATTGTTTGTCCTAGGGGTACACAATCTGCTTCATTTGTACATTATATATGTCTTTTCTACAGATCCTCTTCCCATGTAAAATATTACAGTGTTCTGTAGACCTCCCTTGCTATATGGTCGGTCTCTTTGAAATATGTATATAATATGTATTTGGATATGTAGAGTAACACTTATCTCATTTATCCATTCCCCCCACCTTTCCTTTTAGATGAGCATAGTTGGTTTTCTAAGTCTGTGAGTGTCTTTCTCTGTGGAAATATGTTCATTTGTGTCAGTTATTAGGTAACGCCTATAAGGAATATCATAGGATAGAGGTCTTTTGCTTTCCGACTTACCTCATGTTTTGTGATTATCTCCAGGCTCATCTCTGGTGCCTCAAAGAGCAGTGTTTCATTGTTTTCCTTGGCTAATATTTCATTGTGTACATGGACCCCTTCTTCTTTATCCATTCACCCGTTGATGGACATTTTGGTTGCTTCCCATCTTGGCTCTTTTGAATAAGGCTGCAGTGCAGCTTTTGCAGCGTGTGTCTTTTCGATTCTGGTCTTCTCAGGTGAGAGGCCCAGTGGTGTGCCTGCTGGATTGAATGGTACCTCAATTTTTACTTTTAAACGCAGTTCCTTTCTGTTCTCATTATTGGCTGTTAACCACTTTACATCTCACCAGCACCTAGAGGTTACACAGTTCTCTACAACCCCATCAGCATTTATTGTTTGTAGACTTTTTGCTGACGGTCAGTCGACAGGTGTGAGTTGAAACCTTTTGGTTGAATAGATTGCCTGAGTCTAATAATTCCTTAGGTTGAGCTTTTATCCATTTTCCTGTTTTTTTTTTAAAGAGAGTGAGGAATACTTACCTCTTCATACTACCTTCTTGAAACATTTGCCTCTTTTGAATTTTTTTGTCCATTCCTTACCCGAGCACAAGTTTTGACGGCAGGTGTCCTTTACAGCCCTGAGTCCTTGTGAATTTTAAGTGACCATTAGCTGTGGGTTTAAAGCTGTTCTTGCGGGAAACGGCCACAAGGCGGCAGCATTTCTCCTTTACCAAATCTGATTACTAGGGCAACAGAGCCTTATTGGAAGTGGTGTGCTAGGTTGTAAATTAGAATGGAATGTGCCAGGAAAAAGCCCTTGAAGTTTATGTGTCATTACTTCTTGTGCGTATTTTTAACATAATTTTTATTTTTTATCACAGCAAATTTGATTACAATGGTTTGTTTCTTCTAGGTGTGCAAGATGTGGTTCTTTCACACATATACATATATCTATTCTTCTTCGGAATCTTTTCCCATGTAGGTGATGACACAATGTTCAGTAGTCTTCTCTTGGTACTCTGTAGGTCTTTGGTGATTATATATTTCACGTGTGTTTGTATATCTCTGTTAACCTCAATATGGTGATGTATCCAATCCTCACACCTTTCCATTTGGTGAACCATACGTTTTTGTACTGAATCTGTGATTGCCTTTCTCTGTGGAAATATCTTCGTTTGTATCAATTTTTAGGTAACACCTGTATGTGATATGATAGGATATGTGTCTTTCGCTTTGTCACTTACTCCAAGTTGCGTGATTACTTCTAGACTCATCTATGGTGCTTCAAATGGCATTGTTTCATTTTTTCGCTAGCTCATATTCCATCTGTACATGTAGCAGTTCTTCTTTGTCCACCCATCTGTCGGTGGACTTTTTGGTTACTTCCATATCTTGGCTACTGTAATACTATGCAATGCAGATTTGCCTGCCTGTGTCTTTCCAATTCTGTCTTCTTAGGTTATAGGTCCAGGTATAGGTGTACTGGATCATATGGTAGCTCAGCGTTAACCTTTTAAAGGCACCTCCATTCTGTTCTCTTTAGTGGCTCTTTCCAGATTACGTCCCACTTAAAGTTGAGGGTATGCATTTCTCCACAGCACCTTTAGCATTTATTCTATGTGGTTTTTTGCTGATGGTTATTCTGACTGGTGTGAGCTGATACCTCTTCGTGGTTGAATTTGCATGTG
The DNA here is from genome assembly GCF_965194805.1 of Balaenoptera borealis. Lineage (NCBI taxonomy): Eukaryota > Metazoa > Chordata > Mammalia > Artiodactyla > Balaenopteridae > Balaenoptera > Balaenoptera borealis. The sequence continues at coordinate 15,191 of NW_028123392.1, read as the reverse complement.
TCTCATAATCCGTTGAAATTGAACTTTAAGGCATGTCCTTTTCATTTTTCCAGCTGTGATTATGGCTTAGCTCTTCAAAGTGTTTTCTTAAAGTATGTGTCACATTTTGAAATATTTTAACCATTACCTTCTTCAAGACATTTTGAGAGCAGGTTTCATTTATAGCCCAGCAGTACTTGTTCATATGAAGTGACCATTAGCCCAGGCTTTAAAGCTGCTTTTGCAGGTAACGGCCAGAGGGTGGCAGCCTTTCTATGTTCCCCACGCTGGTACTTGGGAAACAGACCTACCCGCCAGTGGTGTTCTTCGGTTGTAAATTAGAGTGGAATGTGCTCGGATAAACCCACAAATGCTGATGTCTCCTTACATTTGTTTGTTTTTTAAAGTTAATTTATATTTTTTACTGGAGTAATATTCCATTGTATACAAGGACCACTTCTTCTTGGTGCATTCCTCTGTTGATGGACATTTTTGTTGCTTCCAAGTGTTGACTATGGTAAACATTGCTGGCGTACAGGTTTGCCAGCCTGTGACTTTTTGAATCTCATTTTCTCAGGTGATAAGCCCAGCAGATGGTATGCTTGATTCACTGGTAGCTCAATGTTTACCTTTTCAAAGCACCTCCATTGTGTTTTCATTAGTGGCTCTTCCCACGTCCCCCTTACAGCTGAGGGTACACATTTCTCCACAATCCCTTCAGCATGTATTGTTTGCAGCATTTTTGCTGATGGACATTCTGCCTGGAGTGAGCTGATAGGTTTTTGTAAATTGGGTTTGCATGTCTTTAAAAATTCCTAAAATTTATCATTTTTCCAGGCGTTTTTCTATTCTGGTATTAGAAAAACGTGTGAGTTCAATATACCTCTTGAAATTATCTTGTTGAAAGATTGCCCTCTTTTTAATATTCTGGTGGATTTTCGTCCCCAGGATATTTTTTTGAAGGCAGGTGTCATTTACAGGCCTGCAATGTGTGTGAATATTTAGTAACCATTAGCACTGGGTGTAAGCTGCTGTTGTACTAAACGGCCACAAGGCAGGAGCACTTCTCCATTATCAAATCTGGTTACTAGGGCAGCAGAGCCGTTCTGGAAGTGGTTTTCCTAGCTTGTAAATTTGAATGGAATGTGCCAGGAAAACCCCCCATAAGTTTATGTTTGATTAATTCTTGTTTGTTGTTTTAATTTTTAAAATTGGGGTAATGTTTAGAATGTTGTCTGTCCAAGGTGTACACACTCTGGTTCATTTACACATTATATATATCTATATATTTCGAGATCCTCTTCCCATGTCAATTATTACAGAGTGTTCCGTAGACCTCCCTTGCTATATGGTGGGTCTTTTTGATATATGTATATAATATGTATTTGTATCCATATGGTAACGCTAATCTTCATTTATCCAATCCCCCCACCTTCCCTTTTAGATAAGCATAGTTTTTTTTCTAAGTGTGTGAGTGCCTTTCTCTGTGGAAATATGTTCATTTGTGTCAGTTATTAGATAACGCCTATAAGTGATATCATAGAATATAGGTCTTTTGCTTTCCGACTGACCTCATGTTTTGTGATTATCTCCAGGCTCATCTGTGGCGCCTCAAAGAGCAGTGTTTCACTGTTTTCCATGGCTAATATTCCATTGTGTACATGGACCACTTCTTCTTTATCCATTCACCTGTGGATGGACATTTTGGTTGCTTCACTGTCTTGTCTATAGTGAATAAGGCTGCAGTGAAGCTTTTGCAGCCCGGGTCTTCTCGATTCTGGTCTTCTCAGGTGAGAGGCCCAGTGGTGCACCTGCTGGATTGAATGATACCTCAATTTTTACTTTCAAACGCAGCTCCTTTCTGTTCTCATTATTGGCTCTTAACCACTTCACATCTCACCAGCAGCTAGAGGGTACACAGTTCTGTAAAACCCCTTCAGCATTTATTGTCTGTAGACTTTTTGCTGATGGTCAGTCGACTGGTGTGAGTTGAAACCGTTTTGTAGATTAGATTGCATGAGTCTAATACTTCCTGAGGTTGAGCTTTTATCCATTTTCCTTTTTTGAAAAAGACAGTGAGTAAAACTTACCTCTTCATACAGTCTTCTTGAAACATTTGCCTGTTTTGAATTTTTTAATCCATTCCCTACCTCAGCACAGTTTTGAGGGCAGGTGTCTTTACAGCCCTGAGTCCTTGTGAATGTTAAGTGACCATTAGCTGTGGGTTAAAAGCCGCTCTTGCGGGAAACGGCAAAAGGCGGCAGCATTTCTCCTTTACCAAATCTGGTCACCAGGGCAACAGAGCCTTAATGGAAGTCGTGTTCTAGGTTGTAAATTACAATGGAATTTGCCAGGAGAAAGCCTTTAAATTTATGTCTCATTACTTCTTGTTCGTATTTTTAATTTTTAGTTTTTCATCACAGCAAATTTGATTACAATGTTTTGTTTGTTCTAGGTGTGCAAGTTGTGGTTCTTTCATACATATACATATATCTATTCTGCTTCGGATCCTTTTCCCATGTAGGTTAGGACACAATGTTGAGTAGTCTTCTCTTGGTATTGCGTACGTCTTTGGTGATTATGTATTTCACATGTGTTTTTATATGTCTGTTAACCCCAGTATAGTAATGTGTCCAATCCTCACACCTTTCCATTTGGTGAACCATACGTTTTTGTACTGAATCTGTGATTGCCTTTCTGCGTGGATATATCTTTGTTGGTATCAATTCGTAGGTAACACCTGTAACTGATATGGTAGCATATATGTCTTTCGCTTTGTCACTTACTCCAAGTTGCGTGATTACTTCTAGACTCATCTTTGGTGCTGCAAATGGCATTGTTTCATTTTATCGCTAGCTCATAATCCATCTGTACATGTAGCAGTTCTTCTTTGTCCACCCATCTGTCGGTGGACTTTTTGGTGACTCCCGTATCTTGGCTATTGTAATACTGTGCAATGCAGATTTGCCTGCCTCTTTCTTTCCAATTCTGTCTTCTTAGGTTATAGGTCCGGGAATAAGCCTCTGGATCATAAGGTAGCTCAATGTTTACCTTTTAAAGGCACCTCCATTCTGTTCTCATGAGTGGCTCTTTCCAGGTTACATCCCACTTAAAGTTGAGGGTTTGCATTTCTCCACAGCACCTTCAGCATTTATTCTTTGTAGTTTTTTACTGACGGTTATTCTGACTGGTGTGAGCTGATACGTCTTTGTGGTTGAATTTGCATGTGTCTCATAATCCGTTAAAACTGAGCTTTAAGGCAGGTCCTTTTCATTTTTCAGGCTGTGAGTACAGCTTAGTTCTTCAAAGTGTTTTCTTAAAGTATGTGTCCTATTTTAAAATTATTTGGCCATTACCTCCCTCAAGACATTTTGTGGTGACCATTAACACAGGCTTAAACCTGCGTTTGCAGGTAACGGCCAGAGGGCGGCAGTCTTTCAACATTCCCCACTCTGGTACTAGGGAAACAGACCTTCCGGCCATTGTTGTTCCTCGGTTATAAATTAGACTGGAATATGCCTGAATAAACCCACAAATGCTGATGTCACCTTACTTATGTTTGACTTTTAAATTTAACTTATATTTATTATTGGAGTAATATTACATTGTGTAAATGGAACAGTTCTTCTTGGTGCATTCCTCTGTTGATGGACACTTTCATTGCTTCCAAATGTTGGCTATGCTAAATATGGCTGGAGGGCAGGATTGCCAGCCTGTGACGTTTTGATTCTCATTTTCTCAGGAGATAGGCCCAGCAGTGGGTATGACTGATTGACGGGTAGCTCAATGTTTACCTTTTCAAGGCACTTCCATTGTGTTTTCATTAGTGGCTCTTACCACGTCCCCCTTAGAGCCGAGTGTACGCATGCCTCCACAGTCCCTTCAGCATTTATTTTTTGAAGCATTTTTGCTGATGGCCATTCTGACTGCTGTGAGCTGATAGGTTTTTGTAATTTGGGTTTGCATGTCTTTCAAAATTCCTAAAATACATCATTTTTCCACACCTTTTTCTTTTCTCTTAAAAGAAAAAAACGGTGAGCACAATATACCTCTTGAAATTGGCTTCTTGGAAGGTTGCCCTTTTTGAAATTGTTGATCCATTTTTGGTCCCAGGATTTATTTGGAGGGCAGGTGTCATTTACAGAATTGCAAGTTGGTGAATATTTAGTGAGCTTTAGCAGTGGGTTTAAAGCTGCTGTTGTGGGAAATGACCACTGGAAGGCAGCATTACTCCTTTCCCAAATCTGGGTGCTAGGGCAGCAGAGCCTTTCTGGAAGTCGTGTTCCTAGGTTGTAAATTAATACGGCATGTGCCAGGAGAAACCCCCATAAGTTTATGTCTCATTACTTCTTGTTTTTGTTAATTGTTTTAATCGGGGTAAAGATTAGAATATTGTTTGTCCTAGGGGTACACAATCTGCTTCATTTGTACGTTATATATGTCTTTTCTACAGATCCTCTTCCCATGTAAAATATTACAGAGTGTTCTGTAGACCTCCCTTGCTATATGGTCGGTCTCTTTGAAATATGTATATAATATGTATTTGGATATGTAGAGTAACACTTCTCTCATTTATCCATTCCCCCCACCTTTCCTTTTAGATGAGCACAGTTGGTTTTCTAAGTCTGTGAGTGTCTTTCTCTGTGGAAATATATTCATTTGTGTCAGTTATTAGGTAACGCCTATAAGGAATATCATAGGATAGAGGTCTTTTGCTTTCCGACTTACCTCATGTTTTGTGATTATCTCCAGGCTCATCTCTGGTGCCTCAAAGAGCAGTGTTTCATTGTTTTCCTTGGCTAATATTTCATTGTGTACATGGACCCCTTCTTCTTTATCCATTCACCCGTTGATGGACATTTTGGTTGCTTCCCATCTTGGCTCTTTTGAATAAGGCTGCAGTGCAGCTTTTGCAGCGTGTGTCTTTTCGATTCTGGTCTTCTCAGGTGAGAGGCCCAGTGGTGTGCCTGCTGGATTGAATGGTACCTCAATTTTTACTTTTAAACGCAGTTCCTTTCTGTTCTCATTATTGGCTGTTAACCACTTTACATCTCACCAGCACCTAGAGGTTACACAGTTCTCTACAACCCCATCAGCATTTATTGTTTGTAGACTTTTTGCTGACGGTCAGTCGACAGGTGTGAGTTGAAACCTTTTGGTTGAATAGATTGCCTGAGTCTAATAATTCCTTAGGTTGAGCTTTTATCCATTTTCCTGTTTTTTTTTTAAAGAGAGTGAGGAATACTTACCTCTTCATACTACCTTCTTGAAACATTTGCCTGTGTTGAATTTTTTTGTCCATTCCTTACCCGAGCACAAGTTTTGACGGCAGGTGTCCTTTACAGCCCTGAGTCCTTGTGAATTTTAAGTGACCATTAGCTGTGGGTTTAAAGCTGTTCTTGCGGGAAACGGCCACAAGGCGGCAGCATTTCTCCTTTACCAAATCTGATTACTAGGGCAACAGAGCCTTATTGGAAGTGGTGTGCTAGGTTGTAAATTAGAATGGAATGTGCCAAGAAAAAGCCCTTGAAGTTTATGTGTCATTACTTCTTGTGCGTATTTTTAACATAATTTTTATTTTTTATCACAGCAAATTTGATTACAATGGTTTGTTTCTTCTAGGTGTGCAAGATGTGGTTCTTTCACACATATACATATATCTATTCTTCTTCGGAATCTTTTCCCATGTAGGTGATGACACAATGTTCAGTAGTCTTCTCTTGGTATTCTGTAGGTCTTTGGTGATTATATATTTCACGTGTGTTTGTATATCTCTGTTAACCTCAATATGGTGATGTATCCAATCCTCACACCTTTCCATTTGGTGAGCCATAAGTTTTAGTAGTGAATCTGTGATTGCCTTTCTCTGTGGAAATATCTTCCTTTGTATCAACTTTGAGGTAACACCTGTATGTGATATGGTAGGATATGTGTCTTTCGCTTTGTCACTTACTCCAAGATGCGTAATTACTTCTAGACTCATCTATGGTGCTTCAAATGGCATTGTTTCATTTTTTCGCTAGCTCATATTCCATCTGTACATGTAGCAGTTCTTCTTTGTCCACCCATCTGTCGGTGGACTTTTTGGTTACTTCCATATCTTGGCTACTGTAATACTATGCAATGCAGATTTGCCTGCCTGTGTCTTTCCAATTCTGTCTTCTTAGGTTATAGGTCCAGGTATAGGTGTACTGGATCATATGGTAGCTCAGCGTTAACCTTTTAAAGGCACCTCCATTCTGTTCTCTTTAGTGGCTCTTTCCAGATTACGTCCCACTTAAAGTTGAGGGTTTGCATTTCTCCACAGCACCTTTAGCATTTATTCTATGTGGTTTTTTGCTGATGGTTATTCTGACTGGTGTGAGCTGATACCTCTTTGTGGTTGAATTTGCATGTGTCTCATAATCCGTTGAAATTGAACTTTAAGGCATGTCCTTTTCATTTTTCCAGCTGTGATTATGGCTTGGCTCTTCAAAGTGTTTTCTTAAAGTATGTGTCACATTTTGAAATATTTTAACCATTACCTTCTTCAAGACATTTTGAGAGCAGGTTTCATTTATAGCCCAGCAGTACTTGTTCATATGAAGTGACCATTAGCTCAGGCTTTAAAGCTGCTATTGCAGGTAACGGCCAGAGGGTGGCAGCCTTTCTATGTTCCCCACGCTGGTACTTGGGAAACAGACCTACCCGCCAGTGGTGTTCTTCGGTTATAAATTAGAGTGGAATGTGCTCGGATAAACCCACAAATGCTGATGTCTCCTTACATTTGTTTGTTTTTTAAAGTTAATTTATATTTTTTACTGGAGTAATATTCCATTGTATACAAGGACCACTTCTTCTTGGTGCATTCCTCTGTTGATGGACATTTTTGTTGCTTCCAAGTGTTGACTATGGTAAACATTGCTGGCGTACAGGTTTGCCAGCCTGTGACTTTTTGAATCTCATTTTCTCAGGTGATAAGCCCAGCAGATGGTATGCTTGATTCACTGGTAGCTCAATGTTTACCTTTTCAAAGCACCTCCATTGTGTTTTCATTAGTGGCTCTTCCCACGTCCCCCTTACAGCTGAGGGTACACATTTCTCCACAATCCCTTCAGCATGTATTGTTTGCAGCATTTTTGCTGATGGACATTCTGCCTGGAGTGAGCTGATAGGTTTTTGTAAATTGGGTTTGCATGTCTTTAAAAATTCCTAAAATTTTTCATTTTTCCAGGCGTTTTTCTATTCTGCTATTAGAAAAAAGTGTGAGTTCAATATACCTCTTGAAATTATCTTGTTGAAAGATTGCCCTCTTTTTAATATTCTGGTGGATTTTCGTCCCCAGGATATTTTTTTGAAGGCAGGTGTCATTTACAGGCCTGCAATGTGTGTGAATATTTAGTAACCATTAGCACTGGGTGTAAGCTGCTGTTGTACTAAACGGCCACAAGGCAGGAGCACTTCTCCATTATCAAATCTGGTTACTAGGGCAGCAGAGCCGTTCTGGAAGTGGTTTTCCTAGCTTGTAAATTTGAATGGAATGTGCCAGGAAAACCCCCCATAAGTTTATGTTTGATTAATTCTTGTTTGTTGTTTTAATTTTTAAAATTGGGGTAATGTTTAGAATGTTGTCTGTCCAAGGTGTACACACTCTGGTTCATTTACACATTATATATATCTATATATTTCGAGATCCTCTTCCCATGTCAATTATTACAGAGTGTTCCGTAGACCTCCCTTGCTATATGGTGGGTCTTTTTGATATATGTATATAATATGTATTTGTATCCATATGGTAACGCTAATCTTCATTTATCCAATCCCCCCACCTTCCCTTTTAGATAAGCATAGTTTTTTTTCTAAGTCTGTGAGTGCCTTTCTCTGTGGAAATATGTTCATTTGTGTCAGTTATTAGATAACGCCTATAAGTGATATCATAGAATATAGGTCTTTTGCTTTCCGACTGACCTCATGTTTTGTGATTATCTCCAGGCTCATCTGTGGCGCCTCAAAGAGCAGTGTTTCACTGTTTTCCATGGCTAATATTCCATTGTGTACATGGACCACTTCTTCTTTATCCATTCACCTGTGGATGGACATTTTGGTTGCTTCACTGTCTTGTCTATAGTGAATAAGACTGCAGTGAAGCTTTTGCAGCCCGGGTCTTCTCGATTCTGGTCTTCTCAGGTGAGAGGCCCAGTGGTGCACCTGCTGGATTGAATGATACCTCAATTTTTACTTTCAAACGCAGCTCCTTTCTGTTCTCATTATTGGCTCTTAACCACTTTACATCTCACCATCAGCTAGAGGGTACACAGTTCTGTAAAACCCCTTCAGCATTTATTGTCTGTAGACTTTTTGCTGATGGTCAGTCGACTGGTGTGAGTTGAAACCGTTTTGTAGATTAGATTGCATGAGTCTAATACTTCCTGAGGTTGAGCTTTTATCCATTTTCCTTTCTTGAAAAAGACAGTGAGTAAAACTTACCTCTTCATACAGTCTTCTTGAAACATTTGCCTGTTTTGAATTTTTTAATCCATTCCCTACCTCAGCACAGTTTTGAGGGCAGGTGTCTTTACAGCCCTGAGTCCTTGTGAATGTTAAGTGACCATTAGCTGTGGGTTAAAAGCCGCTCTTGCGGGAAACGGCAAAAGGCGGCAGCATTTCTCCTTTACCAAATCTGGTCACCAGGGCAACAGAGCCTTAATGGAAGTCGTGTTCTAGGTTGTAAATTACAATGGAATGTGCCAGGAGAAAGCCTTTAAATTTATGTCTCATTACTTCTTGTTCGTATTTTTAATTTTTAGTTTTTCATCACAGCAAATTTGATTACAATGTTTTGTTTGTTCTAGGTGTGCAAGTTGTGGTTCTTTCATACATATACATATATCTACTCTTCTTCGGATCCTTTTCCCATGTAGCTTAGGACACAATGTTGAGTAGTCTTCTCTTGGTATTGCGTACGTCTTTGGTGATTATGTATTTCACATGTGTTTTTATACGTCTGTTAACCCCAGTATAGTAATGTGTCCAATCCTCACACCTTTCCATTTGGTGAACCATACGTTTTTGTACTGAATCTGTGATTGCCTTTCTGCGTGGATATATCTTTGTTGGTATCAATTCGTAGGTAACACCTGTAACTGATATGGTAGCATATATGTCTTTCGCTTTGTCACTTACTCCAAGTTGCGTGATTACTTCTAGACTCATCTATGGTGCTGCAAATGGCATTGTTTCATTTTATCGCTAGCTCATAATCCATCTGTACATGTAGCAGTTCTTCTTTGTCCACCCATCTGTCGGTGGACTTTTTGGTGACTCCCGTATCTTGGCTACTGTAATACTGTGCAATGCAGATTTGCCTGCCTCTTTCTTTCCAATTCTGTCCTCTTAGGTTATAGGTCCGGGAATAAGCCTCTGGATCATAAGGTAGCTCAATGTTTACCTTTTAAAGGCACCTCCATTCTGTTCTCATGAGTGGCTCTTTCCAGGTTACATCCCACTTAAAGTTGAGGGTTTGCATTTCTCCACAGCACCTTCAGCATTTATTCTTTGTAGTTTTTTACTGACGGTTATTCTGACTGGTGTGAGCTGATACGTCTTTGTGGTTGAATTTGCATGTGTCTCATAATCCGTTAAAACTGAGCTTTAAGGCAGGTCCTTTTCATTTTTCAGGCTGTGAGTACAGCTTAGTTCTTCAAAGTGTTTTCTTAAAGTATGTGTCCTATTTTAAAATTATTTGGCCATTACCTCCCTCAAGACATTTTGTGGTGACCATTAACACAGGCTTAAACCTGCGTTTGCAGGTAACGGCAAGAGGGCGGCAGTCTTTCAACATTCCCCACTCTGGTACTAGGGAAACAGACCTTCCGGCCATTGTTGTTCCTCGGTTATAAATTAGACTGGAATATGCCTGAATAAACCCACAAATGCTGATGTCACCTTACTTATGTTTGACTTTTAAATTTAACTTATATTTATTATTGGAGTAATATTACATTGTGTAAATGGAACAGTTCTTCTTGGTGCATTCCTCTATTGATGGACACTTTCATTGGTTCCAAATGTTGGCTATGCTAAATATGGCTGGAGGGCAGGATTGCCAGCCTGTGACGTTTTGATTCTCATTTTCTCAGGAGATAGGTCCAGCAGTGGGTATGACTGATTGACGGGTAGCTCAATGTTTACCTTTTCAAGGCACTTCCATTCTGTTTTCATTAGTGGCTCTTACCACGTCCCCCTTAGAGCCGAGTGTACGAATGCCTCCACAGTCCCTTCAGCATTTATTTTTTGAAGCATTTTTGCTGATGGCCATTCTGACTGCTGTGAGCTGATAGGTTTTTGTAATTTGGGTTTGCATGTCTTTCAAAATTCCTAAAATACATCATTTTTCCACACCTTTTTCTTTTCTCTTAAAAGAAAAAAACGGTGAGTACAATATACCTCTTGAAATTGGCTTCTTGGAAGGTTGCACTTTTTGAAATTGTTGATCCATTTTTGGTCCCAGGATTTATTTGGAGGGCAGGTGTCATTTACAGAATTGCAAGTTGGTGAATATTTAGTGAGCTTTAGCAGTGGGTTTAAAGCTGCTGTTGTGGGAAATGACCACTGGAAGGCAGCATTACTCCTTTCCCAAATCTGGGTGCTAGGGCAGCAGAGCCTTTCTGGAAGTCGTGTTCCTAGGTTGTAAATTAATACGGCATGTGCCAGGAGAAACCCCCATAAGTTTATGTCTCATTACTTCTTGTTTTTGTTAATTGTTTTAATCGGGGTAAAGATTAGAATATTGTTTGTCCTAGGGGTACACAATCTGCTTCATTTGTACGTTATATATGTCTTTTCTACAGATCCTCTTCCCATGTAAAATATTACAGAGTGTTCTGTAGACCTCCCTTGCTAAATGGTCGGTCTCTTTGAAATATGTATATAATATGTATTTGGATATGTAGAGTAACACTTCTCTCATTTATCCATTCCCCCCACCTTTCCTTTTAGATGAGCACAGTTGGTTTTCTAAGTCTGTGAGTGTCTTTCTCTGTGGAAATATGTTCATTTGTGTCAGTTATTAGGTAACGCCTATAAGGAATATCATAGGATAGAGGTCTTTTGCTTTCCGACTTACCTCATGTTTTGTGATTATCTCCAGGCTCATCTCTGGTGCCTCAAAGAGCAGTGTTTCATTGTTTTCCTTGGCTAATATTTCATTGTGTACATGGACCCCCTCTTCTTTATCCATTCACCCGTTGATGGACATTTTGGTTGCTTCCCATCTTGGCTCTTTTGAATAAGGCTGCAGTGCAGCTTTTGCAGCGTGTGTCTTTTCGATTCTGGTCTTCTCAGGTGAGAGGCCCAGTGGTGTGCCTGCTGGATTGAATGGTACCTCAATTTTTACTTTTAAACGCAGTTCCTTTCTGTTCTCATTATTGGCTGTTAACCACTTTACATCTCACCAGCACCTAGAGGTTACACAGTTCTCTACAACCCCATCAGCATTTATTGTTTGTAGACTTTTTGCTGACGGTCAGTCGACAGGTGTGAGTTGAAACCTTTTGGTTGAATAGATTGCCTGAGTCTAATAATTCCTTAGGTTGAGCTTTTATCCATTTTCCTGTTTTTTTTTTTTAAAGAGAGTGAGGAATACTTACCTCTTCATACTATCTTCTTGAAACATTTGCCTGTTTTGAATTTTTTTGTCCATTCCTTACCCAAGCACAATTTTTGACGGCAGGTGTCCTTTACAGCCCTGAGTCCTTGTGAATTTTAAGTGACCATTAGCTGTGGGTTTAAAGCTGTTCTTGTGGGAAACGGCCACAAGGCGGCAGCATTTCTCCTTTACCAAATCTGATTACTAGGGCAACAGAGCCTTATTGGAAGTGGTGTGCTAGGTTGTAAATTAGAATGGAATGTGCCAGGAAAAAGCCCTTGAAGTTTATGTGTCATTACTTCTTGTGCGTATTTTTAACATAATTTTTATTTTTTATCACAGCAAATTTGATTACAATGGTTTGTTTCTTCTAGGTGTGCAAGATGTGGTTCTTTCACACATATACATATATCTATTCTTCTTCGGAATCTTTTCCCATGTAGGTGATGACACAATGTTCAGTAGTCTTCTCTTGGTATTCTGTAGGTCTTTGGTGATTATATATTTCACGTGTGTTTGTATATCTCTGTTAACCTCAATATGGTGATGTATCCAATCCTCACACCTTTCCATTTGGTGAGCCATAAGTTTTAGTAGTGAATCTGTGATTGCCTTTCTCTGTGGAAATATCTTCCTTTGTATCAACTTTGAGGTAACACCTGTATGTGATATGATAGGATATGTGTCTTTCACTTTGTCACTTACTCCAAGATGCGTAATTACTTCTAGACTCATCTATGGTGCTTCAAATGGCATTGTTTCATTTTTTCGCTAGCTCATATTCCATCTGTACATGTAGCAGTTCTTCTTTGTCCACCCATCTGTCGGTGGACTTTTTGGTTACTTCCATATCTTGGCTACTGTAATACTATGCAATGCAGATTTGCCTGCCTGTGTCTTTCCAATTCTGTCTTCTTAGGTTATAGGTCCAGGTATAGGTGTACTGGATCATATGGTAGCTCAGCGTTAACCTTTTAAAGGCACCTCCATTCTGTTCTCTTTAGTGGCTCTTTCCAGATTACGTCCCACTTAAAGTTGAGGGTATGCATTTCTCCACAGCACCTTTAGCATTTATTCTATGTGGTTTTTGCTGATGGTTATTCTGACTGGTGTGAGCTGATACCTCTTTGTGGTTGAATTTGCATGTGTCTCATAATCCGTTGAAATTGAACTTTAAGGCATGTCTTTTTCATTTTTCCAGCTGTGATTATGGCTTAGCTCTTCAAAGTGTTTTCTTAAAGTATGTGTCACATTTTGAAATATTTTAACCATTACCTTCTTCAAGACATTTTGAGAGCAGGTTTCATTTATAGCCCAGCAGTACTTGTTCATATGAAGTGACCATTAGCCCAGGCTTTAAAGCTGCTTTTGCAGGTAATGGCCAGAGGGTGGCAGCCTTTCTATGTTCCCCACGCTGGTACTTGGGAAACAGACCTACCCGCCAGTGGTGTTCTTCGGTTATAAATTAGAGTGGAATGTGCTCGGATAAACCCACAAATGCTGATGTCTCCTTACATTTGTTTGTTTCTTAAAGTTAATTTATATTTTTTTACTGGAGTAATATTCCATTGTATACAAGGACCACTTCTTCTTGGTGCATTCCTCTGTTGATGGACATTTTTGTTGCTTCCAAGTGTTGACTATGGTAAACATTGCTGGCGTACAGGTTTGCCAGCCTGTGACTTTTTGAATCTCATTTTCTCAGGTGATAAGCCCAGCAGATGGTATGCTTGATTCACTGGTAGCTCAATGTTTACCTTTTCAAAGCACCTCCATTGTGTTTTCATTAGTGGCTCTTCCCACGTCCCCCTTACAGCTGAGGGTACACATTTCTCCACAATCCCTTCAGCATGTATTGTTTGCAGCATTTTTGCTGATGGACATTCTGCCTGGAGTGAGCTGATAGGTTTTTGTAAATTGGGTTTGCATGTCTTTAAAAATTCCTAAAATTTTTCATTTTTCCAGGCGTTTTTCTATTCTGCTATTAGAAAAAAGTGTGAGTTCAATATACCTCTTGAAATTATCTTGTTGAAAGATTGCCCTCTTTTTAATATTCTGGTGGATTTTCGTCCCCAGGATACTTTTTTGAAGGCAGGTGTCATTTACAGGCCTGCAATGTGTGTGAATATTTAGTAACCATTAGCACTGGGTGTAAGCTGCTGTTGTACTAAACGGCCACAAGGCAGGAGCACTTCTCCATTATCAAATCTGGTTACTAGGGCAGCAGAGCCGTTCTGGAAGTGGTTTTCCTAGCTTGTAAATTTGAATGGAATGTGCCAGGAAACCCCCCCATAAGTTTATGTTTGATTAATTCTTGTTTGTTGTTTTAATTTTTAAAATTGGGGTAATGTTTAGAATGTTGTCTGTCCAAGGTGTACACACTCTGGTTCATTTACACATTATATATATCTATATATTTCGAGATCCTCTTCCCATGTCAATTATTACAGAGTGTTCCGTAGACCTCCCTTGCTATATGGTGGGTCTTTTTGATATATGTATATAATATGTGTTTGTATCCATATGGTAACGCTAATCTTCATTTATCCAATCCCCCCACCTTCCCTTTTAGATAAGCATAGTTATTTTTCTAAGTCTGTGAGTGCCTTTCTCTGTGGAAATATGTTCATTTGTGTCAGTTATTAGATAACGCCTATAAGTGATATCATAGAATATAGGTCTTTTGCTTTCCGACTGACCTCATGTTTTGTGATTATCTCCAGGCTCATCTGTGGCGCCTCAAAGAGCAGTGTTTCACTGTTTTCCATGGCTAATATTCCATTGTGTACATGGACCACTTCTTCTTTATCCATTCACCTGTGGATGGACATTTTGGTTGCTTCACTGTCTTGTCTATAGTGAATAAGGCTGCAGTGAAGCTTTTGCAGCCCGGGTCTTCTCGATTCTGGTCTTCTCAGGTGAGAGGCCCAGTGGTGCACCTGCTGGATTGAATGATACCTCAATTTTTACTTTCAAACACAGCTCCTTTCTGTTCTCCTTATTGGCTCTTAACCACTTTACATCTCACCAGCAGCTAGAGGGTACACAGTTCTGTAAAACCACTTCAGCATTTTTTGTCTGTAGACGTTTGGCTGATGGTCAGTCGACTGGTGTGAGTTGAAACCGTTTTGTAGATTAGATTGCATGAGTCTAATACTTCCTGAGGTTGAGCTTTTATCCATTTTCCTTTTTTGAAAAAGACAGTGAGTAAAACTTACCTCTTCATACAGTCTTCTTGAAACATTTGCCTGTTTTGAATTTTTTAATCCATTCCCTACCTCAGCATAGTTTTGAGGGCAGGTGTCTTTACAGCCCTGAGTCCTTGTGAATGTTAAGTGACCATTAGCTGTGGGTTAAAAGCCGCTCTTGCGGGAAACGGCAAAAGGCGGCAGCATTTCTCCTTTACCAAATCTGGTCACCAGGGCAACAGAGCCTTAATGGAAGTCGTGTTCTAGGTTGTAAATTACAATGGAATGTGCCAGGAGAAAGCCTTTAAATTTATGTCTCATTACTTCTTGTTCGTATTTTTAATTTTTAGTTTTTCATCACAGCAAATTTGATTACAATGTTTTGTTTGTTCTAGGTG